>NC_044031.1:104184767-104540161 GCF_901765095.1 Microcaecilia unicolor | reverse complement strand
TATCCTGACCTGAGGAAGGGGGTTTTGTTCTCCGAAAAGTAAAATGTATTAAAATTAGTCCAATAAAAAGATTACCTTATTTACATGTTCTATTATAACATTGATTAACACAGCTACAATACTACTTTATCCTAAAGCAAAAAATAAAAATATATATTTACAGTTCGTTGTCTCTAGTTTCTGCTTTCCTCATCTTCACTGTCTTCCTTCTATCCAGCATCTGTCTTCGCTCTCTCTCTGCCATCCAGTGTCTGCCCTCTCTTCCTCTGCCCCTTCCATCCATCTGCCAGTCTGCCACTCTCTCTCCCCTTCCATCAACATCTGCCCTCTATCTCTGCCCCTTCCATGCACCATCTGGCCCCAGTCTGCCATCTTCTCTCTCCCCCTTCCATCCACCATCTGCCCTTTCTCTCTGCCCCTTCAATCCGTCTGCCCTCCCTCTCCCATCCGTCCAGGGTCTGCCCTCCCTCACGTGCCCCCCTTCCATCCAGGATCTGTCCCCTCTCTCTCTGCCCCCTCTTTTCAGCCCCCAGTTCCAGTCCCCTTCATCCACCACATGCCTTGCATCCCCCCCTTTCAGCCCCAGACCCATTCTCCCACCTGCCCCAGGCACGGACCCATTTTCCCTCCTGCCCCCATGTCAGACCCCAGTTCCAGCTTCAGACCCCTTCTCCCATCTGAGCACTCCCCTCCCCCCTCTGAGCACCCACACCCTCCACAATCCCCTTCTCCCCTCTCTGAGCACCCATCTGAGCTCCCCCACCCTCCCTAATCCCCTTTAAGCACCCCTCTGAGCTCCCCCACCCCTCCCCAATCCCCTTCTCCCCTCTCTGAGCACCCATCTGAGCTCCCCCACCCTCCCTAATCCCCTTTAAGCACCCCTCTGAGCTCCCCCACCCCTCCCCAATCCCCTTCTCCCCCTCTGAGCTCCCCACCCTTCCCCAATCCCCTTCTCCCCTCTCTGAGCTCCCCCACCCTCCCCAATCCCCTTTAAGCACCCCTCTGAGCTCCCCCACCCTTCCCCAATCCCCTTCTCCCCTCTCTGACCTCCCCCACCCTCCTTAACCCCCTTTAAGCACCCCTCTGAGCTCCCCCACCCTTCCCCAATCCCCTTCTCCCCTCTCTGAGCTCCCCCACCCTCCCTAACCCCTTTTAAGCACCCCTCTGAGCTCCCCACCCCTCCCCAATCCCCTTCTCCCCTCTGAGCTCCCCAACCTCCCTAATCCACTTTAAGCACCCCTCTGAGGTCCCCCACCCCTTCCCAATCCCCTTCTCCCCTCCTTGATGTTCTCCCACCCTCCCTAATCCCCCTTTAAGCACCCCTCTGAGCGCCCCCACCCTCCCCAATCCCCTTCTCCCCTCTGAGTCCCCCCCCCGAGATCCATTCTCCTGCTGCTCCTACCCTGTCCTGCCTTTAACATTTTTTTTTCGAAGCGCCAGAGAGTGGCAGGCAGCGCGCCTCGCGTCTGCCCTGCTAGTAAAGAAGATCTCGCTGACGTCGTCGCCCTTCCCACATTGAGTCCCACCCCCCTCTGAGGCAACTTCCTATTACCGCGAGGGCGGGCGGGACTCAGTGTGGGAAGGACGACGACGTCAGCGAGATCTTCTTTACTAGCAGGGCAGACGCGAGGCGCGCTGCCTGCCATTCTCCGGTGCTTCGAAAAAAAAAATGTTAAAGGTGGAGCAGTGGGAGCGGAGCACCCCCCACCCGATGACACCCGGGGCGGACCGCCCCTACCGCCCCGCCCTTACTACGCCACTGTCTGGAATATGTTCAGTTCAAAACCACAGCAAATGAAAAAAAATCATTAGGGCAGTTGTAGATCGTGTATTCAGTAGGTTCTTGTGCTCTATTAGGTGTAATTTAATGTGTCTCCTATGCCCCACATACAGCTTGTTACATAGAAATTTGAAATCACATATGTGAGATTTATCTATTCTTGAATAGTCAACAATAATGAGCAAAAATTGCAAAGTACACAAGGTGTATGCATGTCTGTGTTTAAATAACTACAATGACCTATACTTAATACAGAATGAACAGTTGTGTCAGCTAAATTCTTGCCTCTAGAAAAGGCCACACTTGGACCTTCTTGAAAAACTGAATATAATCCCAAAATGTGATTGACTATAGATAATCCTAGTAAAATCAACTACTAAGCAACAAAGCAGATGAAAATACAAGCACAAGGATAAATCCAAACAAAAAGCACAGTAGGCCACAGAAGGCAATGGAAACAAAATTTATTCACAAACGGGAACACAACACAACCAGTGTTTTGGCAAAATATGGCCTGCCTCAGGGGTCTACAAACATAAAATTACCATATAAATCAAAACAGATACACACTATTAATTAGAATTGTAATACATAATAAATAGTAAAAATAATTAAATTAAATAAAGCACACAAATATAAATGGAAAATATATAAAAATGGGTATATGCATTGGAACAGGAGAGGTAGCATGTTACAACAAATGAAACCAGCAATTTCATGATTGTGTGATGTCTTATCTATATCCTTTGTTAGTGGACCAAGGAGACTAGGATAGAATAAGATTGCTGTTGAAAAGTGAAAAGATGAAAAGCATAAAAAATAATGGATACAACAAAAATCTTACTCTATCCTTGTCTTCTTGGTTCGCTAACAAAGGATATGGATATATCACATCACACACAATCATAAAATTGCTGGTTTCATCTTTTCACTTTTCATTTTCTATAGCACACTACCTCCTGCTCCAATGCATATTCCCAGGTTGATATACTTTACATTTATATTTATGCATGCACAATTTTGTTTTTGTATTGCTATTATGTAATACACAATCATAAGGAAAAAAATTACATTTCTAATGACTGTGTACATTTGATTTGTATGATAATTATGTTTGTAGACCCTTCAGGCAGGGAATATATTTCCAAAACCCTGGCCATGTCGGGTTCCTGTTTGTGAATACATTTTGACGCCATTTGGGGTGGAGGGTGCTTTTAATTCTTAAATATTTGCTTACCTTTTTTCTTCAGGTGCCTAAGCAAAAGGGAAGGTCAGTGGGTATCCCTCCTTACCTCCAGCACTTAGACAAGCAGAGATAACTGCTTACACAAAGCCTGCACCCTCAGGCGTTTGTTGATGCAGGAGCTCCAATATGGAGAGCAAAGTCTTGCTCAGCCCGCGAACCCCTGCCGTCCTTCTGGGTCTGTTCAGCATGGTGGGAGAGGCATTAAGGTGACAGTCTCCAGCTGCTGGAGAAGGGGAGAATCCCTATTGATGGTGCGCAGCGACTGACAACAGCTCTGGAAACCCATGAAGGCTTTGCGACTCTTCTAGCTGCGACTGCATCAAGAGTGCCTGGGGAAGATCCTCAACCCGGAGTCAACTGCAGTGTTGAAGCCATTGGTGATCACCTTGGAATCCATTTGGGTGGTAGCAGAAATCCCTCATAAGGTGTGTGGAACTTCTGTTGCGAATTCTACAATGAAAGCCTCTTTAAATGAAAACACTGGACTCTCGAATGGAACATTAGGAAAACAAAAATTAAAGGCTGGAATCCTCTGCCTCCCTAGTAAAGGAGGTAGAAAATAAAGTGCTGCAGGATGCTTACTTGGTTCAAAGACTGAGAACTTGGAAAATGGGGCCAAGATCTTTAAATCTAAGATTCAAATAGATTTTTAAGAGAGGTTCTCAATTATCCAGAAACATGTTTAGCAACTTTGCAGAAATTGTATTTCCTTCCAGTTTCATCTACCTAGGTGGAAATATTTGAAGGGCTGATAGTGGCAGAGCATTTTTCAGATAGTCAAAATCAGTGTTTCCCAAGTCCAGTCCTGGAGTACACCTTACCAGTCAGGTTTTCAGGATATCCACAATGAGTATGCATGAAATAGATTTGCATATAATGGAGGCAGTATATGCAAATCAAGGTCATGAATATTCATTCTGGATATGCTGAAAACCTGACTGGCAAGGGGTACTCCAGGACTGGACTTGGGAAACAGTGGTCTAAATGTATCAGCTCTTTCCAAAGGTTCCCAGAATGAAATAGCCTTTAGGGCTATGCTCCTTGTATCCTTTGTCCTTTTGTGAGATAAAGAAGTATTGCTTAGGATTTATCTGAGATAAACTACCTGTGTCATGTTTTGGGGTGATAAAATATGAATTTTTCCGGATGATTCCAGGTGGACACGAGAGGAGAAAAAACTGTTTTAATGAGACAAGAGGATGTAGCTTTGGGGGCAAGGTTTCAGTTACAATTTCCTTGCAAAATGGGTTGTAAAAATGATCATTTGACGAGTGTTTTTCAACCAGAGTGACACGGTCAAGAGCTGCATGGGAACAGGGTGTGCAAAAATCCAGCAGGGATCCCGCTGAATGGAGACAATTCGTACAGGGTTCCTGTGGGAGTGTAGGAGCCTCTCGTTGACCACCTACCTACTCAGGGTCCTCCAAGACATCCAAATACCACCTCCTCCTCCCTTCAATAATTCAGCACAGCCACACTTGCTCTCTGCCTGGGCTGATGCAGCAAGGCTTACACTAACGCATGAACAGGCCAGTAGATCAGGCGACCTGATTCCGGCCTGTGCGTGTGTCAATGTGAGCCTTGCTGAATAGGGTTCGTTTTGCCGCAGTAAAAGGTGGCCTCTGCTAGTGTGGGTGCATGAAATTGGTGTGCACTGGGGCATTTTTTTACCGCAGCTAGGAAAAAGGCCTTTGTTACATGGGACAGTAAATGGCCATGCGCTAATATGAAAATTAACATGTGGCTATTTACTGTCTGAGCCCTTAACGCTACCTATTTACTTGTAAGTAAGGGCTCATGTGTTACTCCTGCAGTAATCAGACAACGTACGACAATATGGCCATGCTGCCGATTACTGCCAGGAATGCCCCCACGGTAGAAAATAGAAAATTACTTCCTACAGCGGGAAAACTGCACTTGCCAACTTCGTAACTACTGCAGGGAGCCTCCACTATCCCCATGGTAGGGTCAATTTGGCACATTTTAGCCCCTCCCCGGCGCCGACCCCCCTCCGCCATTGCCCCCCCCCCCCAGCGCAACTGACCCCCCTCCGCCATTGCTGTGCAGAACGTCAGAAACAGAAGGAAGCCTTTTGCAAGAAGAAGAGGACCTTGGCTGGCGGGAGGGGGGGGGGGGGGGTCAGGTGGGTCGTTGGCAGAGGGGTCCAGGGCCAAATCTACAGGGGCCCAGGCCCCCTGTAGCTACGTCACTGATATAAATTCAGATTTTTGAACAGGTCAAAAGTAGGGAAAAAAAACAGCAAGCAAAACCTGTGAGCTTTGCTTGCTAAGTTTAAAGCAAGATTGTTTTGCATGAGAATTCACTTTCCTGTACCTTCTGCAATTAAAAAAATTTGATGAGAAAATCAAACATGCAAAAAAACTTTTTTGATTTTTTTTGCATAAGATGCTGCAGGACTTGTGTCCAGTTCTTAAATGTAGTCCTCAGAAACCAGACAAGCTTGCTTGTACAATTATTTCTCTGGAGATTTTGTTCCCTTCTTGAACTTGCACGAAATTAAACTCTGGCTTAGGCAAGAGATGAGGTACTTGGAAACTGGGGAAACAAACAGCCCTTCAGGCTTCTTGCATTTTGTTTTACTTTCTTTTTAATTTCACATATAAACATTAGAAGAACAAATCAAACATGCTCATAAATGCAATGCCAGGATTCCACCATGTGGAACTAATGCATCATTTCTAAATTTTACACTCCATTCACTGTAATCCCCCATATTCATACCCCCAAATCTAAATTTTATTCTGCTCTAATACTTTTGCTTACATTTCTCCCTGGTTCTTGAAAATCTGACCCTTGATGCTTAAAAAAAAAACAAAACCCCAGCAGAAACCATGGCAAATTAGAAATATGTCAAAAAGACCTACAAGAGAGAGAACAGTGAGTTCGACAGAAAGCAACAGACCAGTAGGCTCACATAAAAGCTTTATTTCATTAACAAAGGCTTGATTCAACATGAGCCGTGTTTCAGCTTTAGAGCCTGCTTCAGGAGTCCAGCCCTCGTGCCCTGAAAAGAGAAAGTCACTGAGAGGAGTGGAACCTTGTCTTAAAAAGTCTTGTTAATCCACTATGAGAAATCGCATTAACAATGCATTCCAAAACAAATAGCATCGCTTGGTAATGGCAAAGTGTATATGTAAAGACCCAGAAAACATGGCAAAATCCTGCTTGGAATAATGAGGGGCCAATATTCAGCATGGTTTCTGTGGGCAGGAGAGGCTCCTGCTTATTTAAACCATAATGAATGGGCCAGGAGTCAATTAAGCAGCACTTCGAAAGATGGTACTGCTGAATATCAGTTCTGACCACTGCTGTAATCTCCATGGTGTGCCTTTGACAATTTTTGTGCCTTGTAAGTGTGCCACAAGATGGAAAAGACTGAAAATCACCATCTTAGACCTTTCTCAGTTATGCCATTTTCTAGATGGAAAGGCTATGAAGAGTTAGTGCTAGGTTCTTGTCATTTGCTGCTTTTTGGTTTCCTTGTACAGCTTCTCATGGTTTATTGACTTGACTACGCTTCCCAATTATACAGACTATAAGACCTTGATTTAATTTTCCTTTTTTTTAATTTTATGTTTTTTTTCTGGCAAAAATTGCTGTACAAAGTTATTTTTTTGTGATTATATTGATAATTGCATAAAGAAAGAACTTAAAAAAAATTGTCTCCATTACCTTCTTTGGCCTACTGTGCTTCTTTTCATTTGAATTATCAGCTGCTTATATAGAATAGGTCAGTACACAGACCTGTTTGAGGGGTCTCCTGTACTGGATCTTGTAGTAACAATGAAGGGTTAGCATACAGCACTCTCAAAAAGACTTGTTTGATGATTTTGTGCGGATAACCCAACTGTACAAACCTATCCCATAAAGCCCCCACATGTCATTTGAATTCAAAAGTAGAGAAACAAATTCTAAGATATCAACCAATGGGGAGAGCTGTCATCCCAACGGGGATGACAACTGTTAAAATAAAAATCCTTTCACGGCCCACCGTCACATAGCTAGAATAGTTCAGATGTTACAGATCCAATTATTTTTTTCATAACTTCAGGATGAGAGAGATGATTCCATTATGTAGGCTCCATCTAGATGAATACTGTTTTTTTTTTTTTTTGTTACATTTGTACCCCGCGCTTTCCCACTCATGGCAGGCTCAATGCGGCTTGCATGGGGCAATGGAGGGTTAAGTGACTTGCCCAGAGTCACAAGGAGCTGCCTGTGCCTGAAGTGGGAATCAAACTCAATTCCTCAGTTCCCCAGGACCAAAGTCCACCACCCTAACCACTAGGCCACTCCATCAATGCAAGAACTGTTAATTTTAAAGATTTTGTGTGTCAGGATTTACAGTGTTTGGAATCTCAGCAGATATAAAAACACTATGGAAGCACGTCTAGAACAGAGTTTCTAGTTTTATTCACTCCTACAGAGCATTCTCAGCTGGTTATTAAACTGGCTGAAAAATGGATGGAGCTGCTCTCGTATGAGGAAAGGCTTAAGAGGTTAGGACTCTTCAGCTTGGAAAAGAGACAGCTGATGGGGATAAAATAGATGAGTGGTGTAGAATGGGTAAACGAGTAAACATATATACATTTTTTACTCTTTAAAAAAGTACAAAGACTAGAGGACACTCAAGGAAATTACATGGCACTACTTTTAAAATGAACAGGAGAAAATATTTTTTCACTCAACGAATAGTTTAGCTCTGGAACTCGTTGCCAGAGGATGTGGTACCAGCAGTTAGTGTATCTGGGTTTAAAAAAATGACAAGTTTTTAGAGGAAACGTTCACAGTCTGCTATTGAGATAACCAAGGAAAAGCAGCAGCTTTCCCCGTGTCTAAGTGCTGCTGAATAATCGGTAGTGTGTCATCTCAGCAGGCTCTAACTGGGCAGTAGCCACAAAGTCAAAACAAGCCTATTTGAAAGTGCTCTATGCTAACCCTTCTTTGTCACTACAATCAGGTGTGGGAACCCCTTCAAACACAGGTCTGTGTACTGATCTGTATTAGCAGCTGATATTGCCAAGAGTATATCTATTATCAATGGTACATTTTGGGATTACATTCTGTTTTTCAAGAAGGTCCAAGTGTTGCATTTTCTAGAGGCTGACAATTGTTCATTCTATATTACCTATGGTCCTTGTAGTCATTTAAACACAGGAATGCATACACTTTGTGTACACTGTAATTTTGGCTCATTGTCATTGACTATTCAAGAATAGTAAAATCCCACACACAAATACTGTTTACGATTTATTACTTCTTGTGATTCTAAGTTTGTCATAAATGATCATCTATGTAACAAGATTTATGTGGGGGATAGGAGTCAACATTAGATTACGTAATATAGCACAAAAGCCTACTGAATACACAATCTACAACTGCCCTGATGATTTCTCACTGTGAGCGAAGACCATGGTTTTTTTACAATTGCTGTGGTTTTTGACTGAACATATTCCAGAGAGCAACTTTGGAGGAGTAGCCTAGTGGTTAGTGCAGTGGATTTTGATCCTGGGGGACTGGGTTCGATTCCCACTGCAGCTCCTTGCGACTCTGGGCAAGTCACTTAACCCTCAATTGCCCAAGGTACAAATAAGTACCTGAATCTACTATGTAAATCGCTTTGAATATAGTTGCAAAAACCACAGAAAGGCAGTATATCAAGTATCATTTCCCTTTCCCTTATGAGCTCGGAGATACAACCACTGGCTGTAAATAATTGTTTAGACTAGAATTCTATCATTTGATTGTCATTTATTACATTGTTCTAAGTTGGATATAAAGTTATTTGCAGTTATGTGACACAATTACACTACGAATGTATTACCGACATTCACTGTTGTGCTTTCAGAAGTCCACAACGTTTCTTAATACTGAAGACATCGACAGTTTTCTCTTTGACTTTGCAACTGCTGTTCCTGAGGAAGGGTACCTTGTTGAGCAGAAAAACCTCTGCCTATGCAGCACTGGGCAACAAAATTGCTGATGAAAACTGGACATATGCAGATAAGCTTGGTTGCTTTTTTATATTATTTCATTTGCAGCTTCAAATGTTAATGTTTTTAAATACCTTTAAGACAAAGAATGGACAATTAGAAATAACTAACCCTGGGGAGAGAATACAATAATAGTTTTCCATATATGAACATTTATTTTTGTTCACTGGTGGATATTATACTTCACACGCAATCTGGAAGACCTATGATGGTGACAGTATGATTGGACTGCCAAAATAAATATCGGCATTCCACATGGAGTAGCCTAATGGTTAATACAAAGCCATGAGAACCAGAGGAACAGGGTTTGATTCCCACTGAAGCTCCTTGTGACTCTGGGCAAGTCACTTAACCCTCCATTACCCCAGGTAAAAAATAAGTACATATGTAAACCACTTTGATTGTAACCACAGAAAGGCAGTATATTAAGTCCCATCCCAATATCACTGAGCTGAACCCACTGGTTCATCTTCTGGAGATTTCTACCAGCTCATTATTATTTTATTGGAATATGATTTTTTTTGTATTAAATTGATTTATTTTTGAAGTTGTGATAGCGCAATTATTTTCTTCATGAGTAGTTACAGTGCATATATTCGGTGAGTTGTTTTTGACAGTTTATTTAGATTTTGCTTCTCCCTATATACAGAGTGAGGCAAAAAAAAAAAAAAAAAACCCTTTAGTTCTTTGCTGTTTTCTCAGCAACCACTTAGAATTTCAATGTGAAATTTTACAGCTATTTCAATGTGAAATTTTACAGCTATTTGTAGTTACTATCTACCTTTATGTGCCAAGTGGAATGATATCTTTAAACAAAGTTAGACTTTTTAATGTGACCACACAGTGATTTTCACATGTTCAAAAATATTTGCACTGTAAAACTACCATTATTTGAAAAACAAACAAAAAAGATGGGTACCAGCTTACTAATGACATCACAGTGACAAACTTGTCTGGGGAGTAATGCTGGAGGCCTATCACAAGCTCCACTCAAAGCTGCAATCACTGAACTCAAGGAAGCGCTGCAGATCTAGGACAGCCTGCCACAGGGACCGATCAACAAGGCTGTTAAGAAATTCCAATAGCGACTGAAGGTCGCCATTAAAGCTGGGGGTGGACACTGGATGAATTTATTTTACTGTGTTGTAACCGAAACATTTTTAACGTGCAAAATCACTAGGTAGTAACCCTAAAATGTCAGTAACAGCAACACAGCTTAAGATAATTAAATGTTAAGTATGATGACTAAGTACATAAAATTTCTTGTTGAAATTAAAAGCGGTTGCTGAGAAAACAGCAAAAAACCTCTAGGAGGTTATTCTTTTTTGCTTCACCCTGTAGGGTTTTCTTATTTGAACTTAGTTCCATAATAATTTCATCAAAATTACAAAATAGTGTGTACCACAGGTCAAGATACGGGAAGGGACATAATTAATTTCAAAACCTTGTTTTGTTTTCCATTAAACTGCTGCCATTTATTTGGTCATATTAGCCTGTAATAAGCAGACTAGCATACAAATTCACTTTTTGGAATCAACTTTATAAAAATGGCTGCCAAAATCTGATATTGCCTAAAATATCAAAATTGTGTGTGAAATTCAGTGCTGTAGGCTTAACTATTTTCACAATACGTATTCTAGCTTGAAAATTCATGTTTTGCGTGTAAAATGGGCTTGAGGTGGAAAAATACTTTTACATTAATACAATTACTTAACATCTAAAGCATCTTTAGTTTTTGCAATAATTTAAGTAAAAACAAGGTACACAGAGAGCTTTTTACATCACTCCAGATCACATGCATAAAAACTATTTCCAATAATATACCTTCTTAATTTAACTGTAGGCATTTGAGTGATTTTAAACTAAGCAGGAGCTTCTGGGTTTAAACACCAAATTCAACGTGGTCTTGACTATTTTGGGGAAATCTCTTTGTATTCAAGGAGCCATTTTAGCAAATCATGACTAAGCGCAATACCCTCTCGGGCATGCTGACCTAAAATAGGACTTGGGACCAGCCCTGTTTCTCAGTGGCAAGGCTGTACATGGGACACCCCATTTTTGATTTCAGCCTCCTCTTCGGGCAAACCAAAGATGCTATAGAGCAACATTTATACCACCTGTTGTGTGTGGAGGGAGAGGGCTCTCAGCCACTGTGCAGTAGCAACACTAAAGGAGTAATTTTGTAACTGTGCACCTACATACAAGCACTCAGAGGGTGCCTAATTGGCACCTTTCTATAAAGGAAAGTATGCATCTACTTTCCTTTATAGAATACTAGCATAACCAGGTAGATATGCACGTATGAACTTTGGTGCAAGCACTTATGCCAGACATAGAGCTGGTTTAAATGTGTACCCTACATTCCAGAGATATGCAAGTAATTTACAGTAAGTTGCATGGGTAACTTTACAACCTACCCAGATTCCACCCACGTGTCTGCCCACCTGTAAATTATGTGCTATCGGAGATATATGTATCGAAATAGAATAGTGCTTGGGTGTATATCCAGCATTTAAGCACATAAATGCTAGTCTTCTACACATTTATGTGCATAACTAGATCCTAACTTTTAAGCATGAGTTTATATAAGTACCCCTTACCTCCTCATTCTATAATCTTGCACGCAGACATTTTTTGCACTATGTGCAGAAAACTGCACATGCAAGTTACAGAATAGTGCTAGTTACACGTGAGTTAATAACCTAATTAGGTATAAATTGACAAGCAGTAATCAGCAATTATTGGTGTTAATTGGAACGAATTGGCCCTAATTTACAGTTATGCACATAACTGTACTTAGGGGCCACTCTATAGTGTTGGCACCTACATTCTATAGTGTGACTGCAAGAGGGGGAAAGGACATGGAGGGGTATGAGCAGGGCAAGTGTGCACCAAGCACTTATGTGCTAAGCTTTCAGAATACTGCTAGCTACACGCTTAACTGCCACATTTAGGAAGCATTTACGCCTGCCATACAGTTAGCACAAATGCTTGCGCCTAAAGTTGCATGAGGAGTTATGCTAGTGTTCTATAAAGGCAATTAAGTACTTATTTTCCATTACAGAATTCACGCTTAGTGCACATACTTTACTCTCCTAACTTTAGGCAACCTGTATAGAACTATCCCTCCTTAGTGGGCAGACGCTAAACACCTATGGCCCACGACTGTTATTGTGGTGGCTTGGTTAGACAGAAGAGAGAGAGTTACATATGGGAAAAACTCTCAGATGGTTATGAATGAAGGCCCATGTGCTATAGCTCAATGCAGGCCAGCTCCTCCTGAGTTGGACGATCAAAGGAGCAGAAATAGATTACTGAGCACAGGCCACACAACTGCAGGCTAACAATATTAGACTGAATTTGAATTTACACTTCAATTACATATTTTCCAGATTTACAATATAAGCAGGACTATCTCTAAAAATACAGATGCTATTAGCGTTCATATAAACAAATACAAAGCTAACCCTGGGAATCTGAGGTTCTCCGTGGACAAGTAGAATAAAGCAGGCACATGCTGATGGCAGCCAACAGCGCCACAGATGAACAGCTCACCTAAAATTCAGAAAGGATTGAAGAAAGGGCCCTTCTAAGCATGGGCCAGCTACCCCCCATTGCATTGCCCACCCATTTCTGTTACAGTTGTTTTTCATGTGCCCTGTCTAATGGGCATTTATTTTCCTGCTCTCTTCACCTCATAGGCCCAACAATCCAACATGATCAATACAAAACCTGGATGCAACAAATGCCTTTGAAGCAGCAAGATGATGAATGCAACGGGCTCCCATAACTGCTACCTCTGGTGCCTTGGACTGCCACCACTTTGACTACTGCCCTCACTGTCTTACCATCTCAAAGATGCGAAGCACAATGATTAGCAAGGAGTTAAACCATTATCTTAACACTGATACAAGGACTCAAGACTCTAGTCCCAATTATTCTTTAATGCAAATAAAATCCAAAAGATGAACACTTATAATCGAGATATTGCTAGCTAGAGCACAGCCTATGCATAAAGGAGTCACTTGTCAATCCAACATCTTCAAACAGGAGGGGCTGGGAGATCAGCTACTGAAATTTACTGGTATTTGCTGTACGACACTGGTGAAAAGGTAATATATCCTTAGGGGGTTTTGAAGAGGTTTAAGAACAGATAGCAGGATTAAGGCATAAGATGAGATGATCTTCTCTCTCCCTCCCCTTCGACATGATGGGAGCTTGGTTTGCATATCCAGCAGGCATGAAACCAGGATCTGAGCCAACAGAAAGGGCCCATGAGACAGTGGAAGAAGGGATCACATGCTCGGGGCAAACAATAAGAGCTGAACATGCATAAAATGTGCAAAACTGGTAGTTCACTGTACAATTGACTATAAACATTTAACCCGCAAAACACGTAAAGTGCAGGTAGAACACACTACAAAAAATGTCTCCCTGGGCATGACTGTCAAGGAACCACACCCTCCAAGATTCTGTCTCCATTTGTGCACTCTCGGATAAGGCTTCCATAGTCTCAGAAATATGAATCCAGGTCTTCTCCTAGAAGGCCCATACCGCCCTCAACCTCACTTGCTAAAAAAGGCCTCTTCTGTGGCCTAGTATGTGCCCCCATCCCCAGTCTAAGATCCAATGCTACACTTGCACCTGAAAGCCACTCCAGCAGCAACTTTCCTCAGCATAGCTCTTGATTCTGATTCCTCCCTCCAGTTCCATGGGGCAGCCCCAGATCATAAGAGGCAGGCCCTCAATCACTTGCTGACTACTTCCGCGATAAAGTGCAGAAGATAAACCTCGAATTCACTTCCAAGCCTTCTCCTCCCTGTGATTTCTTAACCCACCCCCTCAACCAACCTAACCCGGCCTCCTTCTCCTCCTTCCCCGAGATCACCGAAGAGGAAACTGCTCGCCTTCTTTCTTCCTCTAAGTGCACCACCTGTTCCTCTGATCCCATTCCCACCAATCTGCTTACCAACATCTCTCCTACGGTAAACCCCTCAATCTGTCACATCCTCAACCTCTCTCTCTTCACTGCTACTGTCCCTGACACCTTCAAGCACGCTGTAGTCACACCACTTCTAAAAAAAAAACCATCACTTGACCCCACCTGTCCCTCCAATTACCGCCCCCATCTCCCTTCTACCCTTCCTCTCCAAATTACTTGAACGCGCTGTCCACAGCCGCTGCCTTGATATCCTCTCCTCTCAGGCCGTCCTCGATCCGCTTCAATCCGGCTTTCGCCCACTACACTCGACAGAAACAGCACTCTCTAAAGTCTGCAATGACCTGTTCCTTGCCAAATCCAAAGGTCACTATTCCATCCTCATCCTCCTCGACCTATCTGCCGCCTTTGACACCGTCAATCATAATTTACTTCTTGACACACTGTCCGCATTCGGGTTCCAGGGCTCCGTCCTCTCCTGGTTCTCCTCGTATCTTTCCCAACGCACCTTCAGAGTATTTTCTAATGGCTCCTTTTCCACCCCCATCCCGCTCTCTGTTGGGGTTCCTCAAGGATCTGTCCTTGGACCGCTTCTTTTCTCGATATACACCTCTTCCCTGGGCTCGCTGATCTCATCACATGGTTTCCAGTACCATCTCTATGCCGATGATACCCAGCTTTACCTCTCCACTCCCGACATCACAGTCGAAACCCAGGCCAAAGTCTCGGCCTGCCTTTCAGACATCGCTGCCTGGATGTCCAACCGGCATCTGAAACTGAACATGGCAAAGACTGAGCTCCTTGTCTTTCCACCCAAACCCTCCTCTCCTCTCCCCCCACTTTCCGTCTCCGTTGACAACGCCCTCATCCTCCCCGTCTCTTCAGCCCGCAATCTCGGAGTCATTTTCGACTCCTCCCTCTCCTTCTCTGCCCATATCCAGCAGACAGCTAAGACCTGCCGCTTCTTCCTCTATAATATTAGCAAAATTCGCCCATTCCTCTCTGAACAGACCACCCGAACCCTCGTCCACTCACTCGTTACCTCTTGTCTCAACTATTGCAACCTCCTCCTCGCTGGTCTCCCACTTAGCCACCTATCACCCCCCCCCCTCAAATCTGTCCAAAATTCCACCGCACGTCTTATCTACCGTGTGAACCGATACTCTCATATCACCCCTCTCCTCAAGTCGCTTCACTGGCTCCCGATCTGCTACCGTATACAGTTCAAGCTTCTCCTACTGACCTTCAAGTGCACTCAATCTACAGCCCCCCATTACCTCTCTACCCTCCTCTCCCCGTATGTTCCCACCCGTAACCTCCACTCTCAGGACAAATCACTCCTATCTGTACCCTTCTCCACCACTGCTAACTCCAGACTCCGCCCCTTCTGCCTCGCTTCACCTTATGCCTGGAACAGACTTCCCGAGCCCATACGCCATGCACCCTCCCTGCCCATTTTCAAGTCCTTACTCAAAGCCCATCTCTTCTCCCTTGCTTTTGGCGCCTAGCCACTCTACACTGACTACATAGCTTGTTACCTTTAGATTGTAAGCTCTCCTGAGCAGGGACCATCCTTCCCCATGTTTAAACTTGTACAGCGCTGCATAACCCTGGCAGCGCTATAGAAATGCTAAGTAGTAGTAGTAGTAGGCCCTGTCCCCCACTCCTCAATGCTGCCCTCAACCTGACTTTCTAAAAAAAAGGCCTCTTCTGTGGCCTAGTATGTGCCCCTATGAGTCTCCATCCCCAGCCTAAGCCCCAATGCAACACTTGCAACTGAAAGCCACTGCAGCAGTGCCTTCACACCAACTTTCCTCAGCATAGCTCTTCACTCTGGCTCCTCCTCCAGTTTCCATAGAGCAGACCCGGATCAAAAGAGGCAGGCCCTGTCCCCCCACTCCTCCTACTGGCTATCTCCATAGCATCAGGGAGCTCTCCACACCACTCAAGGCAGGTTCCCATGAAAACAGAAATCCTTTCCTCTCAACTCCAGGGTACTGTTGAACTTCTTAGAGCTTGAAAACAGCAGGAACCACCTGAACACAGACCACCTAGTCAGCAGACTGCATGATTCAAGAGGCCATCATTGTCATGGCCACAACATGCAACATTGGTCCAAACAATTAAAGCAAATTAACAGTCACACCCCTTTTCCAGACCATCCCTCAAACCCAGAAGACCCTCCTCCTCCAAGTGCCACAGATACCACCACATCAGAGAGAGGAACACCTACCCTGCTGCCGCCCCCCCTCCTCCGCAACCAGCTACTACTGCTGCCTCCAAAACACTCTTGGACCTCTTTGCCCAGTTCATGGTGTAACATCTACCACCACCACCGCCGCCGAGGCACCCACTTTCTGCCCAAAGATCCTAGAAACTTCACCCCTGAACTTTACAACTCTGCCATCTTCAAGAATCATGAAAGAAGAGCACTCAGTCTTCCCAGTCTTCTCACTGAAACCCATATCAGCAGACAGGAACAGAGAGGGAGCTGCTTCCAATAGCTTTCCTTGGGAATCCAACTGGTGAGTCACCTGAAGGCATATTTTCAAAGCACTTAGCCTTCCAAAGTTCCATAGAAACCTATGGAACTTTGGAAGGCTAAGTGCTTTGAAAATATGCCTCATAGTGTCTTACTGAACCATTGCCACTTCCACCTCTACTGGAATCACCTTGGAAAAACATGACCTACGTCAAATTTCTGTAAAAGCTAGCCTCCCATTATCCATAATCACTGGTAGATACACCAGATCTCAGGAGCGGGGTCTCTGGGTTGCTGAAGTACCTGGACACCCAAAATGTTGTGGCAGTATCCACACATAAGATAGGTTTGTAGAAGAGGTTTTGTCAAAATATTACAGCTGTCAGTTCCAGGGAGACTGGACATCAAAATACTAGGTCCAAACCACCCCCGATTAAAAAAAACAAAAAAAAAAACAACACACATCTGCCTTACCAGTCAACCATCACTAAATCAACCATGAAGTATTCCAAAAATTTACACTCCCACTCTAATTACCCACCTGGGAAAGGAGTAAAAAGCTGTAGATCAATTCCAACCCATCCTCTACCATAATTCCATGCTAAACAAAGATCAACAACCCCCTCACATCCCTGTTCCTGGGTGATAGGATCCTGCTCTCAATCATATTCCTTGACATGGCAGACTGCAACATCTGATCCACTCTGCATTTGACACTTTGATACTCTAGCCATGCAAGAGAGTGATATCAATCATCATCATAGAGCATACGGCATGGCTTAAAGCCTTTGGCCTAAGGGAGGTCATCTATGATTGCTTTGAAAACACCCCCTGCACTAGTGAAAATCTCTTCAATAACCAGGTTAAGGACACAGTCAATATCATTAAAGACCAGTGCCACTGAAGGCCTTGAATACATATTTTAACAACCCACGATCATAGTGCAGTTCCACAAGCCTTTTCCCTCACATCACTATAGTAACAACACTAGATGGCAGACTGCAGACTCAATGAACTAAGCAACGGCCATGCAACCATAACAAAGGCCATGCCCAAGGTACTGGAGGTAATAGAAACCACCCATCCTCTCAACTAGCACAAGGACACCTATCTTATGACTATCCTCTATGTTGACACCCTTCCAGTGGAGGGTCACATTTTTCTCTACAAACTGGGAGCTCACCAAACTGTCAAGTAAGCCACAAAGATTTATGTGCAAGGGGTAATAAATCAGATTTGCCTCTGCTCTGAACAAATTGGGGAACCCCAGATAGCAGTCGCCACACATCTGCAAGGAAGGGGGATGCATCTTCCCCTACTTAGTTGACTTGCTCATAGTGGGGGGCCTACATGCCAGGAAATCATCTTATAGACAGCTAAGCTGCTGCTGATTTCTGGTTTTATCTCTGCCTCCCAAAGCATCCAGGGGCAGGATGTGAGGGTGTTGATTTTTTTTTTTAATAGCAGGAGTAGATGAGTAGCTTACTGCCTGGAGCACTGGGCTGACAACCAGGAAAGCTTGGCTCGAATACCACTACTTCTCCTGTTTATCTTGGGCAAATTATTTACATTCCATTGTCTCAGGTACAAATTTAGATGGTAAACTCTCTAAGGACAGGAAATACCTAGTATACCTGAACTTAACTCACCTTGAACTACCACCGAAAATGACATGAGCTAAATATAAATCAATTACCAACAAACCACCAAGTGTTATCTTCAATCTACGCAGTCCCTGGAATTCATTGCAGCAGACTACTAAATGGCTTTCCGCCCCACCCAACAGGCAAACAGCCTTACTGGCCCATCCTATTTCTTCCTCCAATAGGGTCATAGTCAAAGCCTTCCTATGCCTCTTGGTCCACCTGGCAACAACCATACATGACTTCAACAGCCAAACACAAAAGGCACTAATCTGCCCACTGAGAAATCAACAAGATAAAAGCAAATCACATAAAAAAAACACAGAAACGAGTGAATAAAGGAGAAGTGGTTTATTAGAACAGTTACCCACCGTGGCCACGTTTCACCCTCAGGCTGCGTCAAGGGTTAAAGAAACTACAAAATAAAAACATACAACGTGAGTCTACAGCATCATTACAAATGAAAACTTTCAAACAATAACTCAAAAAGTATTAAATAATTAAAACTATAAAATAGTAAAACAATAAAAAAAACAGAACTTTAATTTAAAAGAACATTAAATAAAACATTGCCGTTTATGAGTATATATTCTTTTAAACTTTGCTGTTATATTCAATGTTTTATTTAATGTTCTTTTAAATTAAAGTTCTCTTTTACTATTTTATAGTTTTAATATGATTTTAATTATTTAATACTTTCAGAGTTATTGTTTGAAAGTTTTGATTTGTAATGATGCTGTAGACTCATGGTGTACATTTTTATTTTGTAGTTTTTTTTTTTACCCCTGACGCAGCCTGAGGGTGAAACGTGGCCACGTCAGGTAACTTAATAAAACACTTCTTTTTTTATTCACTTTTTTCTGTGGTATTTATGTGATCTGCTTTTATCTTGTTGATTTCTCGATAGCCAAACTACACTTGTACCGCCTAGAGTGGCAACTACGGATGAAGAAAACAACAATTACAGCCCTTTTTACACCAGATGACCATCAACTCCCCCAAGCCGAGATGTCATGAACTGGTGTACAAATCGAGATAACTTCTTTCAAAGCACATTGTTCTACCAGTTTCAAAGTAAACTGACCATTAGAACTGATGCCTCCAAGCAGAGATTCAGAACCCATCTCTTGTATCTGCAAAGAATCATCTTATCAACATCTTGGAGCTCAGGGCCACTGGATACACACTTTGGACATTCATCCACTGAATTGAGGGCAAGATCCTCCTCCTCACTCAATCAAGTTGTGATGTTCTACATCAAAAACAAGGGAGCACAAGCTCCATCCAGCTCTGTGGGGAAGCTTACACGATCTGAAGTTTGTCTTGTTAACAAGATGTCTACTGCATGCTTCCTACCTGCCTTGTAGATGCCTCAGCCACTAACTGGATCATCACAAATGGTCTGTTACCCTGCATATAGTTGATACATTTTTCCACTAATAAAGCATGCTGACAACAGATCAATGAAACACACAAAATGCCCCATTTTCTCCAAATGTCTGCCATATGCTGGCTTATACCAGCTGCCTTCAGCATCCACTGGGGCAAACACCACTTCTACACATACCCACCTATCTTCCTGCAATCCAAGACAATCCAGAAAATCCTAAAAATCTTAAGTGACCATAGACCCTAGTCTTCATCACCCCATACTGGCCGAGGCATATATTGTTTCCATACCTACACCATCTACTCTTGCCTATCAAGCTGCAGATCTTAGCACCAATGTGAGGTGGCCATGCTCCATCACCTCTGCCCACCCTTGCATCAACAGCTGGAATGTTGAAAAGGTGACCCTATCTTTCCACCACCTAAGCACAGCAGGTCATCTGAGCAGACAGTCTACAAGGAGACCCTATAGCATCAAGTGACAGAGGTTGCAAACTTGGTGCACCCCAGCACAAATTGATCCTTTCTGTGGTCCCATCCCACACCTTCTCTAATACCTCTTTACCCTCGTCAATACAGGCCTCAAAACCACCACAGTATAGGAACATCTAAGTGCCATTGATGCCTAACAATGAATGGACAATAACCTTCTATCTGCCCACCTATCAGTTTCATGATTCATGAGAGGCCTGGTAAACTTCCACACTGGGGCCTCATCATCATCCTGCAGAGTCATGCTAACCCCATTCAAGCCACTGCAGGACATCCCTCTAAGATTAATCACATGGAAGATTCTCTTTCTCACTGTCATCACTTCTGCTAGGTGCATCACTGAGCAACAAGCACTCACTGTTTACCAACCTTATACCCAGTGCTATCACAACCAGGTCTTACCCAAGGATGGTTGCTGCCTTCCAAAGTGACCAGACCATTATCCTCTCCTCCTCCAAATGACATGCCAGTGGAGCAGAAACTACATACCCTTTACTGCACATATGCCCTTTGCACCTACATCTAGAGAATGACACGGGGACGGAGACCCACAGTAAACGTGGGGATGGGAATGGGGACAGAGCTCATGGTGACGGGGACAAACTTTGACCCTGTGTCATTTTCTAGTTTGAAGACTGTTGATGAACTGGACTATTATTTATATGAGTGATGCAATGATATTTTCATTTTTTTGGAGAAACAAGCAAACATGCTGGCCACAACTAGCAAAATTTGCATGGGGGATCCTGTGCATCCTACTACCAGCACATCTTCTAAGAAGACATCTTCTATTGCACGAAGAACTGTGGAAGACAGGAGAGCTAGACTGAATCCTGAGATTGTTGATGACTTATTCATCCACAGATTAAAAAATCATAACAGTGCTTCATAGGGCATATTTCTCCCCCCAAAGGCATACAGATTGGGTTCTATTTTGTGCCCCTCAACACTTTAACAGGGTGTATTAGGATTCCTTGGGGTAGTAGAAATCAGCTACTGTTGGGGTTGGAAGTATAGAGGGTGGTGGTGGTGGTGGTGGGGAGGCTTATTATAGCGTCTTCTTGTTATTGTTTTTTATTTGTATTTTATATACAACAGTTGTGCAGCATATTGCTCCTTTTCATACTTTAATAAAAAGATTTAAGTATAAAATCATAAGCATTCAAGGCTTCTGCAGATGAGGACAGAGCCCACGGGGCGGAGATGGGGACAGAGCCTGCAGGGGCGGAGACAAGCTTTGTCCCCGTGTCATTCTCTACCTACATCCACAAGATGAAGCCCTTCCAAAAAGTCTCTCAACTCCATCTCCTTTCACCACAGACCAGAATGCTCTCCCTGTGGACCTCTAACTGTATATTCTTCTGCTGCAAAGCATGCCTCCAACTCAAAGAAAAAATTTCAACCCATCAACTCAAGGCCATGGCAACAACCCAGCAGACCCGCACTGACGGCTCCTTTGGCAGAACTATTCTGAAAATGGCGCTTCCACTCTAGACCTTCCGAGGGGCGGGGGGGGGGGGGGGGGGGGCCTTCCATTCTGCCCTCAACACACCATTCCAGATCTGAGTTTTTTGAAACAACTTATACTGATGTCCCAAGCACATACGGTTTAAATTATGATAACAGTACAATAATCTGGCAACCAAAAATAGAAACTACTACCCCCAAAAAAGAGGCTCAAATTAATTTCCAATGACATAATATTTAACTTCAAATAAAAAAAAACCCTTTTAGAAAAACAAAACTCTATTTATCCACCAATATATTAGCATCTCAAGATTCTCTGAAAGATTCTCCAGCATGAAAAGTCTTCACCAAGGAGAGATAGAAAGGAGAAATCTCATACAAACATGTAAAAATGGGAATTCCACAACTGCCATATCAGCTCCAAACAGTTTTACCCTTCACGGGCTCTTCAGGAAGCATCATATTAAAACAAATAAGCGCCAATCATCATTGTCAACACAAGTTCATTAAACAGTATAGCAAAAAGCTTTCAAAAAGAAAAACAGCGCATGCTCGCTTATCACCCAAGAAAAACCCATCAAAGATCTGCGCTTATCAGGACACTGTAATCAACCTACAGCTCCTCTTGTTGACCTATAAGTGCATTCACTCTGCAGCCCCTCACTACCTCTCCACCCTCATCTCTCCCTACACTACTTCCCTAGAACTCCGTTCACTAGGCAAATCTCTCCTAATTGCAACCTTCTCCTCCATCACTAACTCCAGACCACTCCTTCTATCTCGCCGCACCTTATGCCTGGAATAGTCTTCCTGAGCCATTACGTCTAGCTCTATCCCTGGCTGCCTTCAAATCCGGGCTAAAGGCCTACCTGTTTGATGCTGCTTTCGACTCCTGACTTGTAACTTTTATCTTCTCCTGATGTGTCCTTCTGTCTGTCCTTCTCTTATCTTTTTTGGTCCTGTCTGTTTGTCCTGATTTAGATTGTAAGCTCTTTTGAGCAGGGACTGTCTCCTTCATGTTCAATTGTAAAGTGCTGCGTACGACTGGTAGCGCTATAGAAGTGATTTATAGTAGTAGTAGTAGTACATATTCCTACAAAAACGCTTGTCATTCCATTTTCAAATTCAACCCCAAAGGAGCCAAAGTTTCCCACATATAAATGAGAAAAAAACTGTGTTGCAACAACCATTTTGCTAAATCCCATTCCTCTACAAGGGTTGTTCTATGACCCTACTCCTCCCAGTTTTGGGTGCAAGGGACTGACCCCCTGGTGACAATGGATTGCAGAACAATGTTCAATAATGTGCGTCTTCACTTTTCTCAAAATTTTCCTGAATTATAGTTACATAATGCAAGGTTCTCATTAGGAGTCAATGACCAGGAAAGGGATCTAGGCGTCATTATTGATGATACACTGAGACCCTCTGCTCGATGTATGGTGGCAGCTAAGAAAGCAAATAGAATGTTAGATATTATTAGGAAAGGAATGGAAAACAAAATGAGGATGCTATAATGCCTTTGTATTGCTCCATGGTGTGTCCGCACCTCGAATACTGTGTTCAATTTTGGTCCACCACATCTCATAAAAGATATAGTGGAATCAGAAAAAGTACAGAGAAAGACAATGAAAATGATAAAGGGGATGGGACGACTTCCCTATGAGGAAAGGCTAAAGCGGCTAGCAGAAAAGACGGCTGAGGGGAGATATGATAGAGGTCTATAAAATAATGAGTGGAGTGGAACAGGTAGATGTGAATCACTTGTTTACCCTTTCCAAAAATACTAGGACTAGGGGGCACACAATGAAGCTACAAAGTAGTAAATTTAAAACGAATCAGAGAAAATATTTCTTCACTCAACGTGTAATTAAACTCTGGAATTTGTTAACAGAGAATGTAGTAAAACCAGTTAGCTTATCGGGGTTTAAAAAAAAAAAAAAAAAAAGTTTGGATGGCTTCCTAGAGGAAAAGCCCATAGACCATTATTAAAATGAACTTGGGGAAAATCCACTGCTTATTTCTAGAATAAGCAGTATAAAATGTATTGTACTGTTTTGGGATCTTGTCAGGTTCTGGGTACTGCTGGGCTTGATGGACCTTCGGTTTGTTGGATTAGTACTATTCTGTTCAGTACATATACTACCATCAGCCTGGATTTACATAACTAACCTAGCCTGGAGTTATATACAAGAAGATAAGTGACTGTGATTTTTTGAGAGACATTGATTGGGTATTTTTTCCTTCACACTTTGAAAAACTGGGCGGTTAGCTTTGTGAGTTTTTTACATTAGGGGTACAGGCTTTAAATTGATGTGTGTGTTTGGGGTTATTTAAGATTTACCGGGTTTATTACCGGTTTGGTGGTTTTGAGGGGAGGTGTTTCATCTTGTTAATTTCTATAATTAGTGAAGGAGAAGGAGAGTTTTTATACCATCCGTTTTTCTCACTGTATACATGAGTTTTTGCATTTGTTTTTTTTTTTTTTCTCTCTTATTCTCCTCACTGGAACCAGTGATAGTATCCTACTCCTTGAGAAAATAGTGGATGGTGCAATTTTTGCAGCATGTTCCCTATTAGGAGGGTTTGAGGTTCCCTGTTGATTAGAAATGATTCCGGTTGTGTAATCTTAGAATTACAAGGTAAGACACCCACAAAACTATAATTTCAAACGTTTTCTGGTATTTAGAATTTGAGTTGAGACGGTTTGAAATTCCCAGTTTTATATTTAGAGTTTGAACTATATTACATCATGAATCTTATAAACCACATATACCAAAAAGGTTCAATGCGGTAACATCAAAAGTAATCAGAGGATACTCTGGAAAATACAGTTAGTCCTTCCCAATACAAAACATAAAATGGAAAAGCATACTTAGGAAATACAATTAGTCCACCACAATACAAAACAAACCATAATCTGTGGATGAAATAAAGTAGTTTTAAACAATTTCCTTAATAAAAAAAATATTTTTTTGCAGTCTAATTGAAGGAAGAGAATTGCAAACTAGGGTAGCTTGAAATAATAACAATGAATTAAACGATCAGATTTGATCTTTCGCTCAGTGGGAAAAACCAAGAAGCATCTGGTCTCTAGCAGCATGAAATATAAAAACAATTTAGCTAGATAAGCAGGGGCACTCCGATAAAGTGATTTAAAAATAAGGGTATAGAGCTTTAACTGAACTCTTGCTTCGATAGGTAGCCAGAGAAGTTAGATTGTAAGCTCTTTGAGCAGGAACTGTCTTTCTTCTATGTTTGTGCAGCGCTGCGTATGCCTTGTAGCGCTATAGAAATGCTAAATAGTAGTAGTAGAAGTTTGTGAAAAAGAGGAGAAATGGATTCATATTTAAAAGCTGGAAAAAATATTATGATATACAGTGCACTCCATTTAAGTGCACGTCGGATAAGCGCATGCTCTGTTTAACTGCATGCCATACTTTGGTCCCGTTTTTGGTGCCATCAATTTCTATGGTGCCATCAATTTCGGTTTAGCGCACCACTTATAAGTGCAAGATTCGCTTACATGCATGGTTTAAGACTGCTCCTCTGCAGGGAAGACTCCGCATAAGCACGTACATGGAATATGGAAGCCGATTGGCGAATGACAACCAATAAGATTTCAAATTTACCGCCCCTTTAGCTGCCACAGGAAGAAGAACAGATATGGAAACCTGATTGGGACTCATGCAAAATTTCAAATTTATTCAAATAAGGCCCTCATCATATAGAGCGGACATGTGTTCAGTATTCAGTTTGACTTAACATACTTATGTAGCAGGTCTCCCAACATCTAACTGCTCCATGCTCCCAAATCCTATCAACATATTAAACTCCTCCCCCCCCCAAAAAAAAAAAAAAAAAAAAAATCACAAAAATCATTGTGTAAAGCTACTTGAGTTCTAATCCTCTATCTCTCTAAAATAAAATGCCAGATCTCAGGCAGAAGGGGCCATGAGTTTAGAGGGGGAAAATTAAACTGTCCATATTAGTCAAATTATTTACCACACTAAAAATTCTTCAAGTCAGGTCTATCAATCCTTGTTAATTTAGAATAGTATTCTTTTACTTGAAACCAATTTGGAGTTATACTGTAACTGAAATCCCCAGTTGCTTTTATTTTCTACTGTAGCAGCTATCCTCTACTTCCTTTCCAAACTCCTACAAATCCTTTTCAGTGTCAATAGCTCTTTAGCGAACCATTTATCTGACAACTTAAACCAGTTTAACCCTTTAAATCACTGGAACGATACCATAGAGTATATTTCCACTAATCTGGTTCCAATCATCAACTCGCTGATTACTTTGAATGGAGTCAAATACCAATTCCTCAACCTTACTCCAAAATTGAACAGAGTCAATGCGTCCCCTAGTAGCTCACTCCACTTTAACCTGCAAGTTCTGTTTACAATGTTCTCTCCAAGTGATCACAAATTCAAAAAGATAGTGATCTGACCAGGGAACATGGAGTATTCACTTTTACATGTTTGTGCAAGACTTCTCCTGTCTACCTCTCCTTTCTGGGAGCGTTGAGGATTTTTCATGATGGGGAGTCTTTCAATTGTCCTCAGAGAATTGAGAGATATGGATACATTGGTAGCTTAATAAAAAGTTGTTTATATTTTTCTAAAAAGTGTTTTTTTGAAAATTTTTAGTAAAATAAGAATATCACTAAATTATGATTATGCCTTATTTGCTGGTTCTCCAGTTTCTTGGTTACCACTATGTTTCTTACATTATGTACATTATATTTCTTCCCATTTCATTGGAAACTGACCTGCTCCATCAGCCCAACCTGGCCTACTTGTATCTTTAATAAAGTTCCATCACCCTGCTGGCATTCTAAACTGCAGTCTACTTTTTAGGCACTATCTCAACTTTGACCTTTACATCCCTATCCAGGTCCATGACACAAAACAGACTATAAAGGATGAACACACACTCCTCCACAGAACATCCCTTCAAAAGCCCTTCAACTTGGGAGTCATTCTGCTTGTCCATGGAGAAAGTGAGATTACTTACCTGTGAATGTGGGTTCTCTGTGGACAGCAGAATAAATCAACCACACCAACCCAACCCAACCCACTTTCTCCTCTTGGAGGAACCCATTTACATCTCTAGAACATACTGGAGCAGAAATGAGTGGGCAAAGCAAAGGGGGATGGTTTCTTTTCAATCCTTTCTGAGCTTCAAGAGAGCTTTCTGTCCATGGCACTATTGGATGACCTGTGGTCCACGGAGAGTCCGCAGTTACAGTTAAGTAACCCTAATTTTCATTTTTAGTTCAGTACCATGATTACAAACAGAGTAAAATTAAAGTAATTGTGTGCAGATCTTTCTCAGAATTTCATAAACGATATACATTAACATATGTAAAGCATGAATACAGCACAAATAGTTATAGATTCACGAAGAAAAATATATTAAAAAAATTAAATAATTTTAGATAAAATAATAAATGAAGACCCTGAACTTCACAAATGTGTAAAATTTCAGGAGAAATATTAGGATACAAAAAAAATGGAATCAGGAAATTAAGATATAGTAAAGTTACACACCAGTAGCAGATTTACTCCAAGGACAGCAGGATAAATATCCACACTGATGGGTGAAGATATCTGATGCAGCTGTGTGTGGGAACTCTTCTCCAGCAACTTCAAGAGGCCTTTGAGGGTGGCGCACCAAGTATGTGTGCACCTTCACCTTGCCACCATCACACAGGACCAAGCCAGTCTAATACTGTAGATGATAGAATACGACTCCATGGGGAGGTGGGCGGAGCTGTGTGGACATTAATCCTGTTGTCCTCGGAGAACACCTGCTACAAAGTGAGTAACTGCTTTCTCCACGGACAAGAAGAAAGAAAATCACCATACCGATGGGAATCCCTAGCTAACAAGCTGTCTGAAATAAAAAGGGGAAGAGAAGGCCTGCAACAAGCAAAGGCTTATTGGAGAACTGGGAAAAGGGAACAAAAAAAAAGTTTTTTTGTACAGTCTGAACAGAAACAAAAAGGCCTGGGGGTGGAGTCAGATTCTAAATCCCAAACAAATTCTGAAGGGCTCTCAGCCCAAACTGGTTGTCATGTTGTAAGTCTTGCTCTGGAGTAGCGAGATGTGAGGCTGATCCGAGGTGGGCAACCGATGCAGCCATGTGAGCCATTTCATGGCCCTCCAGAGTCAGCCCCCATCATGTTGGGAATCAAAAGAAACAAAAAGCTGGGTAGACTGTCTATGAGTGTTAGTCCACTCCAGATAGAAGTCGTCTCTCTTATAGTCAAGAGCGTGAAGTGCTTTTACCCTGATTGCATGTGGCCTTGGGAAAAGTGTTGACAGAACAATAAATTGGTTAAGATAAAACTCTTAACATTACCTAAGGAAGGAACTTGGAATGTGTATGCAGAACTACTATGCTATGAAATTTTCTAAAAGGTGGATCAGCTACTAGGGCCTGGAGCTCACCTATTCTGGAAGTGATCACCACTATAAACAACCCTTCCAGGTCAAGTCAGGTACTTAAGATGACAGGTGTCAAATGGCTCAAAGGGAACTTTCATCAGCTAGGTGAGACCCCCATGACAGTGTTTTTTTTTTTTTTGGGGGGGGGGGGGCTTGATGGGAGGTTTGAGTAACAGCAAGCCTCTTGTGAAGCGAAGAACTAAAGGCAGAGAAGATGGGCTTACTCTCTACACAGTGGTAAACTCCAACTATACTGAGGTGGACCCTTACAAAGTTTGTCTTTAGACCAGACTCAGAAAAATATAAAAAGTATTCAAACAGTTTTGTGTAGGACAGAAGAAAGGATCTACGGCCTTGCCTTCACACTAGACAGAAAACCTCCTCTGCTTGAAGCCATATGACCTTCTGGTGGAATCTCTCCTGGAAGCAAGTAAAATTCTGGGAACATCCTCAAGCAGGTGTGAGGAATTGACCTCTAGCCTCTCAACATCCAAGCTGTGAAGGCAATGGCTGAAGACTGGAATGCAAGGGATCCCTCATTCTGAGAGATGAGAATCAGAAAGCATTCCAGTCTCCATGGATCTTGGCAAGCTAGCTCCAGAAGCAGGGGGAAACATAATTGCCTTGGATAGTATGGGGCAAAGAGGATCATGATTCCCGTATCTTGCTAAAGTTTTCAGGAGAGTTTTCACTATGAGAGGTGTTGGAGAAAACCTAAGGCCCTTTCCCAAATCAAGAAGGGCATCCTTGGTTAGTCTGCTGTGTGATCCTTGTCTGGAACAGCACAGGATGACTTTATGGTTCAGGTGAGTGGTAAAGAGGCCCATCAAGGGAATTCCCTGCTCTTAGAAGACATCCCAGGCTACGCCCAGTGTTCAGTGACTAACTCAGCCTATCTTCCAGACAACTGCTCTTCCCTGCTAGATAAGTGACTGAGCATCATCCCATTGGAGGTGGCCCAGTGCAGCATTCTAACTGCTTCCTGACACATGAGATACGAATCTGTGCCTCTGTTGATGAAGTACTTCACAACCTAATTGCCTGTCTGAATGAAGACAATTTGATTCAGTAGGCGATCTCTGAAAGCCTTTAGAGCATTCCATATAGCCTATAACTCTAGGAGGTTGATCTGGTGTTCTCTCATGACCCTGGGTGTGATGCCCATCTATATGAGCCCCCCAGCCCAGGTTGGATATATTTGTTGTCACGGTCTTGCAATATGGAAGAATCTGGAACAGAATGGTAGTCCCCTGACCAAATTGCTGCAGATTAGCCACCAAGACAGACTTCTCAAGGGAAGAAGAGACAGTAAATGATATCTACTAGGTTCCCTTGGCCTGGGACCATTGAGAAGCTCAAAAGCGTCTCATTTCCTCTTGAAACATGGTTTGGATCTAATCCTCGAGGGGAGCCATTAGTAAAGACTGGAGTTCAGCCACTGTAGTCACATCCTTCAGAGACATCAGGGCCAAATCAATGGCCTGGTCCCAGATTGATGGAGGCTGGCACACCCACTCCAAGTCTTTAGAACATGAGCAGCCCTCATAAGAGGGGCGCTTCTCTGATATTGATGGCTTTCATGCCCAAGTGCTCTTGACGCTATGTCTTGAAGGGGAGGGGGAACCAATGCCTCTTGGCCTCTACCCGACGCACAGCATCAGGGTCTCTCAGCGTCAATGAGGACAAACACAAATCCTTTCTTGCCCTCGGGTGGGATTGGAAGATGCCTGATCCCAGTGGCTGTTACCGACACATGTCATCGCAGCAAGTAGAGACCTCCTTGATGTTGATACATCTCCCTTGTTTGATGCAGCTCTAGGAGTCATTAGGACAGATGCTTCTAATGCCGAAGTCAATGGACTGGACCTCTGACCAAAAATAAATTTGTACTGCTTTTTATGATCTCTAGTACTCCTTCTTGACATCTGTGAACAGAGTTTACAAGGAGTAGGATTATGGTCAGGCCCCAGACACTGCAGGCACCAATTGTGAGTGTCCACGAGGGTCATCGTTCTGCTACACCAAATGCACTTCTTAAAACCAATGGGAGTCTTAAGTGATAAGTCAGGAAAAATATCCAAGGTGAAATCAAAACGGCTCAATGTTGGAAAAATACCTCAACCTGTGCGCTCTAGGCCTAAGGGGCCTAGAGCGGCAGAACATAAGAATAGCCATACTGGGTCAGACCAATGATCTATCTACCCCAGTATCTTGTTTCCAACAGTGCCCAAGCCAGGTAAGAAGTACCTGACAGAACCCAATTAGTAGCAACATTCCAGGCTACCAATCCCAGCGCAAGCAGTGCTTTCCCATGTCTACCTCAATAACAAACTATGGACTTTTCCTCCAGGAAACCTAGCTATATTAACTGCTGTTACCACATCCTCTGGTAACGAGTTCCAGAGCTTACCTATTCATTGAGTGAAAAAAAATATTCCCTCCTATTTGTTTTAAATGTATTGCCATGATTTGAGTGTCCCCTAGTCTTTGTACTTTTTGAAAGAGTAAAAATTCTATTCACTTCTACTCCCTAAATCATATCTCCCCTCAGCCGTCTCTTTTCCAAGCTGAAGAGCCCTAAACTCTTTAGTCTTTCCTCATATGAAATGAGTTCCATCCCCTTTATCATTTTGATTGCTCTTTTTTTTAAATCTTTTCTAATTCAGCTATACCTTTTTTGAGATATGGAAGGAAACTTAGGAAATGCTGAAAACCTGACTGGGGAACTAAAAAGGGAAGGTAGGCACAGGCCCTGTGTGAGCATTTACATGAGAGAAACGAAAACAAGATAAATTTATGATCTCTAGTACTCCTTCTTGACATCTGTGAACAGAAATTTAAGGTGTAAATCGCACAGACAATAATGAGAAGCAAGATGAGGGGAGACCACAAAATGTGACCTCACTGCTCTGCAGAAAAAAAAAAACTGGCTTGGTCCTATGTGACAGCAGCGGGTGGGAATATGTGCGCATACATGTCGCCCTCAAAGGCTTCTCGAAATTGTTGGATAGCAGGTCCTATTCAGGGTTCCACTGGATGTTGTCACCTATCTGTGTGGTGATTTCATCCTACATGTCCTTGGAGAAACAAAGGCATATGCCTTGAGGAATTCTGCACAACAGAATATATAATTTCTGCAAAATTACCATTCTATGCAGAATTCTGCACAAGAACCAAACAGGCACTGGTAGCTGGCAATATTGCCCCCTCCTCCCTTCTCCTACACATAGTTCTCTTCTAGGGAGGGGTGTGTGCACCCACACCCCTCCCTAGACATCCCTCAACATTCCTCTCCTGCTCTTTTCAGCACAAACAGAAGAGGAAGAGAGCACTTCATACCAAAGTGTGAACTACTCATTTGCCACACTAGCTACAACTGCAGAATTTAAGCTATGGCATTCTACAGTGTCCCTTGGAGTTCAAATTCTGTAGTCAGACCCAGCAGAGCAAAGATTGAGAATGTGACCAAGCATGCAGCCATTCTCCTCTGTTTGTGCTATAATGCACAGAAGAGGGCAGGGAGAGAGAAAAATGCAGGGTAAGCTGGGGGAAGAGAGCTGCTCACCCATGTGTTAGAGGGGAAAAGGGGAAGGAGAGCACTAGGAAGTACCACTAGTGAATTATGTGAGCATTAGCCAGTGATACCATGAGAGGAAGAAGGCAAGAAGAGAGTGAGTTGAGGTGGTCTCTAGGGAGGATTTACAAAAGCTACAAGATACAGCGTATGGGTGAAGGGATGGGTTTGAGAGAGAACTGAGAGTGCTCGGGCAGAGACTAACAGCCATGTTGGAGTGTGTACCTGGTGAAGGAGGAGTAAGGATTGAAAGAACTACAGTGAGTGAGGAACATGGGGAGAGGGGGTTTAGACAGCTATAGGAGTGTATGTGGTGATGCAGGAGGGGCAAGAGATTTTAGATATACAGCTAGGGGGGTGTGTGCATTAGGAGCAAGAAGGATTTTAGAAAGAATAATGGGGTATGTTGTCTGGGGTGGGGGAATGTGTGAGAAGAACTATGGGTATCTCTATAAGGAAGGGGGCTGAGAGAGAGCTATGGTAATGTATGTGCTCAGCAAGGGACTTGAGAGACAGACGGATAGAACTGGGAAGTCTTGCTAGGATAGTGAAAGAAACAAAGGGGTGGTAGAGAGAAAATTGAGGCTTTAACTTCTCAGGGTGCAAGATGGGTAGGAGATTAAACAGGGAGGGGTTCAAGTTAGTTGTTGAGTGAGAAACTGCAAGAGAAGGGGGGCAGGGTCTGAGTATAGGCTAAGAGAATGCTTTGGGGAGGGGAGGGGTATTGGGGGGGCACATCAGCTCTGGGGAACACAGGAACCAGGCTTTTATGCTGAGGGAATACTATGCAAAAAGGTTACATAAAGAAAGCAGAATTTTAGAAAACTACATGCAGAATTGACATTTTTTTGTGCAGAGTTTACCCAGGAGTAAAAGGTAGCAAGAGAACTAAGACTCTTGATATCTATTTCATCAGTCTGCATACTATTGTTGATTCAATATAGTTTAAACAATTCAATATAAAGATACTGAAAAGCAATGTAAGAACTAACTTCACTGTATTGTTTCTCGAAGTATTTTAGAGAGAGCCGAGTTAGTTGTTGCCTATTACTGATGAGATAACATACGTTGTGCAAAAGTATACAACATCAACAATGGAATTCCTGCAGCAGACATGCAAAGCATAGAGGCTTACTTGAGTTCTGAGAATAAAGAGGCCCGCCATTAACATGAGGTTGAGCAGAAAACTGAGAAGTCACAGAGGGAGTCCGTCTGTATCCACCAGAGGTCGCCGAAGAAGTGGTGGAGTTGTGTCGTGAGATTTGTCTAGTCATTGTACCATACTGGGAACCAGGAGCTGAACCAGGACCAGCTGAAAAGAATTAGCCAAAACAAACCACATAGAGGACTTAAGCATTGCATGATTTAGTGTAGCGTGCAGAACACAGACCAAAGCTTTGCAATCTGAGAAAACACACATAAGATTCAAATATGCTCTAGCTTAATGCCTCAAACTATTTATAAAACATTTCAATCACTGATTTACTATGTTATCTCCTACCATTAACATGCTCTAAGTACCCTTATATCTACTACCTTTCACCTCAGCCCCAATTAAAGCAAGGCTTGTGTGTTAACCTGATTCCCTAGTCAATTCTTTTTTTAAATGTAGACAAACTGCAGGAATCTGAATGCTAGAAATTAGACCACTGTAGTAAAACAGGTAAGATTTTTACTATACAAGACGCAAACAGAAGAGCATGTCACTGATCCTTTTAACTGTTGGTATGGGGCATGCTTATGCCGCCTTCCCACTGTGCAAAATTTCTTCTGCTTAAAGTAGCAGCATAAGGACCTTTTCTAGTCATAAAATAGATTTTAAAGTATTTGACCAACTTTTGGGAATCATTTCGGAATGGAATTTTGGGTTCTAGCAGTGTTTCTACAGATTTTCAAAGCAAGGAAGATTTGGACACCACACTCCAAGGACACAACATTATGAAAGCTTTAACAAGCCCATCCACCAGAAGGGAAGCTTATGTTAGGTATACAGAGTTGTGCTAAATCAACAAAAGACTCGTATAGCAATGTTTCTTGTACACTTTTCTTTAATGATTTCTCTTACTAAAAAGCATTCACTTTCATTTGTGATCAATTTGTTTACACAGACACATAGAGTACCAACAGGCTATCCCTGCTAGCTGTGTGCTGTTTTAGTATGCATTAGTTATGTTGGGCTGTAGACCATTTTAGATCCATGTCACTTTTAGATCACAAGAGCTGAAGAGAGGGGTGTTCAGGGGATAAAGCTGGAAACAAATGAAAATGCTCTATCTGAACAAAATACCAATTATATAGCTTAATATTTTAACGTGTGTGTCCATCCACTCATGCATGCTTAAGTCAGTGGACTGGTCACTTTTCCTGAAGAGTACAGAAAAGAAAAGTGTACAAGGTGTTTATATAGGGCACAAGGCTTTACCCAGCTCAATGCATCAACAGGTATCACTAGCACATGGACAGGAAATTTGCCAGCCACTTCCTCTCCCTAACAAGGATTTGCTTCTCTCTTGAATCCAGCCAAGCAGTAGTTGTAGGTGAGAACTTTCATGTGGTGTGGAGATTTGTTTCTTGCAGGACATCATGATGGTGCTGCTCTAAGCACTATATGGTGTATACTTTTACACAGTTCTCTCCCAACCACCAGACTGCTCTCAGGAGCACTATATGCACCACTCCAACCACTCTTGCTCACACTGGCAAGTCACTTAACCCTCCATTGCCTCAGGCACAAACCTCTTTGCCTGAAAGCCCTCTAGGGACAGAAAGTTTACCTGTAAATAATATGTAAACCACTTTGGTTGTACCACAGAAAGGTGGTATATGAAACGCATTAACCCCTTTACCAGAGAAGTGAATACAGCTTCCCTCTGGCTCTCTATGCGACAGTAATAGAACTACCACCCTGTCAATAGTCCTGGTTCCCTACTTCCCACTTCATCTGTACAGCAATTCAGAAAAGGAACCCTTAAGCCCTTTCTTCTGACCTCCACAATCCAAATGTGCCTTGATAGCAAATTTCCTGCCCCCCCCCCTCAAAAAATACATTTTTCCTTAACAAAATACTGCCCATGTACAGGGGAAAAAAAAATCAAGCTTTTTTTTAATTTTCAAAAACAAAAATACTCTTGGAGAAAAAGTCTAAAGGCAGTGAATGATGGTTCTGGGGTACTTTAGAATTGGCCCATTGCCTAATGCTCCCTTTTGGGAGGGGGGGGGGGGGGGGGGGAGAATCAGTTAGCAAAAAGCTGTAACTTTAAACCGAACTTCTTTCATATTTACAGCTGCCCATTTTATTCCTGCCAAAACAGCTCAGGTATTAAAACCAGACCACCCTTACTGTACAGAAAAGAGACTTACAGAATCTCACAAACCACAAGTTAAACAGGATGACAGCCTTTTAACTTTCACAGCAACAAAACAGTCTTACTCCCACATAAAATTAGTTTTGATTAGATTTTTTTTACAAAAATTCTTCATGCAAATCAGAAAAACTACTGAAAAGGCAAATCATATGAATGCATCGATTAGAATAAAGAAATGCATTACTCATCAAGTGAACCGAGAGCAGTGGCTCTAATACAGACAAGTCTCACCTATCATACCGCTCATCAAGAATGCCGGTGGCAGAGGTGGGGCTGGTGGAGGAGGTGCAGCTCCAGGAACAGGAGCCAAATTTTGTGCTAGTAAAATAGTTTATATTTCCAGTTAGCCTAAGTTTTGTACAATAGTAATTAAGCTCTTTCAAACAGAAATAGCAAGCAATGCACAATACTTTTAGAGCTTGCAAAAAAAAAAAAAAAAAAAAGGGTCAATTCAGGATATGAATGTACATCCAATGGGACCACGATGTTCGACCTGCACGGTCCATTCAGTCTGCCCAACAAGATAACTCATATTTGCTGCTTTTTGTGTATACCTTACTTTGATTTGTACCTATGCTCTTCAGGGCACAGACCGTATAAGTCTGCCCCGCACTATCCCCGCCTCCCAACCACCAGCCCCACCTCCCACCCACCGGCTCTGGCACAGGCACAGACCGTATAAGTCTGCCCAGCACTATCCTCACCTCCCCAGCCCTGCCTCCCAACCCCGGCTCTGGCACAGACCATACAAGTCTGTCCTGCCTCCCAACCCCGGCTCTGGCACAGACCGTACAAGTCTGTCCAGCACTATCCCCGCCTCCCAACCACCAGTCCCGCTTCCCACCAACCGGCTCTGGCACAGACCGTATAAGTCTGCCCAGACCTATCCCCGCCTCCCAACCTCCAGCCCCGCCTCCCGATCTTGACTAAGCTCCTGAGGATCCATTCCTTCGGCACAGGATTCCTTTATGCTTATTTTAATCAAGCTCTAAATGTTTAATGAAACGGCAAACTACTAATTCTAACAAGCACACTGAAGGTAAAACTATTTTGAAATTATTCCAGAAAGGTTATGCAATTTGGGATCCTCAACATCTGTCTACATTTTTTACTGGTTTTATTTTTAATTTTGAAATAGATTATAGGCCTTAGTAGATACAATTTAGAAGCTGCAAATATGGCCAGTATTAAAATTAAGAATTTAGACATGTTACTTCAACATGTTCCTTAACTTCAAAGAAGCAGAACTTTGTGTCAATAAGATCATGATACTGTTTCTGGCACATCACAAGCTGAGGGCTGCTTAAAAAAAAATGCACAGCATTCACCGGAAAGAAGAAATAAGACACTGATGGGCAGATCAAAAGCCCTGCGCTGTTCCAAAGAGTGCTCCAAAAATAGCGTTGGAACAGCACAGGGCTTTACCGCCCCTATGACCACAGATAATAACATGTAAATTTATGCATGCTATTACCTCTGATCATAAGTGCGGGAGAATTATGCCTGAATCCTTCCGTACTTGTTTGACAGGTACGGGCTATCAAAAGCCTGGACCTGTTAAACATAGGGGCTGGAAGTCTGTGGGACCCCTCCCCCAGACCCCCCCCCCTTGCAAATAAAAGGCCCTGGTGGCCTAGTGCCCCCAAGTCCCCACACCAAGCCAGAGACACGGGGGTTGAAGGCCCAGTGGAACTCAAGTCCCCCTGACCCCCCCCCCCCCAACATAAGCTGGCGACACAGGGGCTGAGATCCAGCGGACCTCCAGCACTCCTGACACAATTTCACCCCCCACCCCAAAAAAGCACTGGTGGCCCAGTGGTCAGCCTCCAGTACCATAACAGTGGAGAAGGGAGTAGTTTCTTCCTTATATGGTGGTGAAGCACTGCCCAGCGAATCCCAGGATACACTGAGCAGGGCCAGGTGCTATTTTTAAAGGCAGCACTGGAAGAGAAGGGAATGTACTACTACACTCCCTCCTGCACCCTTAAGGAACCAAGGGTGGGCCGCTAGACCACCAACTTTTTTTTTGGGGGGGGGGGGAAGAGGGCTTAAGTTTGCAGACACTGGGCTACTAGGGCTAGTGTCGCCAGCATGTATTGGGTGGGGGGGAGGGGGGGAATGGGATGGGAGGGCCTGTTAACATGAGAATGCATGCTGGACAGGGCTCTCCATTCTTCCCCAATGTTCCATAACCCTTATGCGAACTCTGAGCTGGTGTAGGGTTTGCCGCGAGCAGCTCGACAACGTTTGGTGTGCTGCCTGCTGATCATTGGGGAGGAACATGCTTAGAATGCATCTGCATGCTACTTGCGCTAAGAGACCTGTTTAGCATGCATCTGAATGCTACTTGTGGTCAGAGCCCACAAAGTTTCACGTGCTCAGGGGCTCTGATCATGAGGTGGTAGCAAACATGAGTGATACTATGGTGCTAATACCCTCTAGCACCCGTGTTTGCTTCTGATCATTGGCCCATGAACACGGTACAGTAACACCTAATGGTCAAAGGCAGCTCAGCTGTACTGGATTTTAGAACAGCTGAGATCCCTGATCTATTGACCACCACTGCAATTCTAGGGACAGAATATATATATATATTGTGACAAGGCTACATCCCCGATGTATAGAGTGAAGCAGCAGAACCATGAACTACATATCCCAGAATGCATTTCCAGCCCTAGCAGTGAGATCCCAGGGGATAGGCAAGCTGGCCATATACCGTCTCTGACCACAAGAGGGAGGGTGAATGAAGGAGCCAGTTCCCGGGATCAGCAATCTGTATATCATGCTGCCCACCTGTAATAGGGAGGGGTGGGCTGAAAAGCAGGAGGAGGATTGGATGGAAGAGGGAATTAATCAGCCTGAGCAGGGGAAGAAAGGAGAATGGAATGGGAGCTTGAGGGCTGAGAAAGGCAGCCCCTGAAGGTTTGGAAACCTACATGGTTTTGGAATTTATTTTGGTTTAAACCCTGCTTAAGTAGAGAAGCCTGGTTTTCTTTTGGGGAAACCCTGAGTGGTGGGGGAATTACTACCCTGTTTTGAAACCTGATTATTGTGAGAACCTCTGAAGTTGGAAGGCTTGTTTATGAAGGAGGGCTGCCTGGTGGGAAGAGGGGTTCAGTTCAGGAGGGGAGGAGCAGTGCAGGCTGAAAATCCTTGGGCAAGACAGGTCCCTAAAGAACTGAAGCAGACTGAAATACCTTGGGTGGAAGGAAGTCCCAAAAGTATTGAACCTCCTGAAAGTAAAGGCTGCTTGGTGATTAACACTGTCTTGAGGGGAAATCCTGCTTGTGGGACAAGTACTATTTGTTTGCTACTGACTGGGACCAAAAAAGCAGAGATTTCCAAAGAACTATTGCATTCCCCTCAGGGAAGGGGGCAAAGTCTTTGTGTAATTGGCTGATGTACTAAGCAAGGCAGAACAGCCCTGCCTGAGAAGCAAGTCTCTACTCTGGAGTGAAGTTTTGTTTATGAATCTGGAAAATAAAGGAATGTTTTGAAGTATTTCCTGGTGGCAGTTTTGTGAAGTTCTGGCTATTCCTGGGAGGCAGCTTCCTCCCCCATACTGGAGCAGCGGGCCTGTTTACTATATATATATATATATATATATATATATATATATATATATATCACGAGTCCTGCAGGAGCCGCAGCCTTTTAGCCCACAGCTCACTCCGTGATACCCTATTACACACCCTCTCTTCCTTTCCCTCGTCAGTCATCTCTTTCTCCCTCCTGTGGCCCTTGTCTACTGTACTTTGTTATTGTATTATGGTTTGTTTATTAACTATTGTGCGCCACATTGAGCCTGCCCATGGGCAGGAATATTGTGGGATATAAATATAAATATATATATATATATATATATATATATATATATATTATATTTGATGGGGGGGGGGAGAGCAAATTAAAAATCAGAGGTACTTCTCAATGAAGGGTCAACGTGCTACATTCCCAAAAGTGGCTGCTTCCTAATCAGTTTGAAGTCCATAGGAACAAAAGAAAAAAAAAACCAATAAGAAAAGCAGAGTCGCTTACTTGTAACAGAAGGTTCTCTGAAGGCAGTAAGATAAACCAAACATGCAAGTGGGTGTTATCATTTGACCAAGCAACACGTATGAATTTACAGAGTTTTAAAGAGCCAGGTTTTTATGGGCATAGACAGGACTTTGCATACAGCTGCTATCTCACAAGTCTTCTCAGTTTAATTCAGTGCTTAAGCATCATCTCCTGGAGGTATATGATTCATCCTATCTATAGGAACTCTTTACAGACAAGTACTTTCATTTTTTGTCAACAAGCAAAGTGAATCAGCCACAAAAGTGGGAAATCCCATAGCTGATGGATACTCTATTTTGATTTTGCTTTGATTTCTGAAGGCAATTCAGGTGCTTCACCTAACTAAAAAGGTCATACTGCGTGACCAAATGCATTGTCTTCCAGAGACAAACTGTTTAGACAGTACTGAGACATTATGGTGTGAAAGAACCACCATGTTTCAGCACAACTTACTTCTTCAATGGAAACTGAGCAACGGTGAACTCATGTTGCTGTGGCTCGATGTGCCTTCATTGGATCAGCCAGATGTAAGGCTTAGATACTACAGTTCCTTAGCTAGGTTGATAAAGTTATTTTAACTACTGCAGTGCTTAGCTCATCAAGATTGAGGAATATGAAGCGTTGAGTAAACTGGCAGTGTAGCTGTTCTTTAAATGCACAGAGCTTATTAAAGTCATGAGATTTCTGTGATCCCTCTAAAGACAGTCTGCTTGCCAGTTTGAGAGGAAAGCTCTCCCCAATTGGCTGATATCCAATATACTGGAGACTTTGAGACAACTGGAAGGCTGATTTTGGATAGCTTTTAATGAAACCCAGCACTTATGGTAGTTCAATAACCGCTCAAAGAAACCATACAGCCTCTTTGGAAGAAGAATTCCATACCAACCAATGCCTAGATAAGGATAAACAAAGATTTATTTATTGTGACACTGCCGTTAGGTATTTTGTGAAGATTCTCAGGGCTGCTGATAGTCCAAAGGGAAGGACCCAGTATTGATAATAAGCACCATGCTCTATGAAGCAGAGCAACTTTCTGTGTAGAGGGCGATTTAATATGCAAGCATACACATCCTTACTATCTATGGAGCATGGCACTATCAATCTCATCCCTCTCAAGTTTTTGGAATTAAGAAACATCTGAAGACTTGGTTGGTTTTCAACTCTATAATCTTCGACTGCTCTCTCCCTCTATCTTCTGCTGAAAGAGAGAACAACATTTTTGGCTAAGTGATGTTAATATATGGCCTAGCTTTAAGGCTACCACTGGAATAGTGATGGCCAAAGCTATGCAGCCAAGAACAACTGGAAAAAATACTGACTAGGCCAAAGAACAAGCAAGTGAATTAATATTTGAGAATCTGCAAAGAGCAGGTCTGAATAATGACTTCTGACACAAATTGGTACAATTTTTAAATCAAATATAGCATCTGTAATGAAAGATCAGATGAATAAAATGGAGCTTATTAGTTTTGGTATACAATGATACAGAGGTAATACAGAGTTCATGAGAAAAGTATGAAAAAGTATTGCAGCCGGAAGATGTGAAACTGTTATCTCAACGCTTCCCAAAACATGTTGATAATTAGCAGTAGCTGAGAACGGAAGGAGGTGGGCACATCCGACAGCAGATCGCATGGGAAAGTATGATCTCAGAAAGTGAGAAAGATTAGGAGCAAGGTTTCTCACTATTCACTTCTATGGAGAGGATAGAGTATAAAAGATGGCAGATTTTGGCTTAGTTTGAGAGTCCTCTCCAAAGCTTCTGTCAGACGGCGAAGCCCTGTGCGGCTGAAACCAGAATCTGATGTCTGTATTTGTATCAACTTGAAGACCTGTGTTTGGGTAAGAAATAAAATGTATCTATCTATCTAAACCTATCTCTGTCTTTATTTTTATTGATTCTATCTTCTCTTTACCTTACATTTAGCCTACAAGGTAGATCATATACAAGTGACACTCAGTCTTTGCAGAAACTTAGACAGATGTTTAATAAGATTTATGTGGGAACATAAATGGCCCAGAGTATATCTAGATCCAGAAAACAAACAGAAAGCAGTAGTTATGGGAATTAGTTTTCAATTACAGCTCCTAATGCCACCCCCTTATGATTGGGTGACAATGGAGGTTAGAGAAACTATACAGAACCTGATATATGAACTAAGTACCTTTAGTCCCCCGTGTGACGGAGTCAGAAAGAGGTCTATAAGAAGAGATAATTAAAAACAGTGAGAAGAAAGAAATGGGCCAATCTGATGAGACAGATGGTATCCCCAATTTATTATTTTCAATATTTATTCGTTGTTTTTTTTTTTTGTTTGTTTTGTTATTAATGGTCAGGCCATCCTGAAAAACTTTAGGTTGTTCAAAAATCTGAGTCTTGAACAGATTCTTGTTTATCTGGAAAAATGTAGAAAATTGTGGTTGATGCTGCTGTGTCTAGGATACTGTTGGTAATGGTTTTTGATACTATCTCCAGTATAGGAAGGGCTACCTTCCATGATGAGGTGGATTATTCCCTAGTGGTCAAAAATCAGAGTTTGGATGATGGAGCATAATGTTGATATTTTTACAATTTCCTTCAAAAGAGTTTCACTGTGTAAGGAACATCTGCCCTGTTTTGAACATCTTCATGTAAGACAGACACCTTAATCTACACAGGAGGTGCATACTGATGTGCCAATAGTCTCAATCAAATACTACCAGATGATTTCCACACTCCAGTATAGCGAAATGATGCAAGAACTTTTCTCTTCCTCCTCAGGAAAATCATTAGAAAAACATTTGAGCTTCTAGAGGCATTCATGCATGTACTACTTCTTACAAGCATAATATAACTCCACCAGTTCGATGTACAAGGTTCTTAAAATATCATCTTACAACAGTTTTTTTGAAAAGGAAGAGAAAAGCCTCAAAAGTGGATAGAGGTGTTATTGTAAATAACACCTCTCTTTCAATCACTGGCTTAAAAAAAACTCCCAAAGTTTTAATTCAAATATTTTAAATTTTTGTTTTAATTAATAAAATACTGTGTAATGAAACAAGATTTCCCTGACATTGGCCACAGTTTTGCGGTGCCAAATCCCACTGCCTCAGGAGGTAATGACCTTCATAAACATGTTTCAAGTTTCAATATCGACCTCCAAACCGATTCAAAATTGGTGTGAAGGTCGATACTGAACCTTGAAATCCTCTCCTAATAAGATCCAAATGCTATGCATCTTTACTCAGTGGAATACTGGAGTATCCTTGGAATTCTTTGTTTTCTTCAAAGCAGATTCCACCACCAAAAACTGTGCCAATCACAAAGAGATTAACTCTGGGCTTGCTTGAATTTAATAATTAAGATCTAATTTCCTTGATACAGTAGATCTGAAAACTGTATTCCGCACTGCAACTTGTCTTTCAGAGCGAGCATCAGCATGACAAAAACATTTGCCCTATGTTCTCTATCTGCCTGAATTACAAAGAGAACCTCAGTCTTTTTTTTTTTTTTTTTTTAAACCTAGCTTTTTGCTTATGTATTAATACAGTGGTACTGCCAATTATATTTCTCACCCTTCTGTTGTTCAATTAATTGTTTGCTCGCCTTATGGATCATTATTATTGTGCTACTCTACACGCCCCCCCCCCCCCTTTTCATATGTTTGTGTTTGTTTTTAGAAGATTTTCAACTGAATTCTGTACTGTACAGCACTCTGGTGTGCTTTATGGAAGGCAGTATAACAAATCACTCAAACAAATCTTCATCCAATCTGGTTAGAACTGTGATCCTCAGATGTTCATCATGGCAAGGAGCAGTAAGGACAACCTTTTCCTCTGGCTGATGAAACAGTGAGGGTACAGTTCCCTCTGCATTAGTTATCTGTAAAGGAATCTCAGGGGAACTTTTCCTGAAAAACCTCCAACATGCCTGCAAAAAACTGATAACTTTTCATAGCATATTCCTATCTTTTTTGGATAAAGTAGTTATAGTGACTAAGCTGCCTTACGGACTTCTTGGACAAGTATCTGAGACTCTGAAGTTGAATGCAACTTATGCCCAGACAACTTGTGTGCAGAACCTTGTGAGAAGACTGCTTATTCTGTATGTTGCTGCAGAACTACACCAAAACTTTTTGTTCAGAGAAAAATTAGTGCTTTATGCAGAACTGTTGTGCAGATTCTCTTTGCTGATTTCCGCAGCATTTTTTGCTTGTCTCAAGTTATCGAGGTGTCATTTTGTACATTAATTGCTTTGCCTTGGGGGACATCCTGGCACAGTGCACTCAATTTGGGGATATTCTGGGTGACAGTGAGACAATATTTCATACACAGGAATGTCAATTAACCCACCAATGCCCCAGGTACAAAACTTAGAGGTCCCTTAGGCTGTGGTAAGCGCTAATGCATGATTACCACAGCTTAAAAGATTTTACTGTAAGATGTACTGAGGCATCATGAAGTAAAATCCCAATGTGCTTGCGGAGGGTGTCTCCGTGGAGCAGGCATGACAGCATGAATCAGTTAGCACAGCCACATTATTATGCACTAATTAGTGCACGATTAGAATGAGAGCAAGGGTTCATACACTAATTGATCTTGGATCTGATGGAATCTTTGGCTGCCAATTTTAAATTAAAACTGAACAAGTATAAAACCAAGTTCCTAATCCTAACCAATTCTGCCCACCCAATGACTGTTAAAAACTTCACTACTGATGATGTGTCCTACCCTTTTTCTACCACCATGAAAATCTTGGGAATAACTATTGACTGATACCTATCATTTGAACCTCAGGTTTCTGTGGCGATTGAAAAAAAAATTTGGCTTTTGTTTTCTCTTTTTCGTTCCATTTTTAGTGCTATCCAAATTTGATTACAATAATGCTGTTGCTCAAGCCTAAAAGTCTCTTATTAAAAAACTTCAAATAACTCAGAATACTGCAACTTGTCTCGTATGTAAAGCCCCTAGATTCACCAAGTCAGCTCCTCTTTTAATCAAACTGCATTGGCTTCCAATAAACACAAAAGTTACCTTTATAAACTACGTGTACTTGTTTATTAAATTTTATTTGGTCTTTTACCTGACTATATGCAATACTTGTTAGAATTACCTTTATGCAATACTCATCTGACGTCAAGAGACTGTCTTCACCATTTTCTGTGTTGTAAAAATCTTCGTTACAGATCTATTCATGATGAAAGTTTCACATACCAAGCTACTAGGAAATGGAATTCTCTACCCAAGTCACTCAGATGTATTACTGACTACCTGAAATGTCTTAAATTGTTGAAAGCATTCTTATTAAGTGAATTCCTCACCACTGTTGGCGATGTTATTCTTCTAGTTAATTTATTTCAAAATGAGTCATCTTACTGCTTGGATGTTTTTACCCATTGTTTTGTATTTTCGTTATAGTTCTCCTATTGTAATTTGCTTTAAAGGTCTAATGTAAGCCACACTGAACCTGAACTTGTTTGGGATAATGCAGGGTACAAATGCCAGAAATAAATAATTTTTTTGTTAATGGCTGCACGCTGTTAAACAATATCTATATGGTGGAAAACAAAACATTTTTTTTTGTTACATTTGTACCCCGCGCTTTCCCACTCATGGCAGGCTCAATGCGGCTTACATGGGGCAATGGAGGGTTAAGTGACTTGCCCAGAGTCACAAGGAGCTGCCTGTGCCTGAAGTGGGAATCGAACTCAGTTCCTCAGTTCCCCAGGACCAAAGTCCACCACCCTAACCACTAGGCCACTCCTCCACTCCAATATTCAAACCTGTTCTAATGTTTTGCTAAAACTGGTCAGAGGGGATCCTATCCAATATTCAACCCTGTACTAAAATTTTGCTAAAACTGTTCAAAGAGAGGGGATCCCATAAATGCAAGTGATTTAATCAATTAAACAAATAAAACGTCAACTGTTTGGGGGTGGCTATCCAACAACCTTACACTCTCTCTATAGGGCTACTATCACAGGCTTTTTTTTTTTTTTTACTCCAGTAAAAAGCAGCAGCAGAAAACTTCTCCAATTAACAAAGAAAAAACGGACGCGATGAGCGGGAGAAGACGCTGAGTGCGCAGCTCCTGCCTTCCCTTAGATTCTTTATCAAAAATTCGTCCTAAAAATTGGATACAATACCCCACAAACGAAGGTAAACAAAGAGTGCTTAAAAGGAGAAAAGTTTAATACCAATTTGGAGGAGAATGACATCTAAGATTACCAGAAAAGATAGAGAAAAGACCCGGCCGCCCGATGACAAGATGGCGGCTCCGGCGAGCCCGGGGACATCAGCGGTGGGATCCGCGTGGGCAGCCGAGATTGTTGGGGAGGTTACTCAAGCATTGGAAGCCATATTGGAGAAAAAGCTGGGAGCGCTGGATAACAAACTAGAACAACTACATAATAGCGTAACGCAGATACAATTGGACATGGGACAATATCAACAACGGGCAAGTGATACGGAAGATCGTGTGGACAAAGTGGAAACAGAAGTAAGCCGCTTACAAAAACTAGTAGCTACTTACGCCGATAAAATCGAGGACCTCGAAAACAGATCGAGGCGTAACAATCTTCGCCTCGTGGGGCTTGCTGAAGATTTAGGAGAACGAGACCTGGCCAAATACCTTGAGACGTGGCTTACCAAAGAACTACAACTACCAACGGAGCTGGGCCCGCTGCGAATTGAAAGAGCGCATCGGCTGGGCCTTAAGCAGGGAGCAGAAGGGCGGCCCAGGGTAGTTATTTGTCGCATACTTAATTTTGCCCACAAGGTAGCCATTTTGCAGGCGATGAGAGGTGGAAAAGATCTACACAGTGGCAATAGGAAAGTATTATGCTTTCAAGATTACTCTGCCCCGGTAGCGGCGCAACGAAAGAAATTTTCCCCAGTGTGCTCGGAGTTGATACAGCGAAAAGTTAGATTTGCACTGATGTATCCAGCGAAATTGCGAGTAACCCACCAAACGGGAAATAAAATATTTACCACAGCAGAGGAGGCGAAAGAGTTCCTAGATCAACTGGAAGGAGAAAAATGAAGTGCTACTAAGCTCAAATGAAGAATATATAAAACTAGAAGAGATAAATAACCAATGCACCAATTGGGGGCACTAAGCTCAAGAGATCTCAACAGAAAGACAATGATAATTAATAGTATTCTCACCCTGAAGCTGAGACTGTGTTTAACCAACATAGCAGAACAGATATGGGTGTAAACAGTAGAAAACATCAACGAAAGAATAAAACACAGAACTCAACTATGAACTTGGTCCCAATGGATGACTCTACATTATAAGGGAGGCTGAGCTTACAAAAAAAGGATACAGTAAGACTGAACTGAAATACAGACTGAGCAATTTTGAAGAAGAGCCCCAACTAAACTCACTAATTTAACTATAACAAATATCTTGATTCAATCTGACAGCAGTTAATACAGAGATGAAGAAAGGTATGATGAACAATTTGTTAAGCTGTTGTTACTATTAAACTAAGCGCAGAATTTTGGATTCAAAATAGGTATGACTATTATGGAAATAGTAAGACATAAGAAGCAATTTTAAAGAGAGCTTTAAAGAGGATGTTGGGGCTTAGTTGGAAGGACCCAAATCATATACGTGGGACTATAATTGACATAGAAGAAAATGTTATAACCATAGAAGCCCTGGATTACAAATGAAGTTGTCTTATGGCAGGAACGGGACATAGATGATGAAACACTGATCTGGCCGGTGGAAACCATATAGGTTTATGAGAATGATCATCATAGACTTATTGAACTAACCTAATAGCAGATAGTACAAGGAAGAAGAGAAGAATGTTGAGTAATTATAAAACATTGCATTGATATTTATGTTAAGTTGCACTGTATGGTTAAAGGTTAAAATGTGTTAGTAATCGATAGAGGGGTCAAAAATATGTAAAAGATTCATCAGCGAGCTAATATATAGAGGGAAACAGTAGGACGAATATATTGCATACAAATGAGAACAGGGGGAAAACAAAAAAGGGAAAGGCGTCGAAGGTGACCTAATTCCAATAGGAATAGAAGGGGATAGTAGGGGGGGAGAGGGGATTCCCAGGGGAAGGGAAGGGACAGGGGAGGGGGGGAGGGAGGGAGGGTACAGGAGACATTACCAGAAAACACAAGTGATACCTGAAAAGAAAGATAGATTATTCGCCCGATTATTTGAACAGGGGGGGGGGGGGGGGCTGGAGGCTGGGCTGGCTCCTCTCGGACATCAAGATCATGTAAATATGGAGATGGAAGGCCAAGGCAGATACACTAATTAAGGTTATTACATGGAATGTTGGGGGCATCCCTTCGCCTATAAAAAGATCAAAAATCTTAAGACACCTCCAAAGGCTTAGGGCTGACATAGCCTTTTTACAAGAGACACATTTAACTGCAGAAGAACATGCTAAATTGAATAAATGGTGGGTGGGGGAATGTATGTCAACAGCAGCGGTGGGGAGAAAAAGGGGAGTAGCAATTCTAATTAGAAAAGGAATAACAAATCACATTCATAAGATAATCCAGGATCCTGAGGGACGTTATGTGTTAGCTATTGTCACAATTAATAGACAAAAACTCTTATTGGGCAGTATATACGCCCCAAATGTCCTAGATCTTAAATTCTACAAAAAATTAGTGGCAAAAATAGCACGTTTAGAATCTATACCAATAATACTAGGAGGAGATTTTAATATGACCTGGGACCCACAAGTGGACCGATCGCACCCTCCGGCAACAATCCACCGTACACAAACTAGAGGACTACCTGAATTGTGCACTACACTAGATCTCATAGATATATGGAGGACGTTGCATCCTGGGATCAGAGAATATACACATATGTCAAGAGCTCATGGTACCTCTTCCAGGATTGACTACCTATTAACATCAAGCACATTATTTCCCACAATTAGAGACGCTGATATAGGACCATGCGTTATCTCGGATCATGCGACGGTACATACAGTGGGGGAAATAAGTATTTGATCCCTTGCTGATTTTGTAAGTTTGCCCACTGACAAAGACATGAGCAGCCCATAATTGAAGGGTAGGTTATTGGTAACAGTGAGAGATAGCACATCACAAATTAAATCCGGAAAATCACATTGTGGAAAGTATATGAATTTATTTGCATTCTGCAGAGGGAAATAAGTATTTGATCCCCCACCAACCAGTAAGAGATCTGGCCCCTACAGACCAGGTAGATGCTCCAAATCAACTCGTTACCTGCATGACAGACAGCTGTCGGCAATGGTCACCTGTATGAAAGACACCTGTCCACAGACTCAGTGAATCAGTCAGACTCTAACCTCTACAAAATGGCCAAGAGCAAGGAGCTGTCTAAGGATGTCAGGGACAAGATCATACACCTGCACAAGGCTGGAATGGGCTACAAAACCATCAGTAAGACGCTGGGCGAGAAGGAGACAACTGTTGGTGCCATAGTAAGAAAATGGAAGAAGTACAAAATGACTGTCAATCGACAAAGATCTGGGGCTCCACGCAAAATCTCACCTCGTGGGGTATCCTTGATCATGAGGAAGGTTAGAAATCAGCCTACAACTACAAGGGGGGGAACTTGTCAATGATCTCAAGGCAGCTGGGACCACTGTCACCACGAAAACCATTGGTAACACATTACGACATAACGGATTTCAATCCTGCAGTGCCCGCAAGGTCCCCCTGCTCCGGAAGGCACATGTGACGGCCCGTCTGAAGTTTGCCAGTGAACACCTGGATGATGCCGAGAGTGATTGGGAGAAGGTGCTGTGGTCAGATGAGACAAAAATTGAGCTCTTTGGCATGAACTCAACTCGCCGTGTTTGGAGGAAGAGAAATGCTGCCTATGACCCAAAGAACACCGTCCCCACTGTCAAGCATGGAGGTGGAAATGTTATGTTTTGGGGGTGTTTCTCTGCTAAGGGCACAGGACTACTTCACCGCATCAATGGGAGAATGGATGGGGCCATGTACCGTACAATTCTGAGTGACAACCTCCTTCCCTCCGCCAGGGCCTTAAAAATGGGTCGTGGCTGGGTCTTCCAGCACGACAATGACCCAAAACATACAGCCAAGGCAACAAAGGAGTGGCTCAGGAAGAAGCACATTAGGGTCATGGAGTGGCCTAGCCAGTCACCAGACCTTAATCCCATTGAAAACTTATGAAGGGAGCTGAAGCTGCGAGTTGCCAAGCGACAGCCCAGAACTCTTAATGATTTAGAGATGATCTGCAAAGAGGAGTGGACCAAAATTCCTCCTGACATGTGTGCAAACCTCATCATCAACTACAGAAGACGTCTGACCGCTGTGCTTGCCAACAAGGGTTTTGCCACCAAGTATTAGGTCTTGTTTGCCAGAGGGATCAAATACTTATTTCCCTCTGCAGAATGCAAATAAATTCATATACTTTCCACAATGTGATTTTCCGGATTTAATTTGTGATGTGCTATCTCTCACTGTTACCAATAACCTACCCTTCAATTATGGGCTGCTCATGTCTTTGTCAGTGGGCAAACTTACAAAATCAGCAAGGGATCAAATACTTATTTCCCCCACTGTATGAATTGGATGGGGGGAGGGGAAGAAGAGAAATTTCGGGGGTGGACGTTCCCAACGTATTTAGTAAATAATGTGAGATTTCGAGAACATTTACAAACGAAATGGGCAGAGTATAAACATTTTAATGAAGACACAGTACTAACTTCAACTAGTTTTTGGGAAGCTGCAAAGGTGGTCTTGCGGGGAGAAACTATCAGTTTTACTACCCAATACAAGCGTGCAAGAGATAGGGAAATCCTGCGATTGGAGAAACAAATGAGAGAAGTAAATAGACATTATGGCTTAAATCCTTGCCCTCGGCTTAGACAGGAGATATTAGAAATACAGGCGACTTATAACTCCTTATTACATGATAGGGAAGTGAAATCCCAAACATATTATAGATTCCAATTGTATAAATTTGGGAATAAGGGAGGGAAACTTCTGGCAAGAGTTATTGCCCCTAGATACGCTTCCAGAAATATCACTAGTATTAAAACACAAGAGGGAAATGTGATACATTCCAATAAAGAAATTAGACAGGTATTTAAAACATATTATCAACACTTATATAGTTCCACAGAACAAGAAGGGCTATCAGGCACGCAATATCTCCAAAACCTTACGATTCCACAGATAAATGAACATGACTGCAATCTACTGAACGCGGAGATTAGTGAGGATGAGATCACATGGGCTATAAGACATAGCAAGATGGGTAAAGCGCCAGGGCCCGATGGATACAAAGCAGAATTTTATAAATTAATGGGAGAATCGATTGTACCTACATTAACTAAAGTGTTTAAAGAATGGATATCAAAAGGTACATTACCTGAACATTTAAATCTAGCGCGTATAATTGTGTTTCCAAAGCCTAATCGAGATGAGCAACTAGTAACATCGTATCGCCCTATATCGCTTATTAATCATGAAGCAAAACTATTTGCAAAAATTTAGCAAATAGACTAGGCCGTGTTCTCCCAAAAATAATCCATGAAGCTCAAGTTGGCTTTGTGCAGGGTAGGTCGGTAGCTAGGAATCTCAGACGAATTTTGACATCATTGGAATATTTAGAGCACACTAATGAACAAGCTTTAATGATTAGTTTTGACGCTGAAAAGGCGTTCGACAAAGTGGAATGGTCTTTCTTATATGAGGTGATGGAGGGATATGGTATAAAAGGAGAGTTTGTACAGGCTATTAAAGCTTTATATGCAGACCCTCTAGCGCAGGTAATGGTCAATGGGAACTTATCTGAGGCAATTCATATAGGCAGGGGAACGAGACAAGGCTGCCCGCTATCGCCCTTACTATTTGCACTATATCTAGACCCTCTAATTAGGGATATTCAAGAATGCCCAGCGGTACCTGGAGTAGACATACAACACCAGCAGTTCAAAATGGCTGCATTTGCAGATGACTTGCTCATTATTTTAAAGAACCCAAGAGAAGCGCTGGGTAATTTATTAGAGATTTTTAGGGAGTTTGGAGACTACTCGGGATTCACGCTAAACCTTGACAAATCAGAGGCCTTAGCTATAAATACAGATGCCCATAGCCTATGGCCCATAGATTTCCCTCTAAAGCGGGCAACTAAATCTTTTAAATATTTAGGGATTATATTACCGGTAAATACAAGAGATCTCTATGATTTAAATGTTAGCAAACTCAAAGAGCAGACCATGCACCAGTTAAACTCTTGGCAAAATCTTACGATATCCTTGACAGGGAGGATATGTTTAACAAGGATGGTAATAATGCCGAGGTGGCTGTATGTTTTACAAGTTCTACCACTAAAACTCAAGCAGACTGACATAAAATACTTTTATAAACTTCTGAGAAAATTCTGTTGGGCTGGGAAAAGGGCCAAACTTCAATTGAAATTCCTGTTAGGAGGGTGGAGACAAGGGGGAATGGGGATTCCAAATATCAAATACTACAATATGGCTTGCCTGCTAAGACAGGTTAGAGATTGGGTAATGAATGCATCGGATCATACACCACTTGAGTATGAGATAGTGTACTTCGCCCCATATAATTATCTAGCGTTATTACATACCCCGAATAAGATACTCCCCCATAGATTTAAACATAGTGTTTTGCTCCAGCCTACTAGGGAAGCGTGGAGATTTATAGGGAAACTTCTGGGGGGAGACCCCTTTAATACAGAGCTATTAACTATAAGGGGCAACCCGATGTTTGTACCGGGGATAGAGAATCAAACTTTTGTCATGTGGGAAAGAAACGGCATAGCAATTATGCAAGATATATTGGGGGGTGATGGGCATATCAAAGCAGTAACACAAATGCAAACTAACGCACAATGGAGGGATTATTTTGCGCATAGCCAACTCACGCACTATGTGCGCACACTAAATACAGATGAGATTAAGAAACACTTAGGTGAGAAAATTAGAAAATTCTTTGAAGAAATAGCTGAGGAGGTGCCATCAATCTCCAGTATACACCTGAAATTGTGGGGACTGATGCCTGAGAGAGAGTTTAGTCAACTCCGTCAGAAATGGGAAACAGATATAGGCAAGGCATTGACAGGTTGGAATATTGTAAAACAAATACAGGATATGCCCAGAATAGTAGGAGGGGCTAACCTAAGGGAATGTGCGTTTCGCATATTGCATAGGGCTTATTTTACCCAGACACAACTATACAAATCAGGGGGCATCCATACCGCTACCTGCCTGAAATGTCAGAGGGCAGATAATACGCTATATCATGCGATATGGGCATGCCCTGCAATAAAAAAATACTGGAGACATATAGCTGTATTTCTATCTACAACTGTCAATTGTGATATTGCATTGAACCCTCTATGTCTAGTGCTAGATAAACATGACGCCTTTCCCAGGCTAAACAAAGATAAAATGATGCTATGCCGCAAAACATGTCTCATTGCCAAGAAATGCATAATGCAGCACTGGACCTCTGCACACCCTCCGACTTTCTGGCATTGGCGGAACCAGGTACACCAATTGCTCACTTGGGAAGCGAGAGAGGCAAAAGGGACATACAAACGCAAAGAGCGCTTTCTAAAAATCTGGGGGTGTTATCTGGATGGGATGACTCACAGAGGGAGAAGTCGAATTCTTAACAATCTGTAATATTTGTTTTTTCTTTTTTTTTTTTTGTTTGTTTTTGTTTGGGTGTCAATTGTGATAACAGAAGACTTATCTATAGGTAAATAGGGGGGGAGGGGGATATTATGATCAAGATGTGATATTGGTTATAATATATAGCCGAAACTGGAGGATAACAAATGAAAACACATAAGTCATCGGAGGTTGATACTATTACACTTTATTATGTAAATGATGTTAATCTTTTCTTTTGGCAATAATATCACAATAATATATCAGTTGTTGGAAAGGAGGAGTGGGGAAGGGAGGGAGGGGAGAAAGGGGAACATGGGGGGGGGGGGGGGAGGGGGAAAAAAAAAAAAAAATTATTACAAACAAGTTGTTGATGATATAATTAGATGACTGCGTTGTATATATACTCATTTTGGTGTTGTATAATGGTCTGTTATTACGATAATATAATAAAAAAGTTGAAACATAACAAAGAAAAAACTGCTTTTTCAAAAAACCTCAGAACTACTTATTCACAAATCTGCAATAATGGAATCCACCCCAGTGAACCCAAAATAATCTAAAGACTTCCAATGTATTATACAATACATATACAGTGGGGGAAATAAGTATTTGATCCCTTGCTGATTTTGTAAGTTTGCCCACTGACAAAGACATGAGCAGCCCATAATTGAAGGGTAGGTTATTGGTAACAGTGAGAGATAGCACATCACAAATTAAATCCGGAAAATCACATTGTGGAAAGTATATGAATTTATTTGCATTCTGCAGAGGGAAATAAGTATTTGATCCCCCACCAACCAGTAAGAGATCTGGCCCCTACAGACCAGGTAGATGCTCCAAATCAACTCGTTACCTGCATGACAGACAGCTGTCGGCAATGGTCACCTGTATGAAAGACACCTGTCCACAGACTCAGTGAATCAGTCAGACTCTAACCTCTACAAAATGGCCAAGAGCAAGGAGCTGTCTAAGGATGTCAGGGACAAGATCATACACCTGCACAAGGCTGGAATGGGCTACAAAACCATCAGTAAGACGCTGGGCGAGAAGGAGACAACTGTTGGTGCCATAGTAAGAAAATGGAAGAAGTACAAAATGACTGTCAATCGACAAAGATCTGGGGCTCCACGCAAAATCTCACCTCGTGGGGTATCCTTGATCATGAGGAAGGTTAGAAATCAGCCTACAACTACAAGGGGGGAACTTGTCAATGATCTCAAGGCAGCTGGGACCACTGTCACCACGAAAACCATTGGTAACACATTACGACATAACGGATTGCAATCCTGCAGTGCCCGCAAGGTCCCCCTGCTCCGGAAGGCACATGTGACGGCCCGTCTGAAGTTTGCCAGTGAACACCTGGATGATGCCGAGAGTGATTGGGAGAAGGTGCTGTGGTCAGATGAGACAAAAATTGAGCTCTTTGGCATGAACTCAACTCGCCGTGTTTGGAGGAAGAGAAATGCTGCCTATGACCCAAAGAACACCGTCCCCACTGTCAAGCATGGAGGTGGAAATGTTATGTTTTGGGGGTGTTTCTCTGCTAAGGGCACAGGACTACTTCACCGCATCAATGGGAGAATGGATGGGGCCATGTACCGTACAATTCTGAGTGACAACCTCCTTCCCTCCGCCAGGGCCTTAAAAATGGGTCGTGGCTGGGTCTTCCAGCACGACAATGACCCAAAACATACAGCCAAGGCAACAAAGGAGTGGCTCAGGAAGAAGCACATTAGGGTCATGGAGTGGCCTAGCCAGTCACCAGACCTTAATCCCATTGAAAACTTATGGAGGGAGCTGAAGATGCGAGTTGCCAAGCGACAGCCCAGAACTCTTAATGATTTAGAGATGATCTGCAAAGAGGAGTGGACCAAAATTCCTCCTGACATGTGTGCAAACCTCATCATCAACTACAGAAGACGTCTGACCGCTGTGCTTGCCAACAAGGGTTTTGCCACCAAGTATTAGGTCTTGTTTGCCAGAGGGATTAAATACTTATTTCCCTCTGCAGAATGCAAATAAATTCATATACTTTCCACAATGTGATTTTCCGGATTTAATTTGTGATGTGCTATCTCTCACTGTTACCAATAACCTACCCTTCAATTATGGGCTGCTCATGTCTTTGTCAGTGGGCAAACTTACAAAATCAGCAAGGGATCAAATACTTATTTCCCCCACTGTAAATGAAGAGAGGGCCAAACTTATTTCCAAAGGATGAGGCCTTTAAAAGTTGGATTGAGATCTTGAAACTAAGTTCACTGGACTTAATGCATCTATTAATTCAAACCTTGCAGGTTAAAATAGGAGTAACTCAACCACAATTAGAAACTCATAAAATCATGTTGACTTCCTTATAAAACCAGAAGTTTTTGGAAGATTTTAATTATTATTAGCATTTGTATAGCGCTACCAGACGCACGCAGCGCTGAACACCTGATATAAAGAGACAGTCCCTGCTCAAAAGAGCTTACATAAATGATAAATTTCATAAGGAATTTCAAGCCACCAAACATAAGAAACTAGCAAGGGATAGACAAGACTATTCTGACGATATGTATATATCTGGATGAAGCCTCAGGGGAAATCTGATGCCAGTGCAAAACAAGTTAAATATGATTTGTCTTTGGGCTCCTCTAGCAGTGAAGAGTCTGCAAGTGAAAATTCGGGGGAGTCAGTACCCAAGGGAACATACATAGGCAGTGAAGGTAAGAAGAACCAAGGGAGACTAGGCCCAGGATGGGGCCAATCCAGACCGAACAACAGAAGACAGAGAAAGGGACTTGTTATAATTTATCCCAGCATGTTTTAACTCCCTCTGAGTACAGTGTTTTAGCTAAGGGTCTTTCATTCATCCCTTCTCAAGGCTATGAACCTTTCCAATTTAGAGTTCATTTTGCGAGACTTGTGAGAACTTTACAGTTGAAATTATAAGTGACCATATTCCTTCAGCATTTTCAAGTGTTTGGTCGTCTGTCCCCTTCCCTGCCCCCCCCCCCCCCCCCCCCCCCACCTCCGGTCCTTACTGACATGGCGATTGACACATTTAAAAAGCTAATGCTGAAATGTTTTGACACTGGAACAGAGACCCCATTATTTTCCCTCTAATATGACAAAGCAAGAACATTTACCTTTATAAGAGCTAAAGAACAATAGGGATTTAGTAATCAGAAGAGCCAATAAAGGTGGCACCATAGTGGTCCAAAGCAAACAAGGTTATGTGAATGAAGTTCGATGACGACTTTCAGATAATACTGTTTATTCTACATCAGGATCCAACAGAAGTACTTACTTGAATTGCACAACTGACTAATCAGGCGATCCAAAGTGGATATCTGACCAACAATGAAAACAAATTTCTTAATCATCAGACAGCTAAGTTGACAATATTCTATATGGTACCGAAAATTCACAAGACACTGGTAAATCCTCCTGGCCATTCCATTGTTTCAGCCAGGGAGTCTCTCCTTGAATGAGTCAGTAAATATGCTGTCATTTAGCTCCTCTGGTTGTACAAATCCTGCCTACTAAAAGGATACTACACTGTTTTTTAATAAACTTCGTGCCCTACATGACATCCCTAATGATGCAATAATGGTTAAGCTGCTTTACACAGCGACACTTCACATGGAAGCAATTAGAGCTATAGACATGGCATTGAACACTAGACAAAACCCCTGGCCAGTCCCTACTTGAGTTGACAACTTTAGCTTTGAAGAACAATCATTATGTGTTTGAAGGTACAATTGTTTTTTGGGGTTTTTTTTCCACAACTTTCAGGGATAGCCATGGGTGCATTATTTGCCCCTTCAGTAGCAAAATTATTTATGGCCCACATGGAAAGTTCCAGGATTTATATTATGGCAGAGTTTCAGCAAGCCATAGTTTGGTGGTGTTTCAGTGACATTTATGTTGTGGCAAGGTACGGTGAAGAAACTGAATGATTGCCATCCAACCATTACATTTTCAACATACATACCATAACGTAACATAAGAACATAAAATAGCCATACTTGGTCAGACCAATGGCCCATCTAGCTGTTTCCATCAGTGGCCAAGTCAGGTCACAAGTACCTGACAGAACCACAAATACGGCAACATTATTCCATGCTACCAATCCCAGGGCAAGCAGTTACTACATTCCCAGCAAAGAGTTCCAGACCTTAACTATTCGTTGAGTGAAAAAATATTTCCTATTTGTTTTAAAATTATTTCCATGTAACTTCCTTGAGTGTCTCCTAATCTTTGTACGTTTGGAATGAATAAAAAATTGATTCACTTTCACTTGTTGTACACCACTCAGGATTTTGTACACCTGAATCATATCTCCCCTCATCCGTCTCTTCTCCAAGCTGAAGAGCCATAACCTCTTTAGCCTTTCACATATGAGAGGAGTTCCATCCCCTTTATCACTTTGGTCGCTCTTCTTCAAATCTTTTCTAATTCCGCTATATCTTTTTTGATATATGGTGACTAGAACTGAACACAATACTCAAGGTGAGGTCGCACCATGGAGTGATACAGAGGCATTACAGTATTTTCAGACTTATTTACCATCCCTTTCCTAATAATTTCCTTTTTCCATCTTTTGGCCACCGCCGCACACTCAGCAGAAGATTTCCATGCATTGTCTACACCACCACCTAAATCTTTTTCTTGGGTGCTGACCGCCAAAGGTGGACTCTATCAGGTAACACTGATTCGGATTATTCTTTCCAATGTGCTTCACTTTGCATTTGTCCACATTAAATTTTATCCACCATTTGGATGCCCAGTCTTCCAATTTCCTAAGGTCTTCCTGCAATTTTTCAAAGTTCACATGTGTTTTAACAACTTGGATAATTTTGTGCCATCTGCAAATTTAATCACCTCACCCGTCATTCCAATTTCCGTATCATTTATAAATAAGTTAAATAGCCCCGGTCCCCGTACAGAACCCCACAGAACTCCACTACTCACCCTCCTTCATTGAGAGAAACGACCATTTAACCCTACCCTCTGTTTTCTGTTCAATAACCAATTCCTAATCCACACCATAATTTTATCCTTTATACTAGTTTCCACTATTTTTCCCATTACTGACATCAGGCTTACCAGTCTGTAATTTCCCAGATCACCCCTGGAACCCCTTTTAAAAATCGGTGTCACATTGGCCACCCTCCAATTTTCAGGTACTATGGACGATTTTAACGACAAGTTACATATTACTAACAGCAGATCAGCAATTTCATTCTCGAGTACCCTTGTATGTATGTTATCCGGTTCAGGTGATTTACTACTCTTTAATTTGTCAATTTGATTCAGTACGTCTTCCAGGTTCACAGAGATTTTTCAGTTCCTCAGCATCATCACCCATGAAAACTATTTCCAGTACAGGCAGACCTTACATCTTCTTTCGTAAAGACTGAAGCAAAGAATTCATTCAGTTTTTCCGCTATGGCCTTGTCCTCCCCCGAGTGTTCCTTTTGTTCCTTCATGATCTAATGGTCCCACGGATTCCCTTGCAGGGTTTCTTCATCTGATGTACCTGAAAAAGTTATTACTATCTGTTTTAGCCTCTGCAGCAAATTTCTCTTCATATAATACTACTACTTATTTCTATAGCGCTACTAGATGTAAGCAATGCTGTACACTTGAATATGAAGAGACAGTCCCTGCTCGACAGAGCTTACAATCTAATCAGGACAAACAGGACAAATAAGAGATAAGGGACGTACTAAGGTGGGGTGGGGATGATAAAATAAGGGTACTGAACAAGTGAGTAAGGGTTAGGAGTTAAAAGCAGCATCAAGAAGGTAGGCTTTTAGCCTTCTTAATCAAGGCTTGACATCTGACTTGCCAGTGCTTATGTTGCTTCTAATTTTCTTCATTTGGGTCCTTTTTCCATTCTTTGACCAAGAAAGGGATCTAGGCGTAGTCGTTGATAATACGTTGAAACCCTCTGCTCAGTGTGATGCGGCGGATACGAAAGAAATTGAATGTTAGCTATTATTAGGAAAGGAATGGAAAACAAAAATGGGGAACATTATAATGACTTTGTATCGCTCCATGGTGCAACTGCACCTTGAATACTGTGTTCAATTCTGGTCACCGCATCTCAAAATATATAGTGGAATTAGAAAAGGTACAGAGAAATGCAATGAAAATGATAAAGGGGATGAGACGAATTCCCTATGGAGGAAAGGCTGAAGCGGCTTGGGCTCTTCAGATTAAGAAAAGAAAGCTGAGGGGAAATATGATAGAAGTCTATAAAATAATGAGTGGAGTGGAATGGGTAAACATGAATTGTTTGTTTACTCTTTCCAAAAATACTAGGACTAGGGGGCATGCGATGAAGATACAAAGTAGTAAATTTGAAATGAATCAGAGAAACTTTTTCTCCACTCAATGTGTAATTAAACTCTGGAATTTGTTGCCAGAGAATGTGGTAAAGGTGGCTAGCTTAGCAGGGTTTAAAAAAAGGTTTGCATGGCTTCCTAAAGGAAAAGTCCATAGGCAGTTATTAAAATGACTTGGGGAAAAACCCACTGCTTATTTCTGGGATAAGCAGCATAAAATGTGTTGAAATTTTTGGGATCTTGTCAGGTATTTGTGACCTGGATTGGCCACTGTTGGAAACAGGATGCTGGGCTTGATGGACCTTTGGTCTGTCCCAGTGTGGCAATACTTATGTACTTATACTTTTGGCTGTAATAGCCTCTTTCACCTCACTTTTTAACCATGCTGTCATTTTCTCTTCCTTCCACTTTTGTAAATACATGTAATGCATCTGGTCTGGGCTTCCAAGATAGCATTTTTAGCAACTTCCATGCCTGATATAGAAGCATATTTTCAAAGGACTTAGACTTACAAAGTTTCATAGTAAGCTATGGAACTTTAAGTCTAAGTGCTGTGAAAATGAGCCCCTTAGCGTCCTAAGCTTTGCAGCTGATCCTTTCGGCTTCTTTTCAACCATTTTCCTCATTTTATTATAGTCACTCTTTTGAAAATTGAATACAACTACAGATTTCCTTTGTAGCTTCATTCCAGATAGTAGCATTCTAAAGTGATCTATTTTTTAGAAATTGAATTAATGTCTGGAAAAGGGGTTTTTCAGACAGAAGTATTTTCTAAATCCACAGATTGTAATACTCTTGTCTTTTGACAGTATGCATCCCTTTCACACACAAAAAAAAACCAGTTTCCCATTTGTGCAGTTTATCTGATATCAAAGAACATGTGACACCACACATGGATATAAAAGGGCTGAAATACAACTGCGTGATAAATTAGATAATACGGGGTATCCTTGTAAACTAGTACACCAGGCTTTAAAAAATTGCTTTGCATAATGAGCGAGATTTACTCTTGAAGGAAGACAGCTCATGGAATCCGTGATCTCATGCATATTGCAATATTCCAGCTTTACACTGAAATTTTGAAAATAATTAGAAAATATTTGCGGACATTGGCAGTGCATGAAATTTTTGCAAGCTCTAAATCTATCACTGCATATTACCGCAACTTTAACCCATTAGTGCCCAATGTTCCCATAATAAAATCCCATATGGGAACATTGGGCACTAATGGGTTAATGTAGCGGATATGTTGTGCCATTTTGATGTCTTCCTCCCAAACATTGGGTCATCTGAAATATGGCTAAAATTGTACAGCTTGCACTATTACATTGGAAGCAATGGAAATTTGGTGGGAAACCAGGAAAAAGCAGATCACCTTACGAAGTTCTACATCTTATAGTTCTAAGGCTGTGGTCTATATCAATATTTGCCCTTGTGGGTTGAGATATATAGGCCATACAAAATGGCAATTAAGAACAAGGATAACTGAACTTAAAAGTTGTATTATAATTTGTTAATCATTGTGCACAAAAGGGGCATGACTGAAGAGCTGCAATGTCTAGCTATTGATCAGGGAGCAGGATAAGAAAAGATATGGTAAATATTTCAAAAATCTTGCACCAGCGTGAGCAGAAATGGATTTTCAAATTACAAACAGTATTCCGCAATAGTTTGAATGGTCCTATGGAATATGAGGCATTCTTTTGAGCTATCTTCTATAAAAGATTTTGGGATTTGCTCCTTAAATAGCAGTAATAGGTGGAGTTGTTTTGAATTTGGAGTATAAATCATATGCCATTGTGGTTTCATTCGTGAGCATGTCATCTGTTCCTCCTGACACAGCTATTGCAGAACAAGGGAACCCTTTCCTTGTCGAGGATTGTTTGACATGCCGGCATGTCCAGAAAAAAAGTGTTTTTGGAGATTGCACTAAGTTGTTAGTGCAATCCAAAAAAATCCAAAAACGTATCTGAAAACAGGACTTTGTGCAAGTTGTTGCACAAAGTCCTGTTTTCAGATACGTTTTTGGATTTACATGCTGTACACAGCCTTTTGTTTTTGCTTTAAGGCTCACACTTTTGTATATTTTATTTATTTTATTGCTTTTGTATCCCACATTTTCCCACCTATTTGCGGGCTCAGTGTGGCTTACAATATATTGTGATTAATGGAAGTATAATTTGTTACAATCAGATTTTTCTGGGTTACATTGTGAAGAGTTAAGAGAAGACGAAGTCAATTCAGAATATCATTTGGGATATTTCAATGGAGTGTAACAACGGGTGATGATAAGACGATAGAACAATAACCTGAGAATGCTAGGGTGTACCAATTTTATCTGTGGGTAGAGTTTTAGGTGTGGTGAAAGTAAGGGGAGGGGAATTCAGAGGGAGTGTACTTATGCGTTTCTTTTATTGTATATGGACTTCATGTGTTTTGATCTTTACAGTAGATTTTCTCAAAGAGATGAGTCTTCAATAACTTGCGGAAGTCGATTAACTCGTAGATCGCCTTCAAGCTGCGCGGCAGTGCATTCCAAAATTGCGTGCTCATATAAGAGAAGGTTGATGCGTGCAGTACTTTGTATTTTATGCCTTTGCACTTAGGGAAGTGTAGATTGAGGAAAGTTCGGGATGATCTTTTGGCATTTCTGGGAGGCAGGTCTATTAAGTCAGACATATAATACAGTATAATACATTGGAAGCCTTTAGATTATTTTGTGCTCACTGGGGTGGATCCCATTATTGCAAATTTGTGAATAAGTAATTCTGGGATTTTTAGAAACAGTGATCTTTGCACGCTAATGTTGCCAGTTAGAACATGGCTATAAACAGGGAAAATGAAAAATCAGTCATTGTATGGATAGGATTCAACAGTGGGCATGGAATAATATGATGAAACTGAATACCTCAGGGATCTCCCCTTTCACCGATTCTCTTCAATCTAATGATGTTACCTTTGGCCAAAGCATTGTCTAACCAAGACCTAAATCCATATATTTATGCCGATGATGTGACAATATATATTCTGTTCAAAAAGGACTTATCAGAAAATGCAGACAAAATAAATTGCAGCTTCCAAATTATGAACTCATGGGCAGACGCTTTCCAACTAAAGCTGAATACAGAAAAGACAATGCCTATCATCATCAACTATCCCAACATAAACACACCAAACCATACTCTCCCTGTTGCAGACACCCTGAAACTCCTAGGCGTAACAATTGATCGCAATCTTAATCTAGACTGCCATGTAAAAAATGTCATAAAGAAAATGTTCTATGCAATGTGGAGGTTCAGAAGAGCAAAACCTTTCTTCCCAAGAGAGACATTTCACGTATTGGTGCAATCATTGGTTCTGAGCCATTTGGTCTACTGTAATTCCTTATACGCGGGATGCAAGGCACAAACCATCAAGAAACTCCAGACAGCCCAGAACACCGCAGTCAGATTAATATTTGGCAAGGCAAGATATGAAATTGCCAGACCCCTTAGAGAAAGCCTGCATTGGCTCCCACTGAAAGATCGTATTGCATTCAAGATATGTACCTTGGTCCATAAAATCGTTTATGGAGATGCCCCATCATACATGTCAGACCTAATTGACTTACCAGAGAGAAACAACAAAAGTTCATCACACACCTGCTTAAACCTTCATTATCCCAATTGCAGAGGACTTAAATACAAGTCTGTACACATACATCCAGTTTCTCATACACCTGCACACAACTATGGAATGAATTACCGATTGCCATAAAAACAACACATGACCAGACAACCTTCCGAAAGTTATTAAAGACCTACTTATTCATAAAGGCATATAATAAAGATTCCCCATAACGATCTGACTTCCTAATTATTCCAATCACAACTATTAAGGAACCCTATCTGTTCATCCTAATTACATCCTCACGACTGAATATTATATCGTGTCCTGATATCATTATGTTATGTTGATCTTTCAATCCACTTCCAATCCAATATGATTTACTTATGTACTCTTATTTGTAAGAATTGTAAAATTATTATTTCGTTAATATGATTGCTATGATATTCTATGTACCCATCTGTATCTCTATTCTGAAATTCTTATCCTATAATGTGTACATGTTGCAAGCCACATTGAGCCTGCAAATAGGTGGGAAAATGTGGGATACAAGTGCAGCAAATAAATAAATAAAATACTACTAAGATGTCAAGATTACTGTTCCTAATGCTATTTTGTTACCCTCACGTAAAACTTTACCAGTACAAGAGAAATCGAGAGATCTTAGAGATTCCTCATTGTCTTTTGAGCTTTAGTTACCCATTTAGCAATCCTATTTTGATGAAATATTTCCTTTGTTGGTTCACATGTTATCACAACTGGACTATTGCAATGGTCTTTACCTGGGTCTGTCTACGAGGCTACTGAACAAACTTCAACTTATTCAGAATACTTCAGCCAGATTAATTTTTAGGATTAGAAAATTTGACAGTGTTCTGCCTTTTCTATCTAAATTGCATTGGCTCCCTGTACAGGCTCAAATATCTTTTAAATCAGCTTGTTTCATGTTTCAAATATTTTACGATCTTACTTCTGAATTTGTAATTATATTGCCGTTTGCTCCACTGCTTAGACATTCTACTCAGATCAATTGTTGCTTCACTTGCCTACTTCTAAAGGGGTTCATTTTAAAGTATATTCAATGACTCTTTCATTCCGTGCAACTTCAATCTGGAATACCATACCTTTATTTATCAGAACAAATCCAAATTATTTGTCATTCTGCAAAAAATGTAAAACTTTATTTTGCAAATTTTGAATAGGTTATGATTCTCTGAATTTATTTTTTTTCTTTTTTGTTTTGCTTAGATACTTTGATGCATTCTAGGTATTGTATTTTAGTTACTGTATTCCGTTTTTGTAAACCGCATTGGACCCTGAAGTGGGATAAAGGTCAATAAGCCCTGAATTGGTATTTTTCCGCTGCAGTAAAAATGGCCTTAGTGTGCCAGAAAGACCTGTGTGACGGTGCGCTAAGGCCACTTTTACTGCAGTTTAGTAAAAGAACCCCTTAGACTGTGAGCCCACTAGGGAGAAACTATCTGAATATAGTATGAAAGGTGGTATATTAAACTCATCACCCCTCATTTCAGAGGAATGTCAAAAAATGGATCACAATGTCCAATTAAATTTTACTTCTCTTTTCAAGGAAAGGAAAAATAGAAATATAAAATCTTTTTTAATACCTGTTTTTGTTAAGAAAAACAAAACATATTTCAGCAGTTAAATTTAAAACACACTGAGAATCAAAACCACATCCATGCAGTAGCTCACATGACTTTAGACTGAAGGAACTCATGAGGCAGTGACTGTATAGGAAGTCCCATGCATGTTCAGAAAAATTTAATTTCCTGAGCTCTGTGAAGGTCATTTGTGTTGCCGAAATTGGGATGATGCTACTCACTTGTGTGTCTGACTCATCTTGCCTATCAGTGCATAAAAGACACATCCTAATGTGGGATTATCACCTGAGGGTTGGAGATGGAGGTGGCAGAGAGTGAATTGCTGAACATCAGGTGTGAGGCACATTAGGTTGTAAGAGGCTATGAACTGTTTGCAGTATTCAAGACTTTAGTCAGTGCTGCTATTCTTTATGTGCTAAAACAAATTGCAGAACAATTCCACATCAAACATTCCATATTTTACTTTTGATCAAGTTTAATGCTTGAGACTTAGTCACTGAGTTTAGTCAGTGAGCTTATCCTAAGAATAACGTGTAGAATCCAATTTCCACCAAAAGCAGTGTATCAGGTGTTCTCCAGAGTTCTCTGGCCATGAAGAAATGTTGTAAAAACCTCCAATGAGGCTATAAGTGAACATAATAGTAAAAGCAGATGTATACCTTGCCCAACAGTTGGTGGAGAAGGAGTAGGCACGGCAATGGGAATGCCAATACTGCTGCTTCCACTGTTTTCTCGACTTCCACTTCCTCCACTACTACCACTGCAACACAAATCATAACCATGCTTAATTACAAGAAAAAAATATCATATTCGGATGTCATATCCAAATCTGATAAAACTAGTTGTGTTATAAGTAACTAGGAAAATCATCATCAATCCAAATCAACTTTACCTGGTAGATCAACTGTCTTCTGGTGTTGTATATACAGTCAAACCTGTTTAATGTCACATTTAAGGGACCGTTCAAATTGTGTGACATTAAGCGGAGTTGACATTAACAGGAGTTTTTACCTTAGATACATTTACAATGTATAAAAGCAGAAAAGGCAGAGTCAGATGTTAGTTTTCATATTTCTGCTTTTATTCAAAGGAGCTGACGCACTCATACAGTACAGAGAACATGAAAGGGAAACTGACATTCAAATATGTTGATCTGCAGCTGAAAAAGTGTGTGATTCTATACTGCGAGATATCCACTGGTCTGTTAATTAAGACGTCCTGAATACAAGCCATAGCATTGAAAACATCCTCCTGTACATCTGTCAAATTGCTAATGAAACCTCATGATAGCTGAACACAGGAATCCCACGGAGCAAGCAAACAGAAAACCAAAAAGCAGGAGACTGGAGGCAGCTTAGCAGACATGGGATTTAAAAAAATGTAATACAGTACTTTAATTCATATAACAAATAAAATAGTCCTTAGTTATTACTACATAAGACTTTTTTTTTTTTTTTTTTTTACTGTTACATGGAAGACTCGACATGGCACCGTGTTTCGGCTTAAAGTGCCTTCCTCAGGAGTCTTGAAAATATTGGTTCAGCAATTAGGAACAAAAACAGCTACATATAGTCGCAGATGGTCTTTAAAAAAAAAAAAAAAAAGTGGACAAACTAATATGTTTTAAACCAATCCACAATTACCACGTAAACTTTTGAAAGATCACGGAAAAAAAGCACAATTCTTTTGCACACTGCAGAGGATTGTGCTTTTTTCCATGATCTTTCAAAAGTTTACATGGTAACTGTGGATTGGTTTGAAACATCGTTTTCTGTCCACTGTCTTTTTAAAGAACACCTGAGACCATATGTAGCTCTTTTTGTTTCTATTGCTGAACCAACTTTTTAAAGACTCCTGAGGCATGCACTTTAAGCTGAAACACTGTGCCGTGTTGAGTCTTATATGTAACAGCAACAAAAAAAAAACAAAAAAACAAAAAAAAAAAGAGACTTATGTAGTAATAACTAAGGACTATTTTATTAGTTATATACATTAAAGTATTGTATTACATTTTTAAGTCCCATTGTCTGCTGAGCCTTCTTCAGTCTCTCGCTTTTTGGCCAAACTGCTAATGAAAGCACGCACTGTTTCGAAAGCAGGTCACAGACTATGCAAGTGTTAAAAGTGGTTGTTCCTTTAAAGGTTGTTTCATCCATGTCATCTTCAAAACATTCTGAATCCTCCAGAGCAGATTTGTCATTTTTACATCAACTTGCTGTAATTTCTTCAATGGACTGTGCTTCTGTTGTAATCAATTCATCATCAGTTGTTACAAATTCTTCAAAGGTTACTGAACTGTCCGAAACTGCAACCACTCCTTGTCACACAGCATCGCTAAAGGCTTATCAATGTCAACTATCACCAGCATCTTGAGGTGTATATGATGTATCAGACTGCACCTTGCAAAAACAATTGATGATCATGGCCTAACTAAATTCCATGCAGTATGCACGAAGTTGATGGCAATTTTGATATCATGTCAGCCGATCGGCTTCTGTTCCACAGAAAGCAGAATATACCACACAATTCGCTTTCTATACTGGTTGAACATAAAAATGATACCCTGGTCACAAGAATGAATTGCACGTGTGTTTGGTGACAGAAAGACTACATTTGTTGCAGTCCGGTTCCTGATGTCAGTGTGAACCAGGCAACTGTCCACAAACAGAATTTTCCTTTTGTTTCTTTTTTTTTTTTTGTCAAATGCAACCACCCAATCTGCCTGTCATCCATGTGCATTTGTCTGTCTTGGAGGTTACCTGAAGGCTTCTAACATTTTTGAAACTGTGTGGATTTTATCATTTTCCAATTACAAACATCGGACACTTCTCAGTGCTGGACATGTTGAAGCAAACTACAGCTAATAGGCAGTCTTTTGCTCTTTTTCCACCACAGCACTTTTTTTTTTTTTTTTGAAGCATAGTGTTCGGTCTGGTAGCAGTTTGTAAAAGGCGCCAGCTTCATTCATGTTGAACACATCATCTGGTCTGTAGCCCTCCATTATATCTGGCAAACAGGAAAGCCAGTCATTAACCGCCTCCTGCTCTACACTGGTACACTCACCAGCTACAACCTTGATACTATGGCTTTTTGTTTTAAGCGGTCAAAAAAAGCTTAGTAGCAGGTGTTCTCAAAGGACAGCAGGCATATATTCTCAAATGTGGGTGATATGATCCATGAGCCTGATGCAGACACTGCAAAGTGCAGTGTCATTTAAAGTCTTTGAGGCAGTGCTCCACCACAAATGTGGGGATGTCTTCCCACCCAACGCACAAGAGTGGGGTCAGTAGTACAGTACTAAAGCTAAAATGTCAACTCCAAGGGGAGGTGGGAGGGATGAAAATATATGCCTGCTGTCCTCGGAGAACATCTGCTACAGGTAAGTAATTTATATCTTTCTCTAACAACAAGCAGGTATAATTTTCTCATATGTGGTACTCACTAGCTACCAGGATCACAATTAAAAATCATTTTCTGCAATTAGAGAGACTAGTGAGCCTGGTGGGGGAAAAAAGGGTCATAGGGCAGTTGGCTCTTTAATAAAAAGAATCTGCAGGGCTGCTTATCCAAACCAACTATCCCACCTGGAATGCTGCTTCAGACAGTAGTGAGCAGTGAAGGTGTGGAAATAACACCACATAGCTGCCTTACAAATGTCTTCAATGGAGGCAGAGAGGAAATGGGCTACTGAAGTTGCCATGGCCATTAATGGTCAGTCTAGCCTCAGCACACGTATAGCAGATACCATCAACTTGGCTGGCAGACTGAATGTTTGGTGATGGCTATCTACAATCTATTAGGATTGAAGGATACAAAAAGCTAGGAGGATCTCTGATGGGGTTTTATATGTCTTGATAGTATGCTAGAGCATGCTTGCAGTAGAAGGCATGCAGCAGTGCTTCTCCAGGATTACAGTGTAGTTTAGGGAAGACGACAGATAGTACAATGGATTGATTGAGATGGAACTCAGATACTACTTTAGGAAGAAATTTAGGGTGGGTTTAGAGTACAACTCTGTCTTGGTAGAACCAGGTATAAGGAGGATCTTTCACAAGAGCTTGAAGCTCACCGACTCTTCTGGCAGAAGTAAGGGTTATTAAGAACACTAGCTTATATGTGAGAAATTTTAGAGAACAAGAATCAAGCGGTTCAAATGGAAGTTTCATGAGAGCTGTTAGGATGACTTTCAGATTCCATGCCACTGGAAGCAATTTGATAGGTTTGATATGAAACAAACCTTTCATGAATCTAATTAATAAGGAATGATCTGAAACTGGTTTATCATCAACTTTAGAATGAAAAGCACTGATAGCACTCAAATGTACTCAGAGTTATTTTTGAGGCCCACTGAGAGAAGCGTTCACTGAAGAATTTGGAAGTGAAGATGAGCCAATAACGTTACATGGACTGTTGAAGGCAGGCATCTGTTGAGCAGATACTTGGGTGGAGTTGAACACCTGAGTGGCAAGATGTTTTGCCTTTGCTTGGAGGGCTTTGTTCTGAGTAGTATCAATCAGAGCTCCAATGAACACTAAGGTCTTAACTAGCTGAAGATGTGATTTGAGGTGATTGATCACAGGGTTCGCTTCTTAGTTGCAGGAATGTATGGATAAGGGTGGCGAGTGGATGTTTGAGAATGGGCTTGTTTTAAATCTGAGCAAGACTGAAGTTATGATTATTGGAATGAGTATGGAGGATGTATGGCCAAATTCTATTTAGATTAATGATGTTCAACTGGCAGTTCAGAAGGAGACAAAATTGGTACGTGTAGTACTGGATTCTAAGCTTACCGTGATGAGTCAAGTTAAAGTAATTTAATCCTCCTTTTCCAGTTTCATCTATTGCAAAAATTGAGACCAATGTTGATGGTATCTAATTTCCAGGATGTAGGGTAGAATGTGGTCTTCAGTAAAGTGAATTATTGCAATGCCTTGTACCTTGGAATATCAAGCTCCAGGTGTAAGGCATTGCAAACTGTTCCACATGCTGAGGCCAGACTGATTACTGGTGTTCCAAAAAGTGCTCGTATACTGCCAGTCTTGAAACAACTTCATTGGTTGCCAGTGTATTATAGAATTCAGTTCAAAGTGTTACCATTAATACACCAGGCTGTGTATTCATCTGCATTACTGCATTTTCAGGATATGATATGTGTATATCATCCAAGTCGAACTTTAAGATCTGAGCATGCTATGCGGTTAGCTTCTGACTTGATGGCTCAGCAAATTATGCTGATACGAAGGCATCTACATTTTCAGTAGCAGGCCTTTCACCGTGGAATACATTTCCTGGCTAATTATGCCTATGTGCTAATATGGTGCAGTTAAAAAATTACTGAAGATACAATTTTTTGTTACAGCATTCTTTTGAATGATTGGATGGTGGGTAATAGTTGCAGATGGAGTATTGTTAAATATAAAGAAATTGTGATGCACATTTTATTTATTTTTTAAAATTATGTATGTATTCTTTGGAAAACCGGGGTAGAGAATTAAAAATAAATAAATCCTAGGAGTTCTAGGAGCCAAACGGTGGAGTGAATGAAGGCACTTGCCGATTCTCAGGAAGCTGTTTTGATTAACCAGTTGTTCAAGTAGGGGAAGACATGTATGCCCCATTTGTGAATTGTTTCTGCTGCTATTACTAATCAGGCACTTTGTGAAGACTCGAGGAGCAGAGGTCAAACCAAATGGTAAGATCTTGTATTGATAGTTCAGAGTTCCACAGCGAAAGCGGAGAAACTTTCTGTGCAGGGAGAATAGGTATGTTTGTGCATGGCTCTGTGATCTAGAGAGCATTTGTGGAGTTGTATCACAGGAAGTAGTGACCCCAGGAATATTACACAAAATTTTTTGAGTAGAAAGTTGTTTAAGTCTCATAGATCTCCAATTGGAGTACTTCACCCTCCCCCCCCCCCCCCCCCCCCGTCTTTCTTTCTTATGAGAAAATATCTGGACTAGAATCTTTCTACGCCTGTCTGGTGGAGGAACTGTTTCTACTGCATTCTACTGGAGGAGGGCTGACAGCTGCTCTTCTTGAAGTAGCTTCACTTGGAGGGAGTTGAAACGAGACTAAGTGGAGGGTCGAAAGGTCTATTTGCCAACGAAGAGTGTAGCCATGCTAAATGGTGCATAGAACCCAACGGTCAGAGGTTATGAGAGGCCATCTTTCTTAGAAAAGAGTCAGTCTTCTTCCGACAGGTAGGTTGTTTGGCATGGACAACTGTACAGTGGCAACACTCCCTAAGAAGGAGTCAAAAGTTAGGTTCTTGTTTAGACTGAGATGGTGTCTGGCTTTTCTGACCATGGTATTGTCTTGGACGCGAGTGTTGGGATGTAGTCTCTTGAGGTGAAGGAGTAGGAGAAGTAGGAGTGCAACCACACTTAGACATGTATTAATTTGATCGTTGATATTCTAAGTAGCAGAAATTTGTAGCCTGGATAAATATCTGTATGTTTTAATTAGGTCAGCCACTTCCTCGACTGTCTCTAAACAGGTTTTCTCCACAAGGGACATCTGCTAAATGGCCCTGGACAGTAGATTCGAGGTCAGAGACCCTGAGCCAGGAGAGATATTGCATTGCTATTGATAAGGAAGAAATACGTGAAGAGACAGATACTAAAAGCCTATATGGCCAGATATTTAAGACAGTCGAGAAGTTTTCTGTGAAGTTTATCGAATTCCTCCACTTTTTTGGGTGGAAGGAATTCCATGAAAGCTAAAGTATTCTGTATCAGAGATTTTAAATAAATTGTGGAATAGAGTTGATAATCTAATATTCAATTGGTTGGCATTGTAGCTTGAAAACATTTTCAGCCAAAAGACTGTCTAGCTTCTCGTCTGGAGGAGCAGAAGCGCAAAATCTTGTGCTACAAATGCGTTTAAAAGCAGATTCCATAACTAGCGGATGCTACGGCAGTTGTGTTCTCTGAAATCTAGTGGATTTTTGTATCCTATACATTACATCAATTTCATTTGGGGCTACTTGAATTGTCAGTGGAATCTCCTAGTTTTTGAGTACAGTATTGTTCATTATTGAATGAAGTGGAACAGTGAAATCCTTCTCTAGGAGGGGAATCAATCTTGAACTTCAAAAAGTTCTGAGGCTTTTCTCCTGTTTCTAGTTTAAAAGATATGACTTGAGCAACAGTGGCGTAGCTAAGGGTGGGCCTAGGTAAGCACAGGCCCACCCAGCAGCAGTAGCCTACATCAATATCTCTCCTCCTCCGTGGTGTTCCGGCATCTGACCGCCTGAACCCCATCCCTCCCTGGTGTACCTTACAGGTGTTCCCAGCGCCTGCAGTGATTTAATTATTGCTGCTTGCACCAGACCTGCAGGATTCTACTGGCTGAGTCCTGCCCGGCGGGACCCAGCCAAACTGACAGAAGCCTGCGGAGCCAGTGAAGGCAGCAATAATTGGATCATTAAAGACGCCAGGGATGCCTGTAAAGTACACCAGAGAGAAGGGGTTCAGCGATGAGCGGTCAGATGCCGGGATGCCGCAGAGGAGGAGAGATGTTGATGTGGGGTAGGTGAAAAAAAAAATCTATAATTTTCTTTTATATCTCCGGAGGGGGGGGGGGGGGGGGGGGGGGGGAGAAGTTGTGGAGTGCCATGCCATGAAAGGGCCCTTCTAAGTTAGCTGTGGGCCCAACCACACCACTGTTGAGTGATCTCTTAGACAAAGCCAGATAAAGAGAGATACACTCCAGAGGGAATCTGCATCTCTCAGGTGGTGAGCATATGGAATGCCATACGACTCCTCAACTGAGAGGTCCTGTGGTTCTTTATCCATCTCCCAGGAGAGGTCTGAGTCTCACTCTTCAAAGTACTGTTCATAGAAAGTTGAGGAAGAGAGCGATGGCTCTGTAGCAAGGTGTGTCATGGGAGATGAGCCTCCAAAGTTGGAGAAAGCTCAACTGGTGATGTTGATACATGCGGTCTAGTTTCTACCGCACCAGACAGTTGATGCCAAGCTGGAATGTGGGACTTCTCCCAGAACTCTCTCTCCGATGCATCTATGGGCTGGGCTCACGCTGGCGCAAGCACCCTGTAAAAGCTTGTATAGACAGCTAATGCAGTAGCCTTGAAAGCTCCTCGGAGTATGGCCTGGATTTCCTTTAAGAGTAGGTGTCAGTACCAGCTGAGAAAGCAGTGTGGACGAGCCCGAGATACACCCTGTGCAGGTGTTGGAGATCTTGAACTCTAAGGCTCTCGATCAGAGATAAGTTAGAGAGGAGGAGAGCAGTCACTGTGGAATGGACGCATCCTGTGCATCAAGGATGTTGATGCAGGGGAGGTATGGGAAGACCCTAGAGGGAGAGCAATGTAGACGCTTCTTAGTTTTTTTTCAATGCAGGTCCCTCAATGCGCGCAAGACTGATGAGGTATCCAGTCTGATGTTGGACTCTCAATGCTGCATCAGTGCACCAGAGGTTGATGCAAACGCAAGTTCTGGGTCGAGTACTGAATCCCCTGCCATGCTCGATGCAGATGCCAACGTCGATGCAGAACCGAAAAGTTTTTCTTGCTGGAATCTGTGGGCTTTAAGGATCCTCGCTTGCACGTGCAGAGAACATCTCTTGATGCTCTGGACCTAAGCATTGAACACACCAATTATGATTATAGTCCAACTGCATCAAGTACACTTCTTAAAGCCACTCGGCACCCTCACTGACATGTAGTGAAAAATAGCTGACACTAGATCAAAAGGATCTATGGCATGGGAAGCTCGAGTAGTCGCATACCTGAAAATAGCCGATGCTTCACAAGTAAGAGAAGGGTTCAGAGGCCCCAAAAGGATAAATATTTTTAAAAAGACAAGAATTAAAAAAAAATGTAAGAATTGAAAAATTAATATTGATAGAAGAATATGAAGAAAAAATGTCCCAAAGAAGGAAAGGCACCAAAAAGGTAAAAGTTGGCATGCTGAGAAGAGATAAAAAAAAGTCAAACTCTCTGCTCTGCAGAAAACAATAGATTGCTGATCCTGCGTTGGAGAATCAGGCAGGAAGATCCATGCATGTGTGGTGGGGGCACTGCCTCAAAGATTTAAAGTGACAGTGCACTTGGCAGTGTGCACACTGGGCTCCGTGGATGACATCACCCACATTTGAGATTATTATGCCTGCTTATCCTCAGAGAATCCATTGGAACATTTCCATTCAAGTAAACCCATCTCTTTAGCCAGATGCTCAGAAACTTCTGTAAGCATCGACACACTTACCAGAAGTTGTGCAGTGTAGGTCTGTTTAAACCACTTTATCAATGCCTCTTCAAATTTCATGTACAGGCTAGTTCACATGTGCTTACAGTTTACTGCTGTTAGTGACAAATGAAAATCCTCTATTTTGTCCCGCTTGTTAGCTAGTTTTGACAGTGAAAATATTGATACCGAACTTTTCTGCAATGCCCTTGTGCTTACAATGATTATCTAGCATCTTTATAACTTCCATTTTTGCGTTTAAGTCCAAATCGACACGCTTACGTTTACATCACCATTTTAAATGTGAATGCATAGACCAACTGCTAATCGGAGTCTGTGTGAACATGCTGCTAAACCAGTATCTGTCATGTGATAAAAAGTAGAAAAATAAAAAAAGTCAATCCCAATACATGGAAAGTACTGGGAAATCCAGAGTGCTACACAGTCCTGTGGCACAAAAGAGAACTTGATTGAAAAAGGGACAAAAAAGAGAATTCAGTATAGGCTGCTCCCACAGCCGAGCTTGAATTTCAGTGAGTTTAGCAGAAACAACGGCTCGCTTGAAAGCTCTATACATCATTTATATTCCTTATTTTATGACTCTTTACTTTTTTTATTTCTTTTCTTATATGTAAAACACGTGGAGGGGCATAATCGAACGGGGCGCCCAAGTTTTCCTGAGGGTGTCTTCGCGAAGAGGCGGAGAAACCCGTATTATCGAAACAAGATGGGCGTCCATCTTTCGTTTCGATAATACGGTCGGGGACACCCAAATCTCAACATTTAGGTCGACCTTAGAGATGGTCGTCCTTAGAGATAGTCGTCCCTGGTTTTCAGCGATAATGGAAACAGAAGACGCCCATCTCAGAAACGACCAAATTCAAGCCATTTGGTCATGGGAAGAGCCAGCATTCATAGTGTACTGGTCCCCCTCACATGCCAGGACACCAACCGTGCACCCCAGGGGGCACTGCAGTGGACTTCACAAATTGCTCCCAGGTGCACAGCTCCCTTACCTTGGGTGCTGAGCTCCCCAACCCCCCCCCCCCAAAAAAAAAAAAAACAAAAAAAAACTGTACAACACTACCATAGCCCTAAGGGGTGAAGGGGGGCACTTACATGTGGGTTCAGTGGGTTTGTGGTGGGTTTTGAAGGACTCACATTTACCACCACAAGTGTAACAGGTAGGGGAGGGGATGGGCCTGGGTCCACCTGCCTGAAGTGCACTGCACCCACTAAAACTGCTCCAGGGACCTACATACTGCTGTCACGGAGCTGAGTATGACATTTGAGGCTGGCATAGAGGCTGGCAAAAAAATATTTTTAAAGTTTTTTTTGGAGGGTGGGAGGGGGTTAGTGACCACTGGCGGAGTAAGGGGAGGTCATCCCCGATTCCCTCTGGTGGTCATCTGGTCAGTTCAGGCACCTTTTTGAGGCTTGGTCGCAAGAAAAAATGGACCAAGTAAAGTCGGCCAAGTACTCGTCAGGGACGCCCTTCTTTTTTCCATTATCGGCTGAGGACGCCCATGTGTTAAGCATGCCCCAGTCCCGCCCCCGTGAACTTTGGTTGCCCCATGCGACGAAAAGCAGTTGAGGACGCCCAAACTCGGCTTTCAATTATGGCGATTTTGGCGACCCTGGGAGAAGGATGCCCATCTCCCGATTTGTATCGGAAGATGGGCGCCCTTCTCTTTAGAAAATAAGCCTGATACTGAAAACTATGCATATATTTAAATCTAAACATGAATGTGAAAACTTCAACAGAGATCCATATACACCCTTCCAAAATTCCATCCACTGAAAAACTAATCAAAAACAAATCAACAAAATGTGTCCATACAAAATATACAAAAAGCACCAGAATGCTGAAGAACATAAGGGATCAAACTTATCTTAACTTGTATTTCCTCATTTTTTTCACCGTCTGCTCTATGTTTTTGATTAGTTTTTCAGTCAACACAATTGGAGAAGGGTGTATATGGATCACTACTGACGTTTTCACACTCTGTATTTAACTATATGTGAAGTGTTCAGTATGTGTTTTACTTATATAAGAAAATAATTAAAAATTAAAGGGTCTCAAATAAGGAGTATAAATGATGCATAGAGCTTTCAAGTGAGCCATTATTTCTGCTAAACTCACTGAAATTCAAGCTCAGCTGTGGGAGCAGCCTATACTGAACTCTCCTTTTTGTATCTTTTTCAAACAAGTTCTCTTTAGTGCCCCAGGACTCTGGATTTCTCTATACTTCCCGAGTATTGGGATTGACTTTTTTTGATTTTTGTAGTTATATTGATTGTCTCCCCCTGGGATTTTACAGTTGGTATGTGATAAGAGAATGATTGGCTGTTTCAGCAGTACAGATCATGACTGAGCCACTAACTGATAATTTTTAAAACACCAAGCGGCTAAAACTGTTGACATTAAGGGCCCTCTTTACTAAGCCACGCTAGCATTTTTAGCGCGCGCAAATGCTAGACACCCATATATTCCTATTGATATCTCTAGCGTTAGCGCACCTTAGTAAACATGGCCCTCAGTGATATGCAGCATTACATGGCATGACAATAGGCAGAGTAAGCCCTTGTTAGTTACAACGGGGGTCAACCATGGATAAAAAAAATGCAACATTATGCAGGATGTGACATTAAGCGGGTTGAGCTGTATATTACTACTCTTTCAACTAGTTATCAAATCTATTAAATTTGAAATGAATATTTAAGTGATTTTGCAATGTTCAGGTTTTTACCTGCTCAAAAAGTCATAGTTTAGAAAACATTTCTTCCATATTTCTGGAAATATCTAGTGGGGTCTAGGTGGGGGTTAAAAATGAACTTGGAGAATAGTACCCAGAAGTTAAATTACAGAGAAATTCATCTACTTAAAAGAGAAGTGTGGTAGCCGTGTTAGTCCACTCTTAAAGGTTATCAATAGAAATCAAACAAAATAGAACATGGAAAAGAAAATAAGATGATACCTTTTTTATTGGACATAACTTAATACATTTCTTGATTAGCTTTCGAAGGTTGCCCTTCTTCGTCAGATCAGAAGTAAGCAAATGTAGTAGCAGATAGTATATATAAGAGAAACATCAAAGCATTACTTTGACAATCTGACAGAGTGGGAGGGTGGAGGTATGCATAGGGACATCAAAGCATTTCATTGATATTCTAACAGGATGGATGTGGGTAGGTGAGAGGAGGGTGATAAACAGAGAAATACAACTTTATGGTTTATAATGGGCTAGAAAACCCAGATCCTTATTAAGTCCTGTCTGTTGGGTGTCAAAATATTCAATCATTCTGACTTCAAAGGTCTTACGTTCCTATATTGTTTTAAAGTTACCTTTCAGGATTCTTACTGTGAAATCACTGGTGCAGTGTTCTGGCCTTGTAAAGCGTAAAGCTAATCAGAAGTAAACTCCCAACACAGACTGAAAATGAAGAGAAGGGCACATTTCCCTGCAATACATCCAGCTGCATGCTATGCCAAAACATTTCACAGGACCCCACAGTCATTCACAAAGGAAAAATATTCAACATAAAGGAATCTTTCACATGCTCATGTTCCAATGTGGTATATATCATTTAGTGTAAAAAATGTAACAAAGGATGCTATATTGGAGAAACAGGCCAGATGCATAAAGCGAATGCTACATACCTGTAGAAGGTATTCTCCGAGGACAGCAGGCTGATTGTTCTCACTGATGGGTGACGTCCTCGGCAGCCCCTCCAATCGGAATCTTCCTAGCAAAGTCCTTTGCTAGTGCTCGCGCGCCCGCGCGCACCGCGCATGCGCGGCCGTCTTCCCGCCCGAAACCGGCTCGAGCCGGCCAGTCCAGTATGTAGCAAGACAATACACTTCAAGGGAACACACAACTCCAAAGGGGAGGCGGGCGGGTTTGTGAGAACAATCAGCCTGCTGTCCTCGGAGAATACCTTCTACAGGTATGTAGCATTCGCTTTCTCCGAGGACAAGCAGGCTGCTTGTTCTCACTGATGGGGTATCCCTAGCCCCCAGGCTCACTCAAAACAACAACCAAGGTCAATTGGGCCTCGCAACGGCGAGGACATAACTGAGATTGACCTAAAAAATTTACCAACTAACTGAGAATGCAGCCTGGAACAGAACAAACAGGGCCCTCGGGGGGTGGAGTTGGATCCTAAAGCCCAAACAGGTTCTGAAGAACTGACTGCCCGAACCGACTGTCGCGTCGGGTATCCTGCTGCAGGCAGTAATGAGATGTGAATGTGTGGACAGATGACCACGTCGCAGCTTTGCAAATTTCCTCCATGGTGGCTGACTTCAAGTGGGCTACCGACGCAGCCATGGCTCTAACATTATGAGCCGTGACATGACCCTCAAGAGCCAGCCCAGCCTGGGCGTAAGTGAAGGAAATGCAATCTGCTAGCCAATTGGATATGGTGCGTTTCCCTACAGCCACTCCCCTCTTGTTGGGATCAAAAGAAACAAACAATTGGGCGGACTGTCTGTGGGGCTGTGTCCGCTCCAGATAGAAGGCCAATGCTCTCTTGCAGTCCAATGTGTGCAGCTGACGTTCAGCAGGGCAGGAATGAGGACGGGGAAAAAATGTTGGCAAGACAATTGACTGGTTCAGATGGAACTCCGACACAACCTTCGGCAGAAACTTAGGGTGAGTGCGGAGGACTACTCTGTTATGATGAAATTTGGTGTAAGGGGCCTGGGCTACCAGGGCCTGAAGCTCACTGACCCTACGAGCTGAAGTAACTGCCACCAAGAAAATGACCTTCCAGGTCAAGTACTTCAGATGGCAGAAATTCAGTGGCTCAAAAGGAGGTTTCATCAGCTGGGTGAGAACGACATTGAGATCCCATGACACTGTAGGAGGCTTGACAGGGGGCTTTGACAAAAGCAAACCTCTCATGAAGCGAACAACTAAAGGCTGTCCTGAGATCGGCTTACCTTCCACACGGTAATGGTATGCACTGATTGCACTAAGGTGAACCCTTACAGAGTTGGTCTTGAGACCAGACTCAGACAAGTGCAGAAGGTATTCAAGCAGGGTCTGTGTAGGACAAGAGCGAGGATCTAGGGCCTTGCTGTCACACCAGACGGCAAACCTCCTCCATTGAAAGAAGTAACTCCTCTTAGTGGAATCTTTCCTGGAAGCAAGCAAGATGCGGGAGACACCCTCTGACAGACCCAAAGAGGCAAAGTCTACGCCCTCAACATCCAGGCCGTGAGAGCCAGAGACTGGAGGTTGGGATGCAGAAGCGCCCCTTCGTCCTGTGTGATGAGGGTCGGGAAACACTCCAATCTCCACGGTTCTTCGGAGGACAACTCCAGAAGAAGGGGGAACCAGATCTGACGCGGCCAAAAAGGAGCAATCAGAATCATGGTGCCTCGGTCTTGCTTGAGTTTCAACAAAGTCTTCCCCACCAGAGGTATGGGAGGATAAGCATACAGCAGACCCTCCCCCCAGTCCAGGAGGAAGGCATCTGATGCCAGCCTGCCGTGGGCCTGAAGCCTGGAACAGAACTGAGGGACTTTGTGGTTCACTCGAGATGCGAAGAGATCCACCAGGGGGGTGCCCCACGCCTGGAAGATCTGTCGCACTACTTTGGAACTGAGCGACCATTCGTGAGGTTGCATGATCCTGCTCAATCTGTCGGCCAGACTGTTGTTTACGCCTGCCAGGTATGTGGCTTGGAGCACCATGCCATGCCGGCGAGCCCAGAGCCACATGCTGACGGCTTCCTGACACAGGGGGCGAGATCCGGTGCCCCCCTGCTTGTTGACATAGTACATGGCAACCTGGTTGTCTGTCTGAATTTGGATAATTTGGTGGGACAGCCGATCTCTGAAAGCCTTCAGAGCGTTCCAGATCGCTCGTAACTCCAGAAGATTGATCTGCAAATCGCGTTCCTGGAGGGACCAGCTTCCTTGGGTGTGAAGCCCATCGACATGAGCTCCCCATCCCAGGAGAGACGCATCCGTGGTCAGCACTTTTTGTGGCTGAGGAATTTGGAAAGGACGTCCCAGAGTCAAATTGGACCAGATTGTCCACCAATACAGGGATTCGAGAAAACTCGTGGACAGGTGGATCACGTCTTCTAGACCCCCAGCAGCCTGATACCACTGAGAGGCTAGGGTCCATTGAGCAGATCTCATGTGAAGACGGGCCATGGGAGTCACATGAACTGTGGAAGCCATGTGGCCCAGCAATCTCAACATCTGCCGAGCTGTGATCTGCTGGGACGCTCGCACCCGCGAGACGAGGGACAACAGGTTGTTGGCTCTCGCCTCTGGGAGATAGGCGCGAGCCGTCCGGGAATCCAGCAGAGCTCCTATGAATTCGAGTTTCTGCACTGGGAGAAGATGGGACTTTGGGTAATTTATCACAAACCCCAGTAGCTCCAGGAGGCGAATAGTCATCTGCATGGACTGCAGGGCTCCTGCCTCGGATGTGTTCTTCACCAGCCAATCGTCGAGATATGGGAACACATGCACCCCCAGCCTGCGAAGTGCCGCTGCTACCACAGCCAGGCACTTTGTGAACACCCTGGGCGCAGAGGCGAGCCCAAAGGGTAGCACACAGTACTGGAAGTGGCGTGTGCCCAGCTGAAATCGCAGATACTGTCTGTGAGCTGGCAGTATCGGGATGTGAGTGTAGGCATCCTTCAAGTCCAGAGAGCATAGCCAATCGTTTTGCTGAATCATGGGGAGGAGGGTGCCCAGGGAAAGCATCCTGAACTTTTCTTTTACGAGATAGTTGTTCAGGGCCCTTAGGTCTAGGATGGGACGCATCCCCCCTGTTTTCTTTTCCACAAGGAAGTACCTGGAATAGAATCCCAGCCCTTCCTGCCCGGATGGCACGGGCTCGACCGCATTGGCGCTGAGAAGGGCGGAGAGTTCCTCTGCAAGTACCTGCTTGTGCTGGAAGCTGTAAGACTGAGCTCCCGGTGGACAATTTGGAGGTTTTGAGGCCAAATTGAGGGTGTATCCTTGCCGGACTATTTGCAGAACCCACTGATCGGAGGTTATGAGAGGCCACCTTTGGTGAAAAGCTATCAACCTCCCCCCGACCGGCAGGTCGCCCGGCACTGACACTGGGATGTCGGCTATGCTCTGCTGGAGCCAGTCAAAAGCTCGCCCCTTGCTTTTGCTGGGGAGCCGCGGGGCCTTGCTGAGGCGCACGCTGCTGACGAGAGCGAGCGCGCTGGGGCTTAGCCTGGGCCGCAGGCTGTCGGGAAGGAGGATTGTACCTACGCTTACCAGAAGCATAGGGACCAGTCTTCCTTCCCCCGAAAAATCTTCTACCTGTAGAGGTAGATGCTGAAGGCTGCCGGCGGGAGAACTTGTCGAATGCGGTGTCCCGCTGGTGGACAGACTCTACCACCTGCTTGACTTTTTCCCCAAAAATGTTGTCCGCACGGCAAGGCGAGTCCGCAATCCGCTGCTGGAGTCTATTCTCCAGGTCGGCGGCACGCAGCCATGAGAGCCTGCGCATCACCACACCTTGAGCAGCGGCCCTGGACGCAACATCAAAAGTGTCATAAACCCCTCTGGCCAGGAATTTTCTGCACGCCTTCAGCTGCCTGACCACCTCCTGAAAAGGCTTGGCTTGCTCAGGGGGAAGAGCATCAACCAAGCCCGCCAACTGCCGCACATTGTTCCGCATGTGTATGCTCGTGTAGAGCTGGTAAGACTGAATCTTGGCCACGAGCATAGAAGAATGGTAGGCCTTCCTCCCAAAGGAGTCTAAGGTTCTAGGGTCTTTGCCCGGGGGCGCCGAAGCATGCTCCCTAGAACTCTTAGCCTTCTTTAGGGCCAAATCCACAACTCCAGAGTCATGAGGCAACTGAGTGCGCATCAGCTCTGGGTCCCCATGGATCCGGTACTGGGACTCGATCTTCTTGGGAATGTGGGGATTACTTAATGGCTTGGTCCAGTTCGCAAGCAATGTCTTTTTCAGGACATGGTGCAAGGGAACAGTGGACGCTTCCTTAGGTGGAGAAGGATAGTCCAGGAGCTCAAACATTTCAGCCCTGGGCTCGTCCTCCACAACCACCGGGAAGGGGATGGCCGTAGACATCTCCCGGACAAAGGAAGCAAAAGACAGACTCTCGGGAGGAGAAAGCTTCCTTTCAGGAGAGGGAGTGGGATCAGAAGGAAGACCCTCAGACTCCTCGTCAGAGAAATATCTGGGATCTTCTTCTTCTTCCCACGAGGCCTCACCCTCGGTGTCAGACACAAGTTCACGGACCTGCGTCTGCAACCGCGCCCGGCTCGACTCCGTGGAGCCACGTCCACGATGGGGGCGTCGAGAGGTAGACTCCCTCGCCCGCATCGGCGAAGCTCCCTCCGCCGACGTAGTCGGGGAGCCCTCCTGGGAGGTGGCCGCAGTCGGCACCGCACGCGGTACCGACGTCGGGGACCTCACCCCGGGCGATGGGCCAGCCGGCGCCATGCTCGACGGTACCGGAGGCGCAAGCACCGCCGGTACCGGAGGGGTAGGGCGCAACAGCTCTCCCAGAATCTCTGGGAGAACGGCCCGGAGGCTCTCGTTCAGAGCAGCTGCAGAGAAAGGCATGGAGGTCGATGCAGGCGTCGACGTCAGAACCTGTTCCGGGCGTGGAGGCTGTTCCGGGCTGTCCAGAGTGGAGCGCATCGACACCTCTTGAACAGAGGGTGAGCGGTCCTCTCGGTGCCGATGCCTGCTGGGTGCCGACTCCCTCGGCGACCCAGAGCTCTCGGTGCCGACGCGGGAAGGGGACCGGTGTCGATGCTTCTTCGACTTCTTCCGAAGCATGTCACCGGAGCTTCCCGGCACCGACGAGGAGGACGTAGAATCCATCCGTCGCTTCCTCGGGGCCGAGACCGAAGAGGGTCGATCTCGGGGGGGCTGTACCGCAGGAGCCCTCAGGGTAGGAGGAGACCCACCCGAGGGCTCACCGCCACCAGCAGGGGAAAGGACAGCCCTCACCTGCACTCCACTCGATGCACCACCGTCCGACGACATCAGGAGACGAGGTCCCGGTACCACCGACGTCGATGCAGCTATCCGATGTCTCGGTGCCGATGCAGAGGGCCGATGCACTCGATGCACTGGCAGCCAAGGATGAAGGTCTGGACGCTGATGACGTCGATGCACACGATGACCCCGGTGCCGATGCCGACGAAGCGCCCGAGAACAAAACGTTCCACTGGGCCAATCTCGCTATTTGAGTCCGCCTTTGTAACAGGGAACACAGACTACAGTTCTGGGGACGGTGCTCGGCCCCCAGACACTGAAGACACGAAGAGTGCCTATCAGTGAGCGAGATTACCCGGGCGCACTGGGTGCACTTCTTGAAGCCGCTGGAAGGCTTCGATGTCATGGGCGGAAAAATCACGCCGGCGAAGTCAAAATCCGAAATGACGAATTTGGAGCACCAAAACTTTAAGGGAGAAAAAATCTCGACCGAGGCCGAAAAGAGGCCTACCCCGACGACGAAAGAAAACTTACCGGGGCAAAACTGGAAATACGGGAAGGGGAAAATGAAACCCAAGGGGGTTTTCGGAGCACTTCCCGACAGATATAGAAACTTTTCCGAAGAAAAACACGTCAGTAAAACACGGACGCGCGAGGTCGACTCTCCGGGGCTCGACACGACAAAAAACACAGCCGTACCGAGTGCGGACGAAAGAAGACTGGCCGGCTCGAGCCGGTTTCGGGCGGGAAGACGGTCGCGCATGCGCGGTGCGCGCGGGCGCGCGAGGACTAGCAAAGGACTTTGCTAGGAAGATTCCGATTGGAGGGGCTGCCGAGGACGTCACCCATCAGTGAGAACAAGCAGCCTGCTTGTCCTCGGAGAAGACAAGATTCAATCTGCACAGACATCACATGAAAATAGCCGGTGCCAGTCAGGCCCCCACCCCTGTGGGCCAACACTTTACAAGACCAGAACACTGCACCAAGTGATTTCACAGTAAGAATCCTGAAAGGTAACTTTAAAACAATACAGGAACGTAAGACCTTTGAAGTCAGAATGATTGAATATTTTGACACCCAACAGACAGGACTTAATAAGGATCTGGGTTTTCTAGCCCATTATAAACCATAAAGTTGTATTTCTCTGTTTATCACCCTCCTCTCACCTACCCACATCCATCCTGTTAGAATATCAATGAAATGCTTTGATGTCCCTATGCATACCCCCACCCTCCCACTCTGTCAGACTGTCAAAGTAATGCTTTTATGTTTCTCTTATATATATATACTATCTGCTACCACATTTGCTTATTTCCGATCTGACGAAGAAGGGCAACCTTCGAACGCTAATCAAGAAATGTATTAAGTTATGTCCAATAAAAAAGGTATTTTATTTTCTTTTCCATGTTTTATTTTGTTTGATTTCTATTGATAATCTACTTAAAACAAAGCTTTGTAGCACTATAAACAATACTACAAAACAGAAACCAAATGTTGTTTAACTGAAAAACATCTAATAAAACACACAACCATAGAAAAATGTATGCAGATAAAAACCATATGGCCTATCCAGTCTGCTCATCCATGCCATCTACTCTTCTTCTCACTTCCTTAAGAATCCTAATGTACTTATCCCAAGCTCTCTTGAATTCAGATACTGTTTTCATCTCCACCACTTCCACCAGGAGGCCGTTCCACAAATTCACCAACCTTCCGTGAAATATTTCCTCAGGTTACTTTTTAGTCTATCCCCTTTTCACCTTCATCCTATGCCGCCTCATTCCAGAGCTTCCTTTCAATTGAAAGACTCGTCTGCTGTGCACTTATACAGCATAGGTATTTAAATGTCTATCGTATCTCCCCTCTACCACTTTTCTTCCAAAGTATGCATATTGAGATCTATCTGTTCCCGTATGCTTTATGAAGGCGACCACTGACCATTTTAGTAGCCACCCTCTGGACTAACTCCATCTATTTATATCTGTCTGAGCAGCACTAAAGTCAGTAGGCATGCTTCGGATTCTGATGCTAGTGCTCTCACACGCGCTCAGTTCAGCGACTGAATTGATCAAGTGCAGGAGTGCTGATGTCAGCATGAGGCACTTGGCATCCCCACCAGCAAAAGGTATGCCTCAATGTTGCAGTGGCGGAGGGGTATACATGCTCCTCCCACCCCCCCAAATGCACTTCTGGCTACACTCCTGACCTGTACTAGAAGCTCATCTGTGGTCAAAGACTAGGGGTACTATACCTGTGTGTTCTCGGTCTCTGGTTCACAGATGCTGTTCTTCCAGGGCTATGCTGGCTTCCAAGCCTGGCTGGACTTGTCATGTAATCGTTAGGAACTGTTGGAGGCTTGACAGGCTCCAAGGTTTTATATGGTGTATTCCGTCTAAATAAAAGGGAGAATAAATTAGTTTAATGATCAGATTAAACTGCTTATTACTGTAAGCAAAGTTAATTTTCACCCTCCCCCCAAACTTTTATTAGCAAAATATTTTAATGATGTAAATGGCAAGTAGAAGAAAAGCATTTTAGACAAGTCATGTATTTTAAGAATACACTAAAGAAAAGTTCAATGAATTTCTTAAGATGTGTTCTGTACAAAGCTGACTGAGGTAGTGAAAACCAGGTAATTTACCTACAGTAATTGCTCTCAATAAACAGCAGGATGTAAGTCCGTACAAGTGGGTGATCCCATTGGACACAGCCCAGTGCAGAACAACAGCAGCTATAGCTTAGATCAATTTCTATAAACTTTTACAACTCACCATGCATGTGCATGGGGCCTTCTCAGTTTCTAAACTTTAATTAGAAGACAATTCCAATGGGAGGTGGGAAGGTATATGAGGAATTGAATCTTGCTACAGGTATGTAACTTGGTTGTCTCCTAGTAGAAGCAGCATTGCAAGTCTTAACAAATGGTACTCCCTAGCAAGAGACTGCTTCTAACAAAAAAAACACACAACAACAACAACAGTAAAACATGGAAAAGTCACTGCCAACACGCAGATACCAAAACTGGTTCTGGTGGCAACAAGCCTTTTTCAGTTTCATACCTTTTTTTTTTTTAATTTAAAAAGAAAAGAAAAAAGTAACTTGGAAATTGAACAACCTAGGTTCTAGTAGGGCTTGATCCTCACTCCCAATCCAAGTGCCTCCAACTGATCAGGTTTTCATGATACCCCTAATGAATACGCATAACAGACATCTGAATTCTACTGAAGCAGTAGGTGTGCAAATCTCTCTCATGCATATTCATTAAGCACATATACAAGATGACTAGTTTTTAAACAACCACCAATATATTTCAGTTATCAGTCTAACACTTTATTCCAAAAATATTTGGTTAAAATTTCACATAAATATTAACCACACAATCCTACCAGAAATTAAATCCCCAATAAAATTTCCCACAAAGTCAATGACTGAAGCAGTTGTCCTCATATACTCTGTCCATGTTAAACAGGAAGTCCTTCACCATGAACATACATAGGCAATAATGGTTTTAATTTTCTCAATCCAAGGTCAATACTGATGGAAATGTTGCTTCGCAGCCATCCTTTACTCAGAACACACAAAACATTTGTGAAAAACTTCTCATGAATTAATCTTCAAAGGAAGGAATTCACACTGCTCCAAATCAAGGCATCTTCACACAAATCATTCTATTAATAGCACGTTCTTAATAAGAATCCTTTTGGTCTTGTCACTGGCCGTGTTTCATAGTTACTTCATCAGGAGACCGTACTCGCTCAGCCTCTTCACTCAGTATAGATCCCAACTGGGTCCGAGACCAAAATAATTCTTATTAAAAATGTGGTGTTAACGGAGTGATTTGTGTGAAGATGCCTTGATTTGGAGCAGTGGGAATTCCTTCCTTTTGAAGATTAATTCATGGAAAGATTTAAAAAAATGTTTTGGGTGTTCTGAGTAAAGGATGACTGCGAGGCAACATTTCCATCAATATTGACCTCAGATTGAGAAAAGTAAAACCATTATTGCCTGTCTACGTTCGTGGTGAAAGGCTTCCTGTTTAAAATGGACAGCATTGTATGAGAACAATTGCTTCAATCATTGCCTTTGTGGGAATTTTTATTGGGGATTTAATTTAGGGTAGGAGTATGTGGTTAATATTTATGTGAAAGTTTAACCAAATATTTTTGGAATAAAGTGTTAGACTGATAACTGAAATACAAGTTAGTCACTTTGTATAAGTGTTTAATGATACTAATATATGAGTAGACAGCCCTTTATTGTACGGTAAAATTATGTCTTATCTGATAGCCTACCAGCAGGTGGAGATAGAGAACACTGAAGAGAAAGCAATGACTCTGGACATCTAGCCCCCTATTACTTCAGTATAGGTCACATCCCCAAAGCAGAGGATAAGGAAAAAACAGACAAAAAACCTCCTTACAACAATGCGGCAACAGCCAAACACAGAAATTGGAAATTTAAGGAAAACACTACTCATAAAATCAGATTAAATCTCATCTCTTATTTTCTATTTTTCTTCTTTCTTTTTTTTACCATCTCAGACATCACGCATCCGAAAACTAAGCAAAAAACACACAGCCAAAGCAATAAAGGGCAGGGGTTCTGGATTCATCTGCTGTGACTAAAGGAAAGAAAATCAGGTAAGACAATTTTTACCTTACTTAGTCTCAGCAGCAGATGAATTCATGAACTGGTGGGATGTATCAAAGCAGTACCCTAAATAGGATGGGAAGCCGCTGCTCCCCGAGAGAGCGCAGTTGCCCAAAAATGAGCATCACTATGCGCTGCTACTTCAAACCTGTAATTTTTGACAAAAGAATGCCAAAGAGCCCAAGTGGCTGCCCGACAAATATAGTCCAAAGAAAGAATGCCTGTTTCTGCCCAAGAGGTAGCCTGAACTCGAGTCGAATGAGCATGCAACGCATCAGGAGGAAACCGACCCTTCAAACCAAGAAAATGGCTTCCTTAAGCCAGCAAGCAATAGTTGCTTTGGATGCAGCATAACCCTGTCTGGGACCCGACAAGAGCACAAAAAGATGGTCCGAGCAACGGAATTTATTCGTCATCTGCAGGTACCGGAGAAGAGAGCGACAAACATTCAAAAGCCAAACTACTACTACTATTTAACATTTCTAAAACACTACCAGGGTTGCGCAGCGCTGTACAATTAACAAAGAAGGACAGTCCCTGCTCAAAGGAGCTTACAATCTAAAGGACAAAAAGTGCAGTCAATCAAGATTGAGGCAGTCTAGATTTCCTGGATAGAGGTACAATGGTTAGGTGCCGAAAGCAACATTGAAGAGGTGGGCTTTGAGCAAGGATTTGAAGATAGGTAGGGAGGGGGCTTGGCGTATGGGCTCAGGGAGTTTATTCCAAGCATAGGGTGAGGCGAGGCAGAAAGGGTGGAGTCTGGAAAGAAAATTGTGCCAAATGAGAGAAACGTTCTCTGGAAAACCCAACCTCCAAAAAGAGGGTAGAAAAAGTGACTGATTCAAATGAAAGGCAGAAACGACCTTAGGCAAAAAAAGACGGAACAATCCGCAGAGTAACTCCTGATTCTGAAAACTGAAGAAAGGGTTCCCGGCACGACAGAACCTGAAGTTCAGAAACCCAGCGTGCCGAGGCAATGGCTACCAAAAATACCATCTTCAGTGTAAGATCTTTATTAGAAGCCAAATGCAAAGATTCAAAGGGCGCACCCTGTAACACGCTAAGCACAAAATTCAACTTCCAAGGAGGACATGGACATTGTACCGGAGGTTGAAGGTGAAGAGAAACTTTCAAAAACCGTGCCACATCTGAATGAGCCGCAAAGGAGGAGCCTGACATCTGACCTCGGAAACAAGTTAAGGCCGTGACTTGAACCCGGAGTTATAGACTAAACTGTTGTAGAAAAACCAAAATCTGGGAAACAGACGCGTTAAAGGGGGACAAGCCCACTCCGCACACCACGTCTCAAAAATGAGCCAAACTCTGGAATAAGCTGTTGTAGTGGAACATCTCTGGGTCCGAAGCAAAGTAGCGATGACTGAATCATCATAGCCCTTCTTCCACAGTCTTGCCCTCTCAAGAAACAGGCTGTAAGACCAAAGTGGGAGGAGTCCTCCATCTGCACCGGACCTTGATGAAGAAGTCCGGGCATGACCGGCAGCCGCAGAGGAGGCTCCACTAGTAGTCGAACCAAATCTGCATACCACGGATGGAGTGGCCAGTCTGGAGCTACCAACACTACTGGACCCTGATGAAGTCTGATCTGATGCAGAAGGCGTCAGATTAAAGGCCAAGGAGGGAAGATATAGAGGAGGCCTAACGTTGGCCAGGGCTGTAAGAGTGCCCAGTCTTGCAGAGTCAACCTCTTTTCTTAAGAACTTGAGCATTTTGGCATTCTTCCTGGTCGCTATAAGATCCATTTCTGGTGTGCCCAACTATTGACAGATCAGACGGAATGCTTCTGTCACCAGTTCCCACTCCGCCAAATCTAGGAGGAGATGACAGCTGAGAAAATTGGCTTGAACACTGGCCTGGACTGCAATGTGAGTTGCTGACAGGCAGAGAATATGAGTCTCCGCCCAAAGCAGCAGGCCGGACGCCTCCATGGCCAATGCCACACTATGAGTACCACCCTGACAGTTGATGTAAGCCATCATAGTGGTGTTATCAGAGAGAACTCGAACTGCAAGGGCCAGCATCACCGCTCTCAATTCCAGCCAGTTGATGGGCCACTTCACTTCCATCTCTGAATAATGTCCTTGTGCCACTCGGTGGAGACTATGATCTCCCCACCCCGAGGGGCTGGCATCCATGACTACCATCACCCACTGGGATGCCAGAGGCATTCCCTTCTGAAGATTGGAGGCACACAGTCACCAGACCATGCTGTCCCTCATAAGAGGAAGCCAAAGCAGGCAATGCTAATAATCTTGGGACACTGGAGACCAACGAAGCCACAGAGAGCGCTGGAGCAGACGCATATGAGCCCTCGCCCATGGAACCACCTCCAGGGTGGCCGTCATCAACCCTAGGACCCGAACATAATCCCAGGCTCGAGGACATTAAGACCACAAAAGGGCGTGAACCTGATAAAGCTTGAGTCTCCTGGATTCTGACAAGAACACACATCCCTGAGTCATGTCAAACAGTACCCCCAGATATTCTGAAGACTAGGAGGGGACTAAGTGGCTCTTGGGAAGATTGATCACCCAACCGAGGGACTGGAGGAACAACAAAACTTGAGAGGTGGCCGACCGACTGTTGAGATAAGGATGAACTTTGATCCTCTCTTTTCAGAGGAAAGCTGCAACTACCATCCCGTTGGAAAACATGCGAGGGGCAGTGGATAGTCCAAAGGGCAGAGCACAAAACTGAAAATGTGGGCCTAACACGGCAAACCGTAGATACCTCTGATGAGGAGGCCAAATAAGGATGTGTAAATATGTCTCTTTTGAATCCAAGGCCATGAGAAACTCTCTTTGCTGGACAGACGCTATTACCAACCGCACAGTCTCCATGCGGAAATGGAGCACCCACAGACACTTGTTCACCTTCCTGAGATTGAGAATAGGCCTGAAGGAACCCCCTTTTCAAGGAAATACAAAGTAAATTGAATAGCGCCTGGTGCGCACATCAGCATGCGGTACAGGAACCACTGCCCCGAGATCTAGCAATGTCTGCAACGTGGCTTCTATGGCCACTTTTCTGGCCACAGTGGCACATTGAAATTCGAAAAAGGAGTCTCCGACGGACAATGCAAATTCTAGTCTGTAGCCGTCTCTTATGAGATCCAAGACCAACTGGTTTGACGTAATCTTGGCCCACTCTTTGTAAAAGAGGGTCAGTCGACCCCTTATGGAAACAATAAGAGTGGACCTACGCCCCATCAATGAGTAGAATGTCCTGGATCCTGAGGTATGGCGGCAGCTCCCAATGTCCGCTTGTCAGTCCGAAAGGATGACCTCTGCTGGAATCTAGGATGCTGGAAGGACAAACTAAGACCAGGGCGATATCGTTCAGCATCGCAGAACCAAACTCTCTAAGAACTTGGCTTGCACTAGCCCTGGGCCTGTCTTCCAAAGATGCTGGGATTTGGAGTCTCCCAAATCTTTCACAATCTTTTCATGATCCTCGCCAAAAAGTAACTTTTCCCCAAAAAGAAAGCCTCGTAAGACAATGTTTGAAAGCCATGTCTGCCGACCAGTGGCCCAACCACAACAGTCAGTGAGCCGAAACCGCCAGAGCCATCTGCTTAGCAGATGCCCTGATCAAAACCTAAAGGGCATCAGCTAGATAGGCAAGAGCCGACTCCATTGGAGTACCGGCAACTGAAATAAGAAGCCGAATCCTGGTCCTGTTCCAAACCCTGCTGGAACCAGGAAAGACAGGCTCTGGCTGCATATGGAGGCCTGTAAGGCCAAGGCCGCCACCTCAAAAGAACGTTTAAGAGAAGCTTTGCGATGCCTATCCTGCATGTCTTTAAGAGCAACTCCCCCTTCCACCAGAAGAGTGGTTTTCTTTGTGACTGCAGTAACTAAAGTGTCCACTTTAGGTAAAGAGAAAGGTGTCTAGCATAGAAGCAGACACCGGATAGAGATGTGCCATAGCCCTATCCACTTTCAACCCACTCTCAGGGTTAGACCACTGAGCGGAGATTAACTCTTGAATGGATTCCAGCACTGCAAAGGCCTTAGATGGCTGCCGCGTGCTCGCCATCTTAACATTGATAGAAGATGCAGCTTGTTCCTCTGGGCCAGAAATATTCGCAGCTTCTAAGGCTTCTGAAATCAGAGAGAGTAGCTCATCACAATAAAAAATCCATATCGCCATCGGATCATCCTGCTCACCTTGGAGAAGTTCACCGTCCTCCAGTTCCTCAAGCCTAGAAGGGCGTGCTGAGTCCCCAGATCCCGCCAAAATGAAAGGGGGAGGAGAATGGGGACCCAAAGACCCTCCCCTCAGGTAAAAATGCTAACCTCTTGCGTTTTACAGCAGGGTGTGACCCGAAGTCACCCTAGCAAGGGTCTCTTTGCTCTACAAGGACGATTGAGGAAGGGGAGGGGGCACAGAAGCAAAATCCCCTCATCAAGTAAGCTTGATGTAAGAGCAGGATAAAATCCGTGGAGAAATCCATGCCTGACATGCCAGCGCCAGAAGAATCAAAAAGAGCACCACAAGCCGCCCCTGGGCTGAAGACACCCGCGCCTGCAGAGCTAGAAAGGCAAGAAGGTTCAGAAAAAGAAAAAGGTGCAGGCTCCACAACCGCTTCAGACGCAGCTACCACGTCACATTTGGCCCCTTCTAAAGCACAGGAAGACTCCCCCCACAGGCTCCAAAGACCTCTCAGCCCCGGAGACTACATCGGAGCACTGCACTACACAGGTGTCCGATCTGGAACGGCGTGAAACGCAGCGGGAACGTAAGTACATAAGTATTGCCACACTGGGACAGACCAAAGGTCCATCAAGCCCAGCATACTGTTTCCAACAATGGCCAATCCAGGTCACAAATACTTGGCAAGATCCCTGAAAAGATCAATACATTTTATGCTGCTTATCCCAGAAATAAGCAATGGATTTTCCCCAAGTCAATTTAATAATGATCTATGGACTTTTCCTTTAGAAAGTTGGCCAGACCCTTTTTAAACCCTGCTAAGCTAACCGCCTTTACCACATTCTCTGGCAAAAAATTCCAGAGTTTAATTACACGTTGAGTGAAGAAAGATTTTCGTTGATTTGTAATTTACTACTTTGTACCTTTTATCGCCTGCCCCCTAGTCCTAGTATTTTTGGAAACAGTAAACAAATGATTCACGTCTACCCGTTCCACTCATTATTTTATAGACCTCTATCATATCTCCCCTCAGCCGTCTTTTCTCCAAGCTGAAGAGCCTTAGATGCTTCAGCCCTTCCTCATAGGGAAGTCATCCCATCCCCTTTATCATTTTCGTTGCCCTTCTCTGTACCTTTTTTTAATTCCACTATATCTTTTTTGAGATGCGGCGACCACAATTGAACACAATATTTGAGGTACGGTCGCAACATGGACCGATATAAAGGCATTTTAACGTCCTCACTTTTGTTTTCCATTCTTTTCCTAATAATACCTAACATTCTAATTGCTTTCTTAGCCGCCGCAGCACACTGAGCAGAAGATTTCAACGTATCAACAACAATGACACCGAGATCCCTTTCTTGGTCAGTGACTCCTAATGTGGAAACTTAAATTACGTAGCTATAATTCAAGGTTCCACGTTAGGAGTCACCGACCAATCTCTTAATTACTTCCGCCACCGTAGCGCAGTCCGCCCCGCTGGAACTGCACACTCACCCTACCAACAAGGTGGCAAAAGAAATACTCATTGTGGCTGCAAAGGAGTCCCCGAAGGCGACGGCAGCTCTCAGAGGGAGCCCTAACAGTGCTCCTGCCCCCCACAGCCCAGCAGCCTCTTACCAATAAGAGCAAACAGCTCTTTCTAGAGTTTACTTTTTTTTTTTTGCCGGCTGTAAGCTTGGAAAAGGCTGTCCAGGAAGCCCACAGAGAACAGGGGGAGAGGTTAGCACCATCATCCAGACGTCCCCAAGCTCTACTGGCGGAAGTGCCCAGGAGCCCCCCCCCCAAGAATCCAGGAGCTGAAAGGAATCCATCCACCACCTGCTGGAGATAGAGATATACTGAAGTGATAAGGGGTTGGATGTCCAGACTCACTGCTTTCTCTTCAGTGTTTTCTATCTCCACCTGTAGGTAGGTGGATCCAACCCATGCTGAGGCTAAGGAAATTATGCATATTCATTAGGGATATACTGAAAATGGTCTTGAAACCACAAGACTTCCCAAACCTCCTGCACCTGTGCAGCTCAAGCTTTCAGAGACAAAAGGCAGCAGGGAAGTAGGAAGCATGTTTTCTGCTGTCCCACAACAAAAAAAATATACATATATTTGGGGGCACGACAGCCTGGGCACCAGGGTGCAATTGCTAGGTGCCACAGGAACCTTGCACCTGGGATTTGTCAAGCTCTGATATACATAAACACGCTCATACATACAAGCCAACTTCCAGTAATAGAGAGAGAGAAAGAGAGAGAGAGGGGGGGGCATACAGTACAGAATTCGGAGTCATTTCCCCTTACCCCAAAGTTCCTCGGCCAGACATTGGGGGGCTTGGCGGTTTCTGTGTAGGTGGATTTGTTCTCGACAGTGTTCCAGTTCGTGCAGGCTGGTTACTTCCATGCTGGAAATAAAAACAATTTTCTTAAACATATACATTTATTTGTAAGGTAGGACGACCTAAGCAGTTTTTTGTTATTTTTAACATATGAATGTGTGATAAGAGGATTCCCAGACACCATTATGGAACTCTTGCTCCATCACTAATGGCTAAAAACCAATGAATATTTTCTCCATTTTTTAGTATTTGGAAATAAAAATGAGTCAGGGACAAGAGGGCCTGAGCAACACAATAAACCTAAAGCACGAAGTTCAAAATGTAGACAGCTTGGGCTGCTAACTTCTTAAAATAAAAATGGGATTTTAATAAAATAAAGCTCCCAACTATCAATTTAATATTTGATTAAGACAAGGAAATTTCAGTTAAAGGTATTAGTTTGACTCCTGCATCTATGTAAAATTTTAAGCTTAAATTTTAGCCATGACAATATCAGCATGTGAAAAAGACTGTAGAAATTTCTGCCTCAGCTGAGGTATATAATCTGTCTGGGAAACCTTCAATTAAAATGTAAGCTCACAAGACAACAACTATAAAATGGGTAAAGCAGTACAAGAATGTTAGAAAAATTAATAGATCAATAAATGATCAGATGTCAATATATCACAGATATATTACCACATCTAGAAGAGTGTTGCCCATTTTGACCTAAGTAGCGCAAAAGGATGACTTTCTACATAACCAGAAAAAAGAGCAGGCAGCAATACAGTATGGAAGAACACAAGGGTCAGGGGATTGGATTCTGCAGATCTTTAGATCAATACTTTGGGACATGGTAGGTCAAATGAGAAATAACTCCTCTTACCTTGGCTTTTAGCCACTTAATGTTGGCAAAAAAGGAAGGAAAAAGAAAAGCAGAAATTAATGACAGATCACAAATGTATAGGAGAGATTAAAAATGATAGGCTTAATATTCAGCCAGTGGTGATCAGTGTTTTGCAGACTGCTGCCAGTGTTATATCTAGAAATTCAAAGCTGGACCATGCCCAAGTTCTGGCACTGAATTTCCAGGTATGAGCCAGCGAAAACAGCTGGTTAAGTGCTGAATATCAGCTCTTAACTGGTTAAGTGCCAAGTATCGGCACTTAACTAGCTAAGTCCTGACTCCACTCCAGAACACCCCTGAAACAGCTGGGTGCAACCATGCATTTTCAGCAGCACTATCTGGTCAAGTGCTGCTGAAAATACCTGGTTAGCCCTGGACAAGTGATTTAAACAGCCAGGAGCCTCTCCTGGCCATTTAAATCGTCTTTAATATCGGGCCCGATATTTTTATAATCCATCTCCTTCCTACATATACACACACACATTCAACAAAAAGCTAATCAAGTGTTGAAACCATAAGATAAACCACACATTTACATACTGAAGAAACTTTTGCTCTTCTCATAAGCAGTTTGCAATAGGTCACGACACTCTGAGAACACGTGAACAGTGGAAACTAGGTGGTGTGAAAAACTGATGTGCTGGAAAACTCATACATTTACAGCATCATTTCAGACAGCTCATGAATGTATGAAACTCGATGGGGTAGTGAAAATGTGCCGAAAATGAGACATAATAAACCAGGGCTGCACGTGTTATGTGCCAAGTAAACACACACACATCCCCACCCTCAGAAAAAATACAGAAAAAGGGAAAAACGTGTAGGAGATACACATGGATATCAGCAAAATAATTCAAAGGTATGCTGGCAAATACCGATGGATTGTAAAAAAGGGGAGGAGGAACACGTTGAAAATGGGTCCAAATAAGGAAACACAAGCAAGGCAAGGCCAGGCCAGGCCACACACATGTAGTACCCATCAGCCATGAGGTTCCCTGGCTATGGAAGATGCCTTTAGGGCCTGCATAGAAAAACTTGTAACTGGGTCAGTGGCAACCATACTATAGCAATACTAGCCATACAGCATCTTCCATCCAACCTCCATCAGCATCAATAAAATAGAAATCAGTCATCTAAGCCACTATGTAGTGCCAGCTTTTTCCAGGACTGCATTGGCCAGCCATAAGGCATAGTGCAGAGCCCCTTGAATGTGGTTCAGGCCACACCTACTATTGGACTGCTTCATGTACATGCAAGATGGAGGCCAGGAAAGAACACAGTTTCTTTGGGAAGTGACCTCCTGACACTCAAGAAGTAGAATAAGGAGCGCCGCTTCAGTGAGAGGACGTAGAGGGTCCCACAAGCAGCAGCAAGAAAAGTCTGGAAAGAAATCTAAAAGACCTTAGTAAGGTAAGGACCTACACTGCCCTCAAGCCCCCACACCCAGTCCACCCAAGTAATACCCTGCCAAGCCACACAGCCAATACTAGCAACACGTTGACAACAAATGTACAAAGCTTCAGATCTCGGAGGTCACAGCACAGTGGCAGGATGACCAGTACATATTCACAGTGCACACATGCAGCACTGTGTGGCTGTTATATCACAGACACCCATGGGCACAAAGGTGCCAAGAACACCTAGTGATGGCACCAACCTGTTCCATCTCTGGCTGGCCTGCCCCCACTGTGCAGATCACATTGCTATACTCCCCTCCCTCCACCAAACCAATTACTGTGTTGTGAAAATATGATAGCTTGCTCTGGGGAATCTCTGTCAAATGGTTGTTAACCCCGCCCCATGTGCTGCCAGAAAGCATCTCAGTTATGAGCTGCATGGCTTTGTGACAGGGAGCATCATCCCATACTATTCACAAACCTGGCCCGAGATGCATCTACCAACCTCATATTTCTGTGGGATACCAGAGCTGCTGGTCTGACCCTTGTCCATGGAGATCCTGATATCGTGCTAGGGGAGGCTCTGCGCAGACATCGACAGTTGCACTAGAATAATGCATTTGCCATCTCCTTTCTATCTTACAGAATTTTTAGGATAATCAGAGATGTAGAAGCTCTCAAGGGCCGATTCCAGACCATCTGGAGGACCAAGTCCTTCCTGCTGCTATGTATCTGGTGTCAGCTGCAACAGTGGACAAGTATGTCTCTTTAGAGCACATACCACCACTGCCTACGGCAGCCAACCCAATCCACCAAGGGTCATCGCCCCATGCAGCTGCTCCATTCACATCTTAACTGATATAGTTGGCAGCCGTCACCTTACATTTATTTATTTATTTTTATTTTGCAGCATTTATAGCCCACATTTTCCCACCTATTTGCAGGCTCAATGTGGCTTACAATATAATACAACTACAATCACATTGATGGAATAGAGAATCAGAGTATATATAACAGATAAGGTGCACAGGAATATTATGGCAATCATATTAACGGTGAAGAATTGAAGAATTAGCGCTATTAAGGTTCATACGAAAATTAAATTAAGAAGTGGGTAAGTGGATAACATAATAATATAATGATACTAGTAGAAAAGGCCCATTTAGAAACGCAACGAAACGGGCGCTAGCAAGGGAAATTCCCACCCATCCTCCCTCCCTGCCGAGTTCCATACCCCCTCTCTCCCAACCCCCCTCTGTCCCTCCGTTTCTCCCTCCCTCCCGAGTTGCAGACCTCCTCCCTCCCAGTTCAAGGCCCCCTTCATGCCGCTCCCACCGAGTTGAAACCCCCCCCCCCTTGGCGCGACCCTCTGGACACCACTCTTTCGTCCCGAAAACCTCCCCCGAAGCCTGTGCGTACCTCTGCTGATGGAGGCGAACTTCTCTTCTCGGCTGCGGGGCATTCCTTGTTGAGGGGGTGTGTTGCAATCGGAGGGAGGGGGAGTGTGTAAGTCGTTGGTAGGGGAGCGTGTTTCCCTACTTGTGCCTTTCTGTTGCGTTCCTTTCATTCGCCGAAATTGTTCCGCCCTCGACATCACGTTCGACGCGAGGGCGTGACAGAGCGACATGGTCAGTGGAGAGGCTTCACCACCATGAAGTTACGAACCCTTCACGGAAGTGGGTGGAGCTTGGGGGCTTCATTAGAACTTTGGGGTTGTGAATTATGTCCTGATGGGGCGTGGCTGAGGGCGGGTGTATGAGTGAGAGTGAGTGGTGCTGACAGGTTACAACAGTACAGGGCTTCAGTGTTTCCCTGCCACACAGTGAGCTTCAGAATTGGAAGGTGAGAATTATTTATATAGATCAGGACAAGGTATAATTGTCAGTAATCATCAGTAATTAGGGTGTAAATAAAATAGGCAAAATAAAAGAGTTCCAATATAAAATTGTGTCTGGTGTAGTTTAGGAGTCAGATCGTTATGAGGGATCCATTCTGTACGCTTTTTTGAACAAGTCTTAAGTAGTTTCCGGAAGGTCATCAAGTCACGTGTTTTTCTTATAGTGGTTGATAATTCATTCCATCGTTGTGTACAGATGTATGAAAAGCTAGATGTATGTATTGATTTGTATTTAAGTCCTCTGCAATTGGAATAATGGAGGTTTAAGAAAGTACGTGACGAACTTTGTTGTTTCTCTCTGGTAGATCTATAAGGTCTGACATGTAAGATGGGGCATCTCCATAAATAATTTTATGAACTAAGGTGCATATTTTGAATGCAACTCGATCCTTTAGTGGAAGCCAGTGTAATTTTTCTCTAAGGGGTTTAGCACTATAGTATTTCGCCTTTCCGAATATCAGTCTGGCTGTGGTGTTCTGGGCAGTCTGAAGTTTCTTAATGGTTTGAGCTTTGCATCCCGCATATAAGGAATTGCAGTAATCCAAATGGCTCAATACCAGTGATTGCACTAGTTTGCGGAATGTCTCTCTTGGGAAGAAAGGTTTTATTCTTCTAAGCCTCCACACTGCATAAAACATTTTCTTTATAACATTTTTCACGTGGTTATCTAGACTAAGGTTACGATCGATTGTTACACCTAAGAGTTTCAGGTTGTCCGCAACAGAAAGAGTGTACTCCCTCTCCCAAGCTGCAATCAGGGCCACAAACCACATCACCAAAACATGATAGGATAAACAACTATACAGGGGATGATGTCTGCATCACGCAGCAGCCATGTGCTACCACACGATTAAGTATGTCCCCCATGTGGCATACACTTCACAAAAAGCCAGCCCATATGCAACATCCACTTCTGTATCCAGTCATACATGGCAAATGTGCATTATCTGTACCTAGTATGCTCTGTATACGTGGTTATGCATATGTAATGAGGAGGGGGGAAGAAATGCATTATGCACGGGAGCCCTACGTAGGGAACAGCCCCTCATGCATTTTGGAATCACACTGCAACTGTTGGACATGCATAGATGGCCTCCTCTACTAGTCACTGGGACATAAGCAAACAGTCTGGGAGTCCGACCCAAGTGAACACAGATGTGACAGATGAATTTGCAAGTCCTCAAATCAAACCTGAGCCTTACACATCTAACAGAGGTAATGTTAGTATTTCAAAACCTGAAATGGTGAAGTAGTTGGGCAGCACAGACTACAAGCAAATGTAGTACTGAAGTTCCCGTGGAGACACAGGTCTGATCCCTATGGATGGTGGAGTGGAGAAGGAAGCGGTACAGAAAGGTAGAAGGCAAGAACCAGAGTTACATCTTCAAAGCATGCCTATGAAAAGTGCCATGCACCCTTTCTAAAAGGTTAAACCAAGTTGTCTCCTCCTACTGCCAAGCCAAGGAAGAGGATGACCACACCAGTTTATCCACATCGGAGGAAGATGAGAAGGAATGGGAGAGTCAGGGAGCAAAACATGATGGTATTCTGTGCATTTATTTATTGCATTTGTACCCCACATTTTCCCACCTATTTGCAGGCTCAATGTGGCTTACATAGTACCGTCAAAGGCGTTTGCCCAGTCGGTAGATAACAAATACAAAGTTGTATAGTGATCGTATGAGGTATAAGTGGAGGGTCGGAATGGATGAAGATTGTGTGATGTCCTGTTCGATCATAGTCATGCTGTGTTGGTAAGTGAAGAGGGTTGCATGGGGTCGTGGGGGTAGGCATTTTTAAAGAGGTAGGTTCAAGTGGTCGTGGATTGTTTTCACAGCTTTTGGGAGCCCATTCCATAGTTGTGCACTTATGTAGGAGAAGCCGGCTGTGTAAGTTGTTTTGTATTTCAGTCCTTTGCAATTTGGGTAGTGTAGGTTTAGGTAGGATCTTGATCTGACTTTGTTTATTATTGGTAAGTCTATAAGGTCTGTCATGTATCCTGGGACTACGTCGTACATAATTTTGTGGACTAAGGTGCAGATTTTGAAGATGATCCGTTCTTTGATTGGGAGCCAATGCAACTTTTCTCGGAGGGATTTGGCACTTTCGAAGCGTGTTTTGCTGAATATCAGCCTGGCTGCTGTATTTTGGGCGGTCTGGAGTTTTTTTTTTAGCTTTTTAGTCAAAAAGGCTATAAAAACTAGATGGACCAAATTTTTGTGGTGTCAAGGACTACCACCAGAACAGCGTTTAGTTTGTGTGCTTCTGTTGTCACTGAAAACATATCTAATACAATGCATCACCACAACACATTGAAATATTTTAAGGCTATGTAATATGTTTCAAGAATTTATTACAATTTGAGCTTCCAGTTAGCAGGGATATGACAGCCTTGGTAAGATCCAAAATTGTCACCCCCTGTCAGAGATACCTAAGGAATGTATCGGTATGCCTCGGAGAATGAGAGGTAAACCAGGGAAATCTATCAAAGAGCTGTATGCAGCCACAGCCCAGTTAAAGAACCAGGTGAGTCACACAGACAAGTTGACTGTGGGCTATAAATCTTGGAAAATTTCTATATACCTCGATATGAGCTCAGAGACAATAAATGTAAAGCCTTTCAAAAATAGTGAGATGCCTTGCTATGGGTGGGCTTTCATGTCAGAATTTGGTTTCTCACCCAGTTAACAGTTTCAGATAATGGTCAGAAGAGATTTTTGAAATCACCAAAAGAGGTGGAGGCCCTGGAGCAAGAGTATAGCAACACTTGTACCCACTCGCAGCCACCTAGCAATATGAAGATGATGCTCCCCCCGCACAGGCTGGGAAAGAGCTTGCAAGCAGCATGGTGGATGATATTGGCTAGTCAATTTCACTTGATACTGAATGCAGATAAGATCAAATTTTTATGGTTAAGACAGACTGGTAACTCATGTAGTGATATGCTCTAGATTCAGGTCAAAGAGATTATATTGGAATCATCTCTGAGGGTTTTAGATTCCCACTTCACAAATGTCATTGCAGATTAAAAACATTCATCGAAAGATATTTGCTAAATTGCATCAGTTTCAACACAGGAAAATCTCTCACACGAATGTTTTGGTTGGTTACTCAGGCAGTTATACTGTTGCGGCTTGATTATTGTAATTTGCTTTACCTAGGGTTGTATAAATACATCATTGAAACAACTCTAGTTAAAAAGTGTAGCAAAGCTGATCTTTGGAGCAAGTAAATTTGATAGAGTGACTGATCAATTTACATTAATTCCCTGTTGAAGCACGTTATTTCAAAATTTGTACTTTTGTACTCAGAATTTTGCAGGGTCAAGCACCAAGGTATCCGATTCCACAAATTGATTTACCTTTCAGTAACACATTCCTTGCGTTCAAAAGGGCTCTCTCCTATACCCTTTGGCATGATTTTTAAACTACAAAAAAAAATCCCCAAAAACAGGTTGCCACTTTCGCATTCCAAGCTGCAAATTGTTTGAATACTCCCCTTTTTATTAGATCAAAAACATGTTATTTGAAGTTCAAAAAATTTCTGAAGGCTGTTTTATTTGGTAAGTTTTTAAATTAACAGTCAAATGAAATTTTCTTTTTCTAAGTTGCTAGAAATGGCTAGCTTCTTTTATTGTGATCCGCACCGAGCCTTTCTGGTTTGCAGCAGAATACAGCTATTATTATTGCATATTATATATGGTTCCAGACTCAGAGAGACATGAGGGCGCAACAGTGCCTGCAGTAGAAGTAGTCATTTAGAAGATGACAAGCATGATAGGCAACAAAGAGGTTGTTATAAAGAGAGGATTGTTTCTCTATCCTGAGGTAGCACCGCAAAGTTCCAGATTGTACCCAACTCACATTTAAAAGATCTTTTTTTTTTATATCAACAGTTTTTATTGATGATAATAAACATTGTGAACATAATCCATATATTCAAACACTTCGTAAACATAAGAACAGGTCACAGTTGCGTGTATACATTATAACTGCATCATCAATTTTTCTAACACCCTTTTTCTCCCCCCCCCCCCCCCCCCCGTTAGCATCATCACATTAATCTTCTTACTTCATAGTGTCTAGTCTTTCCCACTGTTCCAATTATAACAATTTTGTTGGTGACACAGAAGAAAGGGGACCCCATTACAGTGGTCAACTTATAGCCATACATAGTAAACTCTTCATGTTAAATATCATACAGTGAACATATGCTTTTTCCTTTATATTCCCACTCCCCCCCTTATCCTCCCTCCCTCTACCCTCCCCTACTGGACCTATTAACAGTTCAAAATCCTGCTTCTCCCCACTGATGTGAGGGTGTCCCAAAAAGGGGACCATGTTTTACAAAATTGGTCTCCCCTTTTTGAAGCCAAGTCTCCCACTCTTTTCTTTTCCAGCATGCAACATTGCATCATAGCTCCTCTCCATTGCGGGACTCCAGGTGGCTCTGGTTGTAACCATAATTTTAAAAGATCTTTTAAAATGTAAAAAAAAAAAAAAAAACCCAAAGCACAAAATGTGTCCTATAACTTGTTAAATTTGACACAAAATAGGCATTACTTTGTTAAATATGCAAGAAAGTGAAGTTACTCACCTAGGTGTTCTCCAAGGACAGAAGGGCATAAGTGGGTGATTCATTGACAGAGCCCAGCACGGATGCTGCTCCGTGTTCCATTTCTTTCCAAAAGCTTTTGGCAGGCCAGACCACGCATTTGCATAAGCCTGCCAGCTTGTCGGACTCATGTGGGACCCGCAGTTGGATAAAAGGCATAGAGAATTCAACTCCTAGAGGAGGTGGGAGAGTATGTGAAAAGATATGTCCTGTTGTCCTCGAAGAACACCTGCTTCAGGTAAGTAAATTTGTTTTTCCTTTTTTCAACTGAGGACAAGCAGAACATGATTTTCTCACATTTGGGAATCCCTAGCTACTAGGCTCACCAAAAACAAGCAGCAACAGGCACAACCAACTATGAATTAATTAATCTAGAACCTAAATACAATGGTGTTGTGAGGGTGCATACTGGAACAGAATAAAAAAAAAGGCCTAGGAGAGTGAAGTTGGATTCTAGATGCTGAACAAATTCTGCAGAACTGTGACTACACCGACTGTAATGTCAGGAATCCTGCTCAAAGTAGTAGTGAGATGTGAATGTGTGGACTGAGGACCACGTTGCAGCCTTGCAAGTATAGCTGTATTGAATAGAATATTTTACTATTTGGCTGAACACGAATAACGGTCACTGAGTTTTAACATAAATAATAAAAGAAGCAACATGAAGTTAGGTGTGTGCTTATTCTTACATTGGTCTGTCTATGGAACTCTTGGATGGTTGCTCTTCAAAAAATGTCTTATGCTTTTCAAAAATTCTTGACGACCCTATTTCAGCATTATTATAGTTAGTGAAGGACTACAAGATTATTTTACAGAATTTTGTTAGATTGTTAATCTGGAACTATTTTATTTTTATTAGAATTTAGTAATATATTTTAGTTATGAATCTATAATTGATATTTGTATTGCGTATTTTAATTATTGTAACCCACTTAGGCACTGATGTATTTAGTGGTATATCAAATTATTAAATCTAATCCCTTCTTCCCTGACTCCATTTTAGTTCCTCCCCCACACCTGCTCAACTGCAGTTATGCTGCACACTTATACTTTTTTTTTAAACATTAAAACTGCTGCACTGACTCTCACTGTCTGCTCTCTCCAGTGCTTTTTTTGTAGGAAAAAAGGTTCCAGTACTCATTATAGGTGGGGTCACGACATATGGCTCCACCCCTATTATAGCCACACCCACATTAGCCACACCCCTTATAATTTCTGTAAGCTGTTACAGTTTCAGTATACCCAGTGCAAAATAAGACAGCAGATGTAAATTCTGAAATTGGACATATTCCAAACACTAAAATAAAAATAAAATGATTTTTGCCAACTTTGTTGTCTTGTGACTTTCTTTTTCTATTCTATTGGTCCCAGTCTCTGATTCTGCTGCTATCAGCTCTCTTAACACCGTTTCCAGGGCTTCCTTTCTATTTCTTTCTTTACTTTCCTCCTTTCTTCTTCATTTCTTGCCCTACATCCATAAGTAAAAGCTGGGTCCTCCTCCATGGAATTGTCTGGAGGAGGTACAACCTGGATCCAGCTTTTGCCTATTTTCTCCATCCATGTGCAGTTTTTCTCCTCTCTTCCCTTTCCCTCATCTCCATCCATGTGCATCTTCTTTTTTCTTTCCTCCCCTCCATCCACGTCCAGCACTTCTCCTCTCTCCCCTGCCCTCCCCTCCCATGTCCAGCAATTCTCCTGGCTTCCTTTCCCTCTCCTCTCATCCATGTCAAATGATTCTCCTCTCTCCCCTGCCTTCTCCTTCCATCCATATCCAGTGAATCTCTCTTCCCTGACCTCCCCTCCCATCCATGTCCAGCGATTCTTCTCTGCCCCCTGTCCTCCCCTGCCATCCATGTCCAGCAATTCTTCTCTGCCCCCTGTCCTCCCCTGCCATCCATGTCCAGCAATTCTTCTCTGCCCCGTCCTCCCCTGCCATCCATGTCCAGTGATTATCCTCTCTCCCCTGCCCTCCCCTTTGAAGGTATCCGGAGCAGTTGCAGTGGAAAGTGAAAGATTGAGGATGTGACATTATGAGCCGTGACATGACCCTCCAAAGTCAACACAGCCTGGGCGTAAGCGAAGGAAAAGCAATCTGCTAGCCATTTTGATATGGTGCATTTCCCGATGGCAACCTCCATCCTGTTGGGATCAAAACAGACAAAAAGCTGGGTGGACTGTCTGAAGGGCATCATCTGCTCAATGTAAAAGGCAAACACTCTCTTGTAGTCCAAGGTATGCAAGCTGCTTTCACCAGGATGGACATGAGGATGGGGAAAGAATGCTGGCAAGACAATCGACTGGTTCAGATGGAACTCTGATACCACCTTCGGCAGGAACGTAGGGTGCGTGCTGAGGACTACTCTGTTGTGATGAAACTTAGTATAAGGTGCATCCACTACTAAGGCCTGAAGCTCAACGACCCCGCGAGATGAAGTAACAGCCACCAAGAAAATGACCTTCCAGTACAAGTACTTTAGATGGCAGGAATTCAGTGGATCAAAAAGAGCTTTCATCAGCTGGGTGAGTATGACATTGAGATCCCATGATATTGGCGGAGGTCTATCAAGCCCAATATCCTGTTTCCAACAGTGGCCAATCCAGGTCACAAGTACCTGGCAAAATCCCAAGTAAAACAGATTTTATGCTGCTCATCCTAGAAATAAAGCAGCAGATGTTTCCCAAGTTCACCTTAATAATGGCTTATGGACTTTTTTTTTTTAGGAAAAATTGTCCACTTCATCTTTAAACCTTGCTAAGCTAACTGCTTTTACCATATTCTCTGGCAATGAATTACAGATTTTAATTACAAGTTGAGTGAAGAAATATTTTCTCCAATTTGTTTTAAATTTACTACTTAGTAGTTTCATTGCTTGTCCATTGTCATCATATTTTTAGAAAGAGTAAAACAGCGATTCACACCTATCCATTCCATTCCACTCAGTATTTTACAGATCTCTATCATATCTCCCCCAGACTGAAGAGCTCTAGCCTTTTTAGCCTTTTCTCATAGGGAAATCATCACTTTATCATTTTCACTGACCTTCTCTGTACCTTTTCTAATTCTGCTATATCTGAGGTATGGTGACCAGAACTGCACACGATATTTGAAGTGTGGTAACATCATGGAGCAATATAAAAGTATTATAATATTCAGATTTGTTCTCCATTCCTTTTCTAATATTTCCTAACATTCTATTTGCTTTCTTAGCTGCTGCTGCACACTGAACAGAGGGTTTCAACATACTAGTGTAATTAGAGAAATTTTGACTTCAAACTCCCATCAATAAACCAGGGACATCTTTTGCATAGGTCATTCTCAGTGCCACAGCACTCTTGCTATTCCTAGCTTCATGCAAGGCCAGTGAACAGACTCTGGTTGTGCTGAAGTTGCTTTAGAGGACACAACCAGTGCTATATAAAACCCTGGTGTGGGAAGAACTCTATTCAGGGTGAGCTTGAACAGTGTTCAAATTAAAGAGAAGAGGTTTGGAGGGAGATGAGAAAGTGAGACTGGGGAGTGATAAAAATAAATAGTAGTGATTGTTTAAAATCTGTTAAGTGTTCTGGCTGGGTTAAAGTTTCTTTTGAGCATGCACACAGGGAAGTGTGCATAATTATCTGGTGACCTAAAGACAGCTACAGCTAAAAGTCATTTGACAGGCTAATGGCTCAAGCAGTAGGTTCAAAGAGGAAGTTTAGGCGAGAGGATGTTGAAAAAAGAAAAAAAAGGCAAAGAAAAACAGGAGTTTGTGTGGGTGCTGAAAAATACTGATTCCTGAATAAAACAAACTTTCTCCTTGTATAGGAAGGATTAGAGCCTGATGAATTTTGGTTTCTGTTTCAGCACTGAAACCAACCCAAAATCCAGGTTTAGGTTTCAGCTGAAAAAAATGTGGGTACAACCAAAACGTTTTATATTATTATTACATATATTATATACAGGTACTATGAGGAATGATAAAAATATATACGTTTCCACATATGTACTTTTGATCATCTTATGCCAGAATTTTGTATTTCTGGTACCGTTTTTCAAAGAAAGTGAGAAACTTTTTTTCATTAAGCCAATTTATTTATTTGTTACATTTTTTACCCCACATTTTCTCACCTAGGCTCAATGTGGCTTACAAAGTATCATAGTGGCGATTGCCATTACGGTTGATAGCAAATACAGGTTGTGTTATGGTCACAGGTAGAAGTGTTTCAGGCATCATGGGGTCAAGGATAATAAATTGTCCAGTACGATCATAGATTATCTTGTGTTGCTGGGTGTGGGGATTTATGTTGGCTCAGTGGGGTAAGCTTTTTTGAAGAGGTGGGTTTTGAATGACTTCCTGAAATTTAGGTGGTCATGTATTGTTTTCACTGCATGATAAATGGATCCCTGAAGCAGGTATGGTTCTCTCCTTAACAGTGGCCAATGGATTGATTCCATAGCTTAATGTCTGTTTTTGAGCCTTTCAGCACAGGTTTGGTTCAAAGATTATGACTGTACTTTATAAAAAGAGACTGCTTTTTGAAATGATTGTTACTAGATGCATAAGAAAGATTTTTTTAAAAGTTATAAACACTGAGTATATGACTAAAAATCATATGCTTTATGAGACTACAGGATCTTTATGTATATATGGAGTCTTCAAAAACACTGAGAACAAAGTTTATGACTCACTGCTTTATAAGATACAGCATAGTTTTGTTTGTGGAAATGGTAACTTTTGCATACTGGGAATAAATTAAGAGGTAAAGTAGGAAACAGATCTACTCTGTTCCACCTTAACAACTAGAAATAACTGTCGGTGTAATGGAATCAGACTCCTGGCCCCTCTTAAAAACTTACAGAAAGGAAAGGATTGTAGAAAAGCTCAACCCAAGTGTGTCTCAAATTTGAGAGAACAGAATTATAAATACTATTTACGAGTCAGCTTCCAGGTTGTGGAATTTAACTCATTAATATGGACTAAAAACAATTAAAATGTTTAGTCAGTCTTAATATTTAGTCAGAAATAAATTGTTTATTAATTGTGTGGGAAAACTCTCCTGCAGTGAAATGAACAGCTGCATTCAACCTTTTGAATACTGTTCCTCAATCTGCCTGTTTACTTGGGCATATCTAACAAAATCTTCCAAATACAAGATTCCTTTTGCATTCAACTCCTTTTTTTCCAAATTTATACTTCACAAAGTTTAATTACAAAACAGAATTCCCAAACCTGCAGAATTTCATTTTGCAAGCTTCAAATAAGTAAAATGTGTCTAGCCCAAGGTGATTTTAATATGCCAAATGTTGATTGGGGTATCCCTATTGCGGGGTTGTACAGAAGCAGGAAGATCCTACATTCTCTATAGGGGGAACTATTCCAGCAGTTGGTAATTGAACCAGTACGGGATGAGGCCATACTGGACTCGGTGCTTACTAATGGAGAGAGTGTTTCTGATGTGATAATAGGTGATTATCCAGAATCCAGTGATCACCAGATGGTGTGGCTTATTATGTGATAATAGGTGATTATTCAGAATCCAGTGATCACCAGATGGTGTGGCTTAATATTAAGAAAGGTCTGGAGAGGGTTCATTCAAAAATGAAGGTTCTAGACTTCAAAAAACTAACTTTGTTTAGATGGGGGATTACCTCAAGGTATTGTCTGAATGGGAACACCTGGAAGAAGCTGAAAAGCAGTGGGCTAAACTTAAAGGAGCTATTGTCAGGGCAACTAACCTTTTTGCAAGGAAAGTAAATAAAAGGAAAAGGAGGCCGCTTTGGTTCTCAAAAGTAGCAGCTGAAAAAGTAAGGAAAAAGAGGACAGCCTTTATAAACTACAAGAGATTGCAAAAAGGAGAAGACAGGTTACAGTATCTGGAAAAGCTAAGAAGCTGGTAGAGTAGTCAGGAAAGCAAAGATGCAAATGGGGAAAAAATAGCCAATATGGTAAAATGGAGGGACATGACATAAGAACATCATCGTTGCTATACTGGGACAGACTGAAGGTCCATCAAGACCACCATCCTGCTTCCAACAGTGGCCAATCCAGGTTACAAGTGCCTGGCATGATCCCAAAACAGTACATTTTATACTGCTCATCCTAGAATAAAGAACTGGTTTTTCCCCAAGTCATTCTTAATGACGACTTATGGACGTTTATCCAAACCTTTTTAAAACCCCGCTAAGCTAACTGATTTTACCACATTCTCTGGCAACGAATTCCAGAGTTTAATTAATCAATAGAAATCAAACATGAAAAAGAAAATAAGGCGATACCTTTTTTATTGGACATAACCTTAATACATTTCTTGATTAGCTTTCGAAGGTTGCCCTTCGTCAGATCAGAAATCTGACGAAGAAGGGCAACCTTTGAAACCTAATCAAGAAATGTATTAAGTTATGTCCAATAAAAAAGGTATCATCTTACTTTCTTTTCCAGGTTTTGTTTGATTGCTATTGATTACCTTTAAAAGTGGACTAACACGGCTACCATACCTCTCTACTCAAGAGTTTAATTACACACTGAGTGATGAAATATTTTCCCCCATTGGTTTTAAATTTACTACTTAATAGCTTCATTGTGTGCCCCTATTCCTAGTATTTTTGGAAAGAGTAAACAAGCGACTCATGTCTACCTGTTCCACTCCACTATTATTTTACAGACTTATCATATCTCCCCTCAGCTGTCTTTTCTTCAAGCTGAAAAGCCCTAGCTGCTTTAGCCTTTCCTCAAAGGGAAGTCATCCCATTCCTTTATCATTTTCATTGCCCTTCTCTGTACCTTTTCAAATTCCACTATATATTTTTAAAGATGTGATAGTGATAGGAGAAAGTGCAAAAGAAGCACTGTGAGACTCAAAGGTGAAGTGAAAAAAATATGTATTAGCTGACAAAGATAAGGCAGAATTAACAAATATTTCTGTTCTGTGTTCACAGCTGAAAGACTGGGAGAAGGACAGCAGAAGACAAACAAAAATAGGAATGGAGGGGTGGTAGTCACTAATGATTTTCAGAGGACAGTGTTCATGAGGAGCTGGCTAAACTAAAAGTGGACAGGACAGGATGGGACAGGATGGTATACATCCAAGGATATTGAAAGAACTTAGGAAAGTTCTAGCTGCTTCACTGGCTGACCTTTTCAATGCTTCCCTAGAGTTGGGAGTGGTCCTGGAGCACTGAAGAATAGCAGATGTGGTCCTTCTCCACAAAAACAGAAAGGAGAGATTGGGAACTAAAAAGCTGTAAGTAAATTAATGAAAATGCTTTTAAAATGGGAAATAGTAAAGTTGGGTGGTTGTTTTTTTTATTCCAAGGGATTATAGAACCCACGGTAACATGCTTTCACTAGAGGCAGGTCCTGTCAGACAAATCTGATTAATTTCCTTGACTGGGTGACCAGTGTTGACTGAGGGAGAGTGCTAGATATGGTGTATTTAGATTTTAGCAAAGCCTTTGACATAGGTTATTAGTCGTCTATGAGGAACCAAGTGCCCTCTGTATGAGCCCTAATGTTGACTGACTGGGTTGGAGCTGGTTGAGTGGAAGGCAACAGAGGGTAGTAGTAGTAAATGGAGCTCATTCTAAGGAAAAGGATGATACCATTGGTGTGCCGCAAGGTTCGGTGTTTAGGCCAGTTCATTTTAACATTTTTGTAACTATATTGCTAAGGGCTGTCTGGTAAGGTTTGGCTCTTTCCAAATGATATCAATATCTGCAATAGTGTAGACACCCCTCATGGTGTGGATACCATGAGGAAGGACTTAGTGACGTTAGAGGCATGGTCTGGAATTTGGCAGCTATTGGCAGCTAAGATTTAATTCTAAAAAATGCAGGGTCGTGCATTTGGCCTAAAATCCCAATGGAATAGTACAGTTCAGGAGGTGAAGAACATTTATGCATAAAAGTTTTACAAAGAAAGGCTAAAAAGGTTAGGGCTCTTCAACTTGGAAAAAGAGATGGCTGAAGGGGAATATAATCAAGGTCTATAAAATCCCCAGCTGCTCTTGCCCCCGCTGGTTCTGCAGCCAAGCTGGCTATTATTATGCTCTTAAGAGGAGTGGGACTTGGGTATGATCATATGTGATGATCTTAAGTTGACCAAAAAGATAGAAAAGGTGATGGCAAAAGCTAGAAGAATGCTTGGGGGCAGAGGAGGAATGGCCAAGTAGGAAAAAAAGAGGTGATGTCATCCTTGTATAAGATTCTGGTGAGATCTAATTTAGAATATTGTGTACAATTCTGGAGACTGCTCCTTCAAAAAGATATAAACAGGATGAGACGATCCAGGAGGTGGCTACTAAAATGGTCAGTGGTTTTCGTCATAAAGCATATGGGACAGCGTTAAAAATCTCAATATGTATACTTTGAAAGAAAGGCAGGAGAGGGGAGATATGATAGAGACATTTAAATATCTACACGGCATAAATGCACTGGCGGTGAGTCTCTTAATGGAAAGGAAGCTGTGGAATGAGGGGGTATAGGATGAAGGTGAAAGGGGATAGACTCAGAAGCTGAGGAAAGTACTTCTTCATGGAAAGGGTGGTGATAGGGGGAGTCGACAGCATGTATTGGGAGAGTGGATAGGCCATATGAGTCTTTATCTGCCTATATTTTTCTCTGTTTCTATGTAACAGTTTTATAAATAAAGCAATATATTTAAGGTAGTTATTTTCCAGTATCCGTTTTATCATTTCTTTGCACTCTTTCCTACAGAGCTTCCCCTCTCCTTTTCCCTAGCTTTGTCTGTAGGCCAGTGGCTCCTCTGCCTGCCCTATGCCCCTGCAGTCCCAACAGCATCTCTTTTTTCTTCCTCTTCTACACAGCCTTCAGCAATTCTTTTTCTGCCTAGCTTTCTTGCTCCAGGGTTTTCTCCTTCTCTGCCCTGCTTAAATCAAGCAAGGGCTCTTAATTTTCCCGACCCTTGCAGTAGCTCCTTCACTGCATATTACTAGCTTTCCAATATATGACATGTTTATTTATTTAAAATTTTATATACCGCACAATCCCAATGTTCTCAGCAGTTTACAAATTAAACATACATTTTAAAAAAAAACCCAAGTACTAAAGCAAAAATACAAAATATCAGTCTTTGTATACAATTTGATCCATATAACTACTCAAACCATGTATCGTCTGCTCCATATATTTAAAGAGGTAGGTCTTCAATTCTTGTTTAAAACTTTGATGTTTTGAATTTTCCTGCGTTCCAAAGGTAAATCATTCAATAAAATTGGTCCGGCCACATAAAAAATTGTTGTTCTATATTCATTCACTTTTATAACCCTAAAAGAGGGAACTTCGAAATACAGGTGTTGAGTAAATCTCAAACTTCTTATGCTTTTGTGGATATTGTAAAAACCTAGTTGGCTGTTGGATCAACAGAACAGATCTGGAAGCCACTAACACTTCCACTGTGTCTGGAGAAAATATCCTCAGAGAATGTGCCCTTTACTGTGGCTTATTTCTAGCATAATTTGTAGAACAGCACAGAATCAAATAGTGTCTAACTTTTTAATCTGAGCCAAGTGTCTTTCAACTGAGGAAGTGCACTGCACAAGTTGAGCAACAACATTTAGGAACTCTCTTACTAACATTTAGTGAACAGGCTATCTGCCACCACAGCCTGTTTGTATGTGTACAGTCGCAGATAAAGAAAGCACTGTTGTCAATTAGTATGTGCTAAGTAGTAGTAAAAGGAGCCCGCCATTAATTGTTCCTCCATAAATAGCCCAACTGCTTTCATTTATGATAATACTTAGTAGCCACATTATAAACTGATCATCTATAAAACAAAAAGAACACATTAACTGGTACTACATGCATATTTCCATTATTATGTACTGCACACATACTTTATGCAAGATATTGCCCATACAAACATTAAGCACAGAGAGAAATTCACAGGAAACAACAATTCAGCTTTAAGACAGAGACCTTCTGCAAGGGAATAGGTTAAGAATTGCTTTAGTATTCCCTCAGGAGGAGAGAGAGCATGGGAACAGGAAATAGGATGGTGCCTTGGAAGAACACAGACTTTTTTTTTTTTTAATTAAGAAATGCTTTGCTAACTACAAATGAAACAGCTTTCTTTATATTTAAGAAGGCAAGGTAAAGCCATAGTCATACATTTGTGTTTTTTTTCATACTTTAACTCCCGTCTTCTATCCAAGTCAATTTCCAACCAAAGAAATCTGACCTGCCTAGGAAACTGTTACTAGCAAACCAGCCAGCACTACTTTCTTCCAACCACTACACTGAAGCATTTCTTTTACGTTTTGCTGATTTAGAACCAAAATATTCATTTTATCAGCAAAACTGATCGTGGTACAATCATAACCAACAGAATAGGTTAGCAGTAGCCTAACTGATCTTTTTGTTTATGGAATCTCACCTTGATCTCACACCACTATCAATCACAAATATCTACTTCCAGCTACTATTGAAAAAGGGCAGAAGCTAAAAGTCCAGAATCCTACCCCACTTAAATCGCTTTGAATATCGGCCTCTATATGTTTATTTCAATGATAAATGTTTAGAGCAATATTCATATAAAGGAGAAGGGGGTAGGGCAGGTTGGCTCTATCCAAAACCAAGAGAGACGTGTCGATTTCAAAACCTTTATTGAAGAGCATTCAAATGGCTCGACACAGTTGCCATATTTCAGTGCAAAAAGTGCCTGCGTCAGGAGTCTTATGAAGTAACCTGGCGTTTTCTTATTACACGATATGATTGCCAGGAGTAATGCTGAGTAAAAAAAATTCCAAAAGTTGGCGATAAGCATGGAGTCCAGCACTGAGTTCCCTTTTCAAATGTCAAAGGAGCAATATTCAAGCCAAGATCTTAGAAAAATAAAGGTTTTGAACTCTGTTATTCTTCAGGACCAATCTGGTTTTCTGGCCAGTAGAATGGCTTCACACATGTTTTATAACTTTACAACTCTGACTGCTAAACAAAAACTACAAACAAGTAGCAACTGAATTAGGTTACATTTACAGGGAAATTACAAAATAAATTTTTAAAAAAATTGCTCCAACTGCAAAACCCCAAGATGTATCAAAAAAACATCTTCCTTTTCCTCAGAGTTTCTCACACCACATCTGGCAAAATTAATGTTTTGAGATTCAAAAATAACACCACAATTCTTGCAAAACAATTTAAGTAGCTATTCTCTATCAGAAAATAAAGTCAAAGTCACTGTTAAAGTTGCAGGAGTACATTGCTCAAAATCTGAAGTTTCCGATAAAGCAGAAACATCCAAAAGATCCATTTCAACATCCAACACTTCCTGTCCTGCTCTTGTGGGATTCTATTTCTTCACTGGAAGGTAATACATCTTCACTAAAAGATGGACAATTAGCCAACGACATCTTCAAAATGTCAGTCGAGTATTTTTTAAACATGTCTTTTGCTAAAACCAAAGGTAACCTCAGGAAATTAAGATGTCTTAAATTACAAATTCTAGCAGAGATCTCCAGATTTTCCACTTTTAATCTTAATGAAAAGGTATCTTTAACAAGTGTTGCTGCAAAGCCTAGACTATAAAAGTCGAACAGAATATATTGAACATTGAGTCATCTCCTGAGCTGTCTCCTCCATGGCTTTGACCTTTTGAGTCAAAGTATTTACAAGTGGAAGTAACTTAGTAAGCTCTGAGATAGCTTATTTATTTTTATTTATTTATTGCATTTGTACCCCACATTATCCCACCTTTTTGCAGGCTCAATGTGGCTTACAGAGTAAGGTTATGATAAAGTCGATACATGATTTAAATACAGTTGATCATAAGCTGAGGTAAAAGAGGTAGTAGATGGGCGGGTGTTGGGTAGGTTGTGTGCGAAGTGTTTTGGTGTGTTCGGGTGGTTAGGGGAATGAATTGTATGCAAAGTGTTTTAGGTGTGTTTGGGTGATTTGGGAATGAATTGTATCATTGAGGGTGACTTTTGTAAGCTTTGTTAAAGAGGTGTGTTTTCAGAGCTTTGCGGAAGCTGGTTAAATTGTTCATGGTTTGTAGGGTTTTGGGTAGCGCATTCCAGAACTGTGTGCTTTTGTATGCAAAGGTCGTAGCATAGGCCTGTTTGTATTTCACTCCTTTACAGCTGGGGAAATTTAGATTAAGGAATTTGCGGGCTGATCTTTTGGCGTTTCAGGGCGGTAGGTCCACTAGGTTTAGCATATAGAGTGGTGCATCTGCGTGAATGATTTTGTGCACTGTTGTGCAGATCTTGAACTCAATTCGTTCTTTGAGTGGAAGCCAATGTAGTTTCTCTCTTAGGGGCTTCGCACTTTCATATTTAGGTTTTCCAAAGATGAATCTGGCTGCCGTGTTTTGGGTTGTTTGGAGTTTTTTAATGGTCTGTTCTTTACAGCCTGCGTACAGGGCGTTGCAGTAGTCCAGGTGGCTTATAACTAGTGACTGTACTAGGGTGCAAAAGATGTTTCTTGGGAAGAAAGGTTTAATTCTTTTGAGTTTCCACAACGATTGAAACATTTTTTTCGTTGTGTTCTTCACGTGGGTATCGAGTGAGAGGTTTCGATCAATGGTGACTCCAAGAATTTTCAGGTTTTCTGATATAGGAAGTGTGCAGTAAGGTGTGGTTATAGTGGAGTAATTGTTTGCGTTGTATTGAGAGCTTCCCAAATCACCTCCAAATTAACTACTGATGGGCAAGACAACAGAAGTCTGCTCCCAAACAAACCTGCAAAGGTTCAGGGAATTTCAAACTCAAAGATGCAGCCATCACTGATAAGTGACCTGGCAGTACAACATTCCTGTTGCTTCGGTCACACTCCACCATACTACCAATGTCCTCTGAAACAAGAGCTATCTGTACTGTCTCTCCACCACAGCATTGGTCCGGTGATAAGAGCTCCCCCTCACTCGCTATGTACTCATGCCGTCTTATGGTACTGTAGGAGCTGCCAAAACCAGTTATGTTTTTGAAGCTGTGAGGTATTTGCTCTATGATCCAGGCTTAGAGCGAGTTTCCCGAAAGACGTATCATGGATACTCTCCACCATCAATGCCCAACCCACGGTTTCCCTGTACGTTACTTGCATTCCACTTCACAATTCAAAAGAAACCATGAGGCCAGTTGCAGGAGACATCACTGGTTGAGAGGAAAAAGCCAGATGACATCCTTTGAACGTCCCCATAGAGGTAAATACAGCAGAGGAAGAAATGGCATGCTTCAAAAGGTCAGCATGCTGCTGCCACCTTTAATCTCCATTGCAGGCAGGGTATACGTTTTGAAGAAAGATACTAGTGGTCACTGTAGGAAACGATCAAAAAGTAGGTTGTTTTAGTCGAGTGAGCTTGACCTGCTTTGTTTGTGCTTGCTTACTGGCAGGGGTTGCCAACAAGATACTGCACTATCACTTTCTCCACTGCCTCCTTGACTATGACAGGAGTGAGAGTGAGAGAGTTGAACTTTATTGGAACAGGATGCCAGCTGGATTTACATTTCATGCTATCTTCTTAGAGACATGCTGAATGTTAAGTGGAGTTTGCGACATGTGAAGCTGCTGTTCTTATGGAAGGTCAAGAATTGGTACAGCAACAGTGGCCCTTGGGGACCTCTATAAACAATTGAGTATAAAATATCTGCTTGTGTTGAGTACGATGTCTTCACAAGGAGGCTCATTTTGAGATTGAGGTCAGATAAAATTCCTCTAGAGTACTCTCTATATTCATCAAGAATCCTCCATGGAAGCAGAAACAGAAACAGGATGGCAGATAAGGTCAAATGGCCCATTCAGTCTGTCCATCCTCAGTAACCAATACCTCCTCCTTTCCCTAAGAGATCCCACATACCTGTCTCATGCTTTCCTAAATTCAGACAGTCCTTGTCACCACGACCTTCACCAGGAGGCTATTCACGCATCCACCACCCTTTCTATGAAAAAAGTATTTTCTTAGGATTACTCCTGAGCCTAATATAACCTCTTAACTTCATCCTATGCTCTCTCATTCCAGAGTTTTCCTCCATTTGAAAAAGGATCATTTCCTGTACACTAATGCAATGGAGGTATTTAAAAATCTCTTACATCTCTCCTGCCTTTCTTCCAGAGTATACAATTGAGGTCTATAAGTCTGTCCCCATATACTATATGACACACTACTGAACAATTTTGTAGCCACCCTCTGGACCAACTCCATCCTGTTTATATCTCTTGTAGGTGTGGTCTCCAGAATTGTAAACAGTATTCTAAATGGGGCCATACACATGTGTACTATCACCTCTTTTTCCTGCTGGTCATTCCTCTCCCTATGCACCCGAGCATCCATCTGGAAAACCAGATTTCGTCCTCCAGTGCATTCTGCCCAGTATCAGAGCATGGTGAGAAGGATGGCAATGAATGGTCTCCGAGACTGAAACTGATAGGAGAGAGACTATCAGGTCTTGGAAAGAGCAACTGTTTTACTACTCAGTAGTTATGCCGGTGACAGATACAGCAGTGTGCTGGGTTGATGATATTAAACATTTAGTAAGCCCTTGCAATACTGCTTAAAAACTCATTGAATGTCCATGAAAGTGTGTTTTGAAAGGGGCAATGAAACAGATGAGAGATCTGTTTAGTTACTAGGGCTTGAGTTAATGACCGGAAGCTGGACACTAGATGATAGTACAGGGAATGACTGATTAACTGGTGGACTCAGAGAGTCCAGCAGTGCACTCACACTACCAGAATGGAACGGGTTCTTGCGATTAATCAGGCTGCTATATGTACTCTGTACTGCGCTTGCTCTTTAAGGACTGCACTTACTGTGATCAAAATGCACTGGACATAGTGCCTTCAGTGCTGATATTTTAATGTAGATGGCACTGGAGAAGACTGCTCAGATTTGCACTTGTACCCCTTGATGATCTTCACCACTGATGTAATAGCGTTTTTCATGTGCTCTGAAAGGTGTTGAGGATGACAGCCTTCCCCCAAGGTCTATGCAAGCATTTTTAAAGGTTGCTGTGTTTTGGCCTGGAAACTTCCAAGGATCCCTGTGCTTGTTTGACATTTGATGCTTGTCTTCTGCAGCTGGTCTTTCAAAATCACTATGCAGGGAGATGGACAGAACCTCCACTATAGAGGATCTGCTCGAATGTGCAGAATCAGCACATCTCTGTGCAGATCAAGTCCTCTCTTCTTTTTGGGCAAACAGCGCTTCTTCTCCACTATGTAGTGCTTTCAAAGTTGATTTACGGTGTCCTTTTGGACTCAGACAGCAAAATATTGCAAAGTGGACCACAGCATTTGCATTCAGCTTGGGCAGGGCCAGAACCCTGATTTTGACCAAGACATGGCAAGGGGGGGGGGGGGGTAAGAAATGCAACAATGATGAATAAGATGCAGATGTTAAACCTCTTCTATAATTGAAACATTGTTTCTGAATCCATTAAGCAGAGCGGAAGTAACAAAACGGAGGTACTGAGGAGACTGTTCTGCATGGGAAGGGCCATGTACATTCAGAACTTTACACTTAGCTCTGAACTCAGAGAGCTGTCCTGTTCCAACTATATGCAATGACATTGCCCACCTGTGTGTCTACTCAATCCTGCCTGTTGACAGAAAACCAGCTTTATGTTCAAGGGTCTAATGACAAAACAATGGCAGTTTAAACAGAGCTGCACAGAAACTTTACTTTTCAGTGTTTAAGTATGCTCAGCAGGATGTCCTAGCAAAGGAAGTAACCATAGACAACTGTGAGCAATTAAAGTTTTACAACAGTATGCTCCAAGAAAGGAAAAGTTACAGATAAAAATATGAACAGAAACTGCATAACTCGGATCCATGAGTATTAGAAGTGGATTAATTTTACTTTGGCATTACATACAAGAACATTTTCCTTTCATTTACACTGCACAAGAGTTCAAGAATAGTTCTCCAGAACGGTTTAAAATAGTTTAATACTGTGTTGAAACAGCAGTCAGTTGCGGAGCTGTTGAAAACTCCTATCCCTAAAAAGTCATTACCCTTAACCAGTAGGTGGTAATAAAATGAACTGACCTATAGCCACTAGCTGCCAGAATTGACAGGGTTAATCTCTTGCTGCTCCCAGGCAATTAAGATCAGGCTCAGAGACAGTTGGCTGAATTACAGTTGATAGATAGCAAGAGCAACTGTATAACAACATTGAAAGCAATCATTACAGTTTGGAGTTGTCCAAAGAAACAAACTGTTGCAGAGGGTTTGAGGTTGGTGAGTCAGTTGGCTATCTAGGAAGAGAGTCAGCAATCAATATCCTGGGCTCTCTGATCCAACAGCTGAGTAGTGTTAGCTCTGCAGGCAAGTATACTAATAACACTGAAAATCCATTTTCCTGTTCTCTGCCTTGAGTGCAATTTTTAATATTTCTGTTCACTGTTCTCATCCTTTTAATAAACATAACATTATTAAAATAAAGTGTAAGTATCTTTTGGGGGAACTGCTTGACCCCAGAAACCTTACGGAATTAGCTTGCAAGCAAGGTACTTGCCCAAAGACAAGTGGGAACACGACTGGTGGGCAGTTACCAAGATGTGTGTGAACACAGGTGAAGCACAAAACAGAGAAGGAGTAGGAAAGGTAGGCTCTTTCCAATCAGTGAGAGAGACGCATGAATAAAAAGTTTATTAGTAACATCTAAAAAATGACTCAACACAGCCGTGTTTCGGCACCAAAGCGCCTTCCTCAGGAGTCTACAAAATTAAATATAAAAATAAACGTAAACAAACACGCTTTGCGTGTACTCTTTTGATGCATCACTGAGATCGTATTTTCTGTCTATGGAAGTCGCTTTATCCAGATAGTGGTGAGTGTCTTTTTTATTTATACTTGGAATCGCACCTGTAGTTTGTTTAGCTATGTTAGATTTTACACTAGCTGCCTTGCTAGAAGAGCTCGGTTTTTACACCGCTATCATTCGCATAGCTCTAATGCATAACCTGTTCTTTCCTTTTTCTTCTAAGCACCACTTCTTTCTTAAGAAACTATAGTGCCGTTCACTTTGGATTAGTGCTTACAGATCCTTCGGCAATATTGGAACTTATAGTCGTAGTTTGGTCGAACAGCCAAGATACATTCATGTGGCATGGGTTCATGTAGCAGTTTGTAGATATTTTTAAACTTACCTAAGTGTTGCTTCTATGTTGATTTATTATTATGTCCCATAGCCTTTTAATGTATTTTCTTTTCCAGAAAACTGTGGTTCCATTGTACTATACACTGTTTTGGCATATATATGATTAGTTGGCATTTAACATCACATTATAAGTGTTAGGTTCTCAGGTTCAAAACATGCAGGCACGGACTCTGGAGTAATCGTGAGCCCTTGGGCTGCTGACGAGGAGAGGCAGCAGCAGGCAAAACCCACCAACCAACACTGGGCTAGAACGCACCAGACTGGTACACACTGAACTGGAACACACTGGACAGGAACACACGGGACTGGACCTAGGCTTCACCTACACTTAGCCGCCGTTCCCCGGGTGTTGAGCCCCCGGGTGCAGGCAGCCGGCAGGGCTTCGAGGAAAACTGGTACTGGAACTAGCAAATTGGAACACCAGGAATCAGGATTCAGAAGTGCCCACAGGCACCTAGACAAAAACAGGGCAGACAGGGTTCAGAAGTGCCCACAGGCACCTAGACAAAAGCAAGGCAGACATGGGTTCAGGGTACTCAGGCAGGAGGGAAAGGAAAGCAAAAGCAGACAGGAGTCAGAAGTGCCACCAGGCACCCAGACAAGAGCAAGGCAGAAGTGCCAACTGCACCAGGAATACAGGGTTCTCAGACAGGAGGGAAAGGGAGCCAAAAGCAGACAGGATTCAGAAGTGCCACCTGGCACCCAGACAAGAGCAAGGCAGAAGTGCCAACTGCACCAGGAATACAGGGTTCTCAGACAGGAGGGAAAGGGAGCCAACAGGACTGGAATCAGGATAGGATTCAAGGCAAGCAAGACAAGGCAGAAGTGCTAACAGCACCAAACACTAACCTGGACCTTTGGCATTTGCAAAGGCCCTGAACGGAAGAACACCACTTCCTTATCAAGGGCCTGACTGATGATGTCACAGCTACAGGACTCAGGCAGAAAGCATACTGAAGCACAGAGAGGCTCAACACCCACAGCTGCAGTATAGTGAAGCAATCAGAACCATGCTGGGAGCAGCCAGCATACAGAGACAAAGCTAACTCAGGAAGGACAGACAGAAGCCAGCTAAGAAGCTGACCACGAGAAATAAGGTAAGTTTGAGAGGGGTCACAACCACAATCTTAACAATAAGGTCAGTGATATACCGTCTGCACGCATTTATGTTCCTATGTTTTTCATCAGCAATCTTATAAGTCTTGTCTCTAGTTTTTTCAATACAAACATTTCCACCATACAGGTAGATTTTTTCTATACAGATAAAGCAAAAATACATACCTTTAGCAGGTATTCTCCGAGGACAGCAGGCTGAATGTTCTCACATGTGGATCAACGTCCGCGTCGGCCCAGGAATCGGCATTTTGCAAGCAAAATATAAAAAAAAGTTTTGCCAGAGTCTTCTGGCACGCTTGCAGCGCGCACCACGCATGCACAGACTAATTTCCCGCCCATCGTGCAAACGCGTTCCTCAGTTAAATCAAAAGCATAAAAAGGGAAAGGGAAATGGGACTTGATATACCGCCTTTCTGAGGTTTTTGTAACTACATTCAAAGCGGTTTACATACATACTCAGGTATTTATTTTGTACCAGGGGCAATGGGGAGTTAAGTGACTTGCCCAGAGTCACAAGGAGCTGCAGTGGGAATCGAACTCAATTCCCCAGGATCAAAGTCCACTGCACTAACCACTAGGCTACTCCTCCACTCCTAAAAAGAAACAAATCAACTCCAAAGGGGAGGTAGGCGGGTTTGTGAGAACAATCAGCCTGCTCTCCTGGGAGAATACCTGCTACAGGTATGTATCTTTGCTTTCTCCGAGGACAAGCAGGCTGCTTGTTCTCACATGTGGGGTATCCCTAGCATCCAGGCTCTCTCAAAACAATAAACATTGGTCAATTGGGCCTCGCAACGGCGAGGATATAACATAGACTGACCTGAAACCATAAACAACTAACAGAGTGCAGCCTGGAACAGAATCAAAATGGGTCTAGGGGGTGGAGTTGGATTCTAAACCCCAAACAGATTCTGCAGCACCGACTGCCCAAACCGACTGTTGGGTCGGGTATCCTGCTGAAGGCAGTAATGAGATGTGAATGTGTGGACTGATGACCACGTTGCAGCCTTGCAAATCTCCTCAATAGAGGCTAAGTGAGCCACTGACGTAGCCATGGATCTAACATTGTGAGCCGTGACATGGCCCTCCAGAGTCAGCCCAGCTTGGGCGTAAGTGAAGGCAATGCAATCTACTAGCCAACTGGAAATTGTTTCTTTTGATCCCAACAGGAGGGGGGTCGCCATCAGAAAACGCACAAACAACTGGGCGGACTGTCTAAAGGGCTTTGTCTGCTCCATGTAAAAGGACAATGCCCTCTTGCAGTCCAAGGTGTGCAAACTGCTTTTGCCAGGGCGGGTATAAGGACGGGAAAAAAATGTTGGCAAGACAATTGACTGGTTCAGATGGAACTCCAACACCATCTTTGGCAGGAACTTAGGGTGCGCGTGCGGAGGACTACTCTGCTGTGATGAAATCTGATATAAGGTGCACGTACTATTAAGGCCTGAAGCTCACTGACCCTACGAGCTGAAGTAAGCCACCAAGAAAACGACCTTCCAGGTCAAGTACTTCAGATGACAGGAATTCAGTGGCTCAAAAGGAGCTTTCATCAGCTGGGTGAGAACAACGTTGAGATCCCATGACAACTGGTGGTTTGATAGGGGGCTTTGACAAAAGCAAACCTCTCATGAAGCGAACAACTAAAGGCTGTCCAGAGATAGGCTTACCCTCTACACGGCAATGATAGGCACTAATCACACTAAGATGAACCCTTACCGAGTTGGTTTTGAGGCCAGACCCTGACAAGTGTAGAAGGTATTCAAGCAGGGTCTGTGTAAGACAAGAAAGAGGATCTAGGGCCTTGCTGTCACACCAGATGGCAAATCTCCATTTCAAAGAATAACACTTCCTCATGGAATCTTTTGTGGAAGCAAGACTCAGGAGACACCCTCTGAAAGACCCAAGCAGGCGAATTCTAAGCTCTCAACATCCAGGTCATGACAGCCAGAGACTGGAGGTTGGGATGTAGAAGCGACACCTCGTTCTGAGTGATGAGGGTTGGAAAACAGTTCTATCTCCACGGTTCTTCGGAGGACAACTCCAGAAGAAGAGGGACCCAAACCTGACACGGCTAGAAGGGTGCAATCAGGATCATGGTTCTGCAGTCTTGCTTGAGTTTCAGCAAAGTCTTCCCTGCTAGAGGTATGGCAGGATATGCATACAGAAGAGGCCTGTCCCCTAATGTAGGAGAAAGGCATCTGATGCTAGTGTGTCATGGGCCTGAAATCTAGAACAGAACTGAGGGACCTTATGATTGATCTGAGTGGCAAAAAGATCTAACGAGGGGGTGTCCCACACTCGGAAGATCTTGCGGACTATGCCCACATTCAGCGACCACTCATGAGGTTGCATTATCATGCTCAACCTGTTGGCCAGACTGTTGTTCACGCCTGCCAGATAAATGGCTTGGAGAAACATGCCGTGACGGCGAGCCCAAAGCCACATCTGGACGGCTTCCTGACACAGAGGGCGAGATCCGGTGCCCCCCTGCTTGTTGGTGTAAAACATGGCAACCCGATTGTCTGAATTAAGTTTACTCGGTTGGACAGCCAATCTCTGAAAGCCTTTAGAGCGTTCCAGATTGCTCTTAATTCCAGGAGGTTGATCTGCAGACCTCTTTCCTGAAAGGACAACGCTCCCCGAGTGTGGAGCTCATCTACATGAAATTCCCACCCCAGGAGAGATGCATCCGTCGTCAGCACTTTTCTTGGCTGAGGAACTTGGAATGGTTGTCCCATGGTTAAATTGGATCGAATTGTACACCAATGAAGAGAATTCCGAAAGCCTGTGGACAGTTGGACTACATCTTCTAGATCCCCCGTAGCTTGAAACCACTGGGAGGCTAGGGTCCATTGAGTTGATCTCATATGTAGACGTGCCATGGGTGTGACGAACTGTGGAGGTCATGTGCCCCAGAAGTCTCAACATCTGCCGAGCCGTGATCCGCTGAGACGCTCCAACCATGGACACCAGGGACAGAAGGTTGTCCGCCCTTGCCTTGGGAAGATAAGCTTGAGTTGTCTGAGTGTTCAACAGGGCTCCAATGAATTCCAATTTTTGGACTGGGGTGAGATGGGACTTGGGATAATTTATAATGAACCCCAGTACCCTTAGCACTCGAACAGTCATTCGCATGGACTCCAGAGCACCTTCCTTCACCAGCCAATCATCGAGATAAGGAAACACATGCACTCCCAGTCTGCGTAGCGACGCTATGACTACAGATAGGCATTTGGTAAACACTCTAGGTGCAGACGACAGGCCAAAAGGCAGTACAAGGTACTGAAAGTGCTGTGTTCCCAGCCAAAATCAAAGATATTTCCTGTGAGCTGGAAGTATCGAGATGTGTGTGTAAGCATCCTTTAAGTCAGAGAGCATAGACAATCATTTTCCTAAATCACGGGAAGAAGGGTGCCTAGGGAAACCATCCTGAACTTTTCTCGGACAAGATATTTGTTCAGGCCCCTTAGGTCTAGGATGGGATGCATCCCCCCTGTTTTCTTTTGCACAAGGAAGTACCTGGAATAGAATCCCAGCCCTTCTTCCCCTGGTGGAACGGGTTAGACCACTTGGGCCTGTAGAAGAACGGACAGTTCCTCTGCAAGTACCTGCTTGTGCTGGGAGCTGTAGGATTGAGCTCCCGGTGGGCAATTTGGAGGCTTGGAGTACAGATTGAGGGTGTATCATAACTGGACAATTTGAAGAACCCATCAGTCGGAGGCTATAAGAGGCCACACACCTTTGGTGAAAAACCATTAACCTCCTCCCAACCGGCAAGTCATCCGGTATGGACACATTTACTGAGGCTATGCTGAACTGGAGTCAGTCAAAAGCCCGTCTGTTGCTTTTGCTGGGGAGCCGCAGTGGCCTTAGGCGTATGCTGTTGACGAGAACGAGCGCACTGGGACTGAGCCTGGGCAGGCTGCCGAGAAGCAGGAGTGTACCTACGCCTAGCATAGGAATAGGGCGCACGCCTCTTCCCTCCAAAAAACCTCCTGGATGAGGAGGTAGTAGCAGAAGATGCCTGATGGGAGAGAGAATCCATAGCATCATTGTGCTTCTTGAGCTGGTCAACTAGATCTTCTACTTTCTCACCAAAAAGGTTATCCCCCCGGCAAGGAACATCCTCCATCCGCTGATGGACTGAATGATCCAGGTCAGAGACACGCAGCCATGAGAGTCTGTGCATCACTATACCTTGGGCAGCGATCCTGGATGCTACATCAAAAGTGTAGAACGTACCCCTGGCCAGGAATTTTCAACACGCCTTCTGCTGCCTGACCACCTGGCGAAAAGGCTTGGACTGCTCCGGAGGGAGTGCATCAACCAAGCTGGACAGTTGCCTCACTGAGTTCCGCAAGTGGATGCTCGTGAAGAGCTGGTATGTCTGGATTTTGGCAGGGAGCATAGCGGCCTGATACGTCTTCCTCCCAAAAGAGTCCAACGTTCTAGATTCTCTGCCTGGGGGCGCCCAGGTACAGTCCCATGTGCTCTTGGCTCTTTTGGGAGTGGAGACAACCACCATGGAATTGTGAGGTAGCTGAGACCTCATCAATCCAGGTTCCCCATAGATCCGATATTGGGATTCAGTCTTTTTTGGGATCACGGGATTAGACAGAGGGAACAACCAGTTTCGCATAAGGACTTCCTTCAGTACATTATGCAAAAGAGCTGTTGCAGCCTCTACAGGCGGAGAAGGATAATCCAGGACCTCAAGCATCTCAGCCCTGGGCTCATCCTCAACCTCCACAGGGAAGGGAATAGCTGCAGCCATTTACCGGACAAAGGAGGTAAAGGATATACTCTCCGGTGGAGAAAGTCTCCTCTCTAGTGGAGTGGAAGGTTCAGAGGGAATCCCATAGGACTCGTCAGAAGAAAAATACCTGGGATCTTCCTCTTCCTCCCACAAACGCTCATCTTCTGTATCGGACAAAACATCCCTCAGAGAAGTCCGAAACTTAGCCTGCCTCGACACCAAGGAATGACGTTTTCGATGGCGGTGCCAAGAAATAGACGCCCACCTGAACTACGGCGAAGATTCCTCCACTGACGTCGAAGGGGAGTTGACCTGGGTGGCAGCCAACACCGATGCAGCAGGCGGCACCGAAGTCGGTGACCTCACCACAGGTGAATGGCTAGATGCCGCTGCAGCAGATGGTACGGAAGGCGCAAGCACCCCCGACACCAAAGCAGACTGGCGCAGCAATCCTTCCAGAAGCTCTGGAAGTAGGGCCCTGATGCGCTCGTCAAGAGCTGCCGTCAGACAAGGCTGTGGGGTCGGTAAAGGAGCCGGTGGCAGAATCTGGTGAGGCTCCGGAGCAGGTACCGGGCTGCCAGAAGATCCATGCATCGGCACCTCCTGTATAGTGGGGGAGTGATCCACTCAGCGACAATGCTTCTGCAGATTCCCTCAACGCCCCGGAGCTCCGGGCACCGTGTGTCAAAGAAGAACGATGACGGTGCTTCTTTGTCTTCACTCAACGCCGGTCATCGAGACTCCTCGGTACCGATGAGGACGTGGAATCCTCGCGCCTCCTCGGGGCCAGGTCCAACGAAAGTCAGTCCCGGGGGGCCTGCATATCAGGAGGCCTCGAGGCAGATGGAGACCCACTTGATGCCTCACTGCTCCCAGCGCAAATAGGTCTTTCAGCAGCCATTACTTCTGCTCCCGATGTCGATGCTTCCCTCGAAGTCGATGTTGATGCCGCCAACCTCGGTACCAAAGTCGATGTCAACGTCGAAGGACAAGCTTTTCTCGCTGGGCTTCTCGAGACACTTGGGTCCGTTTCTTCATACGAAGACACAGACTACAAGCGGCTGGGCTATGGTCGGCCCCAAGGCACTGGATACAGCAGGTACATGAGATGGTCCAGTTGCACCAAGTACAATGTTCGAAGCCGCTGTGCGTCTTCGATGACATGGAAGGAAAAACGGCTTCAGCGAAATTAAAAGACGCGATTGTGCCTGTTAGAAGAAAAAAAAGAGCACAAAAAGAAGGGAACAAGCCGGCCGCGTCGAAAACAAAGGAAAATTTAAAAGGGGCAAAAATAAAGAAACTACGGGTTGTTGTTTTTTTAAACTGTAGAATTTCAAAAAAGAAAATAAGGCAAAAAAGCCATGAAACGAACGAACACTCTTTCCCAGGTCTGAGAGGAGCGCAGAAAAAAACTACCATACCTCAATGCGGAGAAAAGAAAACTGAGGAACAGGTTCGGGTGACAGGCAAGGAAATTGGTCTGCGCAAGTGCCCCAGAATACTCTGGCACAACCTTTTTTATATTTTGCTTGCAAAATGCAGATTCCTGGGCGAACGTCGACCCACATGTCTGCTTGTCCTCAGAGAATATAACATATATACATACATACATTTTTTTAGGCCTATATCAGCAACATAAATACATACAACAGTTTTTGATGCCATATATTAGCACTTTTTATTTATGTTTTTCCTCCTCCCTTTTCCCCTTTCTCCTTTTTCAAATATATACACATATACAAATATGTACAATGCAATCCTCTTAAGTGCAAGGGTCTGGGACCAAAAAATGCATGCAGTTAACCGGTGTGACCCAAAGAAGCTTGACATCTGAAAAACATATGTACAGAACTGTTTGTTATTATACGAACAGTATACAGTCTCCGTTAACTGACGTTAGGCTTACTTGAAGTAATCAGTTATAGTTCTCTGTACACTATTTGGTCTGTGAGTTCCATAGACTACGTTTGCCAGACGGTAAAAACTGTCATAGCACTGACATCCAGTGGCCTCCAAATAGGCCCGCACGGTGTTGAGACTCTCCAGCGCTCTTGCAAAAGTGACAGGAGGAGGTTGTTGAATTTCGTCAGTATGTGCCTCGCTGCTCATTTCATCATCTGTTTCATCATCAGCCATTGTTGCCTGCGTGTAAGCGCATATCTCGACATCAGTGCTGTCGTCACCTGTTTGTAGATCATAATCAACAGCTACATAGTGATGAAACTCCTCTTCAGTAACACTGTTCATCTGACGTGTTTGCAACAGCTGCATCTGTTTCATCCCTCTCCACATCCTTAACAAAGCTTGTCCGCCTGTAGCAGTTCACAATGGTTGCCTTTGTAACATGATTCCAGGCTTCTTTCTGCATATGTAGAAAATCCAACAGTGATAGATTACGAGCCAGTTCAACAGCACGTTTATCCTTGCCAGTCTGGTCATCCATAAAGCTCATCAGACGAAGTAGCACAAGAGCCCGATAATGTTGTTTGAAATTGGCTATTATGCCCTGATCCATAGATTGGATCAGAGAGGTAGTGTTTGGTGGCAGGAAGACCACCTTGACGTTACACAGCCTGACATCCCTGTGTGCAGCACAAATCACAAATCAACAAAATCTGACACTTTTGTGCCCGCATTCTAGTGTTTTAACTTCTTTAGCCACTGCTTCCAAATTTCCCCAGTCATCCATGAATTTGCGTTAGCCTCGTATGACACAGGAAGTCGCTTACCTTTCTTGAAGCAACAGGGCTGTTTGCTCTTTCCAATGACGAGGGGTTCCAACTTCTCACTCCCATCCATATTGCAGCAAAGGAGGATCGTCAGTCAGTCCTTTGAAGTTTTACCTCCAGTAGTTTTGGCGTGTTTGAATGCAAGTGTTCCATCAGGAATCATTTGCCAGTAGAGACCATTTTTGTCAGCATTGAAAATGTCACAAGGTGCAAACTTGTTCAAGAAACAGCATGGTGAGAAACTAGACACTGATGACTTTGGTGCTGAAACAACCCAATTTTCAGCACCAAAGTCATCAGTGTCTAGTTTCTCACCATGCTGTTTTTTGAATTTTATGTTGTTCCTCTCCTTCCATCTTTCCAACCATCCAACAGTGGCTTTGAATTCAGTTAGTCCAAGACTTTCAGCTAGCTGGTTAGCTTTCTCCATAAGCAGTGGGCCACCGACAGGGCTTTGAATTCAGTTAGTCCAAGACTTTCAGCTAGCTGATTAGCTTTCTCCATAAGCAGTGGACCACTGACAGGAAACTCTGCTCCTGACTCGAGAAAATCAAAGAGCATCTTCTACCTCCTCAGCTTTTCCCGCCCGTTTTCGTTTCCATTGTGGATTTGTATTGTTTTGCTAGTCTTCCAGAAGCTGGTCTTTCTGCTTAAAGACACGTGAAATTTGACTGGGATTGACACCATATTCTTTAGCAATAGATGCTTGACTTTGTTTTCTATTCGTTCAGCCAGTGTTAAAGTCTTACAATTCCGCCGCGATGATGACTCCAGTGTACACTCTAACAACATTCTTTCGCTTATTCTGCCTGTGGCAGTTAAAGGGGCAGTAAATTTGAAATCACGTTGGTTGTCATGTGCCAATCGGCTTCCATATTCCATGCGCGCGCTTATGCGGAGTCTTACCTGCAGAGGAGCGGTCTTAAAGCATGCATATAAGCGAATCTTGCACTTATCAATGGTGAGCTAAACTGAAGTTTGTCCCCACAGAAACTGATGGCGCCAAAAACGGGACCGAAGTACAGCATGCAGTTAAATGGAGTGCACTGTGTGTATATATATATATATATATATATATAGTATAGCAATATATTCAGACAGCCGTATAACTCACATATATTCAAATAGCCTTATATCTCGTATACACTTTTGGTTAGTGAAATTTCATGTTTATTTTTATCAGTATGTTATCTTTTTTTAGCACTTTATATACATACTAGTAAAAAAGGCCCGTTTCTGACACATATGAAATGGGCGCTAGCAAGGTTGTCCTCGGAGTGTGTATGTTTGGGAGAGTGTATGTGAGAGTGAGTGTGTGTGAGAGAGAGAGTGAACGTGTGAGTGTGTAAGAGAGAGAGAGTGTGGGTGTGAGTATGTGTGAGAATGAGAGTGTGTGCAAGTGCGTATGTGAGACAGTGTGATTGTGAGTGTGTTTCACACAGATTCAGTGTGTGCGATACTGAGATGCTCTGTGAGACTGAGTGTATGAAACCAAGCGAGTGTGTGAGTGATTGTGTGACTGTGGCGTGGGTTCATGAAGCACTTGCAGAAGAGAGAGTGAGTGTGTGTGTGGGTGGGTGGGGGGGGGGGGTTTAGGGACGGCTGCCAGATTAGTAAGTGAGTGTGTGTATGGGTGGGGTTTCAGGATGTGCTGCCAGATGAGAGAGAGAGAGAGTGAGTGTGTGTACGGGGTTTTAGGATGCGCTGCCAGATGTGAGAGAGTGGTTTGGGGGGGGAGAGGGTTCAGGAAGCGCTGCCGGAGTTAGAGAGTGAGTGTGTGTGTGTGTTGTAGGGGTGTCGGGGTGTGTGTGTTTGGGGTTTCAGCAGGGAAGAAGGAGGGGTTTGGGGTTTGGTTATGGAAGCGCTGGCAGTTGAGTGAGTGAGTGTGTGTGTGAGGGTGTGTTTATTGTGCGTTTCCACATGAGAGAGAGTGTGTGTGGTGGGGTTCAGGAAGCGCTGCCAGATGAGAGAGAGTGTGTGTGTGTGTGTTTGAAGGGTGGGGGGGGGGGGGGGTTCATGATCTGTTGCAAAGTGAGATTATGAGTGTGTGTGTGGGGGGCAGGGGTTTCAGGAAGTGCTGCCAGATGAGAGAGTGAGTGAGTGAGTGTGTGCCTGTTGGGGGGGGGGGGGGGGGGGGGTTGCCAGATGAGTGATTGAGTGTGTGTGGTGGGGCAGGGATTCCAGGAAGCGCTGCCAGATGATTGAGTGAGTGAGTGAGTGTGTGTGTGTGTGTGTGTGTGTGTGTGTGTGTATATGTGTGTGTGTGTTTTGGGGGTTGTGTTGAGGAACTGTGGCCAATTCAGAGTAAGTTTTTTTTGTTTTTTTTTAGGTGGTGGGTTCTGGAACCGCTGCCAGATGAGTGAATGATTGTGTGTGGGGGGTGGGGGCTGGGGTTTCATGGAGCGGTGCCTGTTGTGAGAGAGTGTGTGTGTGTGTGTTTTTTATTTCATTTTGGGTGGGGGATTGTAGTGTGATGAATTTCGAAGGAAGCAGAGCCTGCTTTCTGGGTTTGTTGTGTGCCATCTCCGCTTACTCCGCGTGATGCACCCTCCGCCGCCGCGCGTTGCTCCCCCCCCCCTTCCCGCCGCCATCCCAGCCTACCGTGTCTTAGTTTTGCTGGCAGGGTACCCAAAATCCCGCCAGCAGAAGTCCTTCGTTGTGGGCTCTGCTGAGTCCCGCTTGATCTTCTGCATTGCTAGACTGTGCAGGGCGGGTTATGTGCGTCTTACATCGTGCACGACGTCAGACGCACAGAAGCCCTGCCTGCAGAGGCTAGTAATGCTGAAGATCATGCTGGAGTCTGAAGACAGGACGTGTTCTTGCGGGGTTTCGGGTTCCCCGGCAGAAAAGCTACGCGTTGGTGGGTGGGTAGGGGTTGCTTCATGTGGATTGTGTTGCGGTGCTTATTTTTTTTGCATGATTTTCGTTGGTGGCTTGGGGAGGGGGTGGCGCGGGGGTGGTTGTTGCACCTGCAGCATGTGTTGGCTGGGTTTTTTTTTTTTTTTGCGGTTTGTCGTGTGTGGCTTTGTGGGGGGGGGTGGGCGTTGCACATCCTGGGGGAGGAGTAGGGAAACACGCTCCGTGTGTTTCCCTACTGCTCCCCCTGCTTGCTTGTTTGTTTGTTTTTTTTCCTTGACTTTTTCTATTTTTAAACGCTCCCTGAACGTTCTTTTTGCTAAGGTTCTGAACTCACGTCATGACCTTTGACGTGAGGGCGAGGCTCCGAGTCATAGTGGGATGGCTTCACCATCATGAAGTTATGAATCCTTGTGCTGCGAGTTCAGAAACTTTGTCCTCAGAACGTTCAGGGTGCATTTTATTATAGTAGATATAAAATTTAGAGATTTTTGAAATACATGTACAACAAATGGTTAAATATCTCTGCATCCTATATATATTTTAATTTGTATAACACCATTTCTGTATATTTTGTTATGTTGTTGGAATTGCATAACATATTTTTTGAAAAAATGCATGCTCACATTTCACTGGTTTTTAAAGCACTTATACTAGTAATGCTCCTTTGGAGAATTATCTTTTTTATTTTTAACACTAGCATATATATGCATTTCCTTGTTGGTCTATGTCATATATACATTTAGGTATGTTTTTATATAATATTTTGTACAGTAACCCTGCTCATTTTGTTTATTTTTGATTTTTTTCTATACTGTTACTATGTGTGTTATTTATTCTTTTATTGTTTGTTTACATTTATTTTTATATTTAATTTTGTAGACTCCTGAGGAAGGTGCTTTGGCGCCGAAACACAGTTGTGTTGAGTCATTTTTTAGATGTTACTAATAAACTTTTTATTCGTACGTCTCTCTCACTGATTGGAAAGAGCCTACCATCCCTACTCCTCTGTTTTGTGCTGGACTTATTCTTCGTGGGGATCGGGTTCACCTTCACTTTTGTGTGGTCACTCTCCAGTGAGCACAGGTGAAGCCTTTGCAGTGCCTGCTTGGACCATTAATTAGCCACAGGTTTGGCCTCCTAGTAGAAGGACAGAAACATGACAGGTCAGAAGATCCTGGTTAATCTGGTGGGTACAAAAAAAGCAAATTAAATGCATTTAACAATAGATGGTACATCATGCTTCATTTTCTCTTCTCCCTTAGTTCTTTCATGACTTTTGCGACCATGTTACCTCACCTTTATTTTACAAACTAAGCAATGGCTACTGCCCTAGAGAATCTGCAAGATCACAAACTAAATAAAAGATGTATCTTTACCAATTTAAATTAGAATAATGAATACTGAATTCTATTAAAAAAAGACAATTCTTAGAAAAATAAAATAAAATTACGAGTAATAATGGTCAAACAATCTATGTCAACTGATTTTCAACAGAGAACCAATTTGTTTTACTTGGTTTAGAGATGCATTTGTGGATTGTTGTTGTTTTTTTTAATGTGCAAGATTTTACTGAAGGAATAAAAATCAAAAAGCAGCAGTGCCCGGCCAGTATTAAGATCAACAGGCCTAGTAGTTGGTGATTTTCCTGACCTCAGCAACTTTGCCAGAGGCGTAGCTAGGTTTTGATGTCTGGGGGAGCAGACTTTTGTAAAATAGGCACCAGACATGGACTTAGTTTGACTGTTTCATTTTGGGGGTCAAAGGGTGTGGCTTGTCACATTTGCGTATTCATTTGCATATGTACATCTCATACATAGTCGTTAAGGCTATTTAAAAAAGCACACACACGCACCAGACTAAAACGCTGAATATGAAGCCAGCATATCAAAAATAATAGGGCCAGACACTTTATGAAATAACACAAAACCCTACAAAAAGAGACTCAAAATCTATACAGAAAAAACTTAACACACAAGAGCCCTTGCCCACCTATGAAAAGACACTGGACCTTAGAGCACCAATATACCTGCTACTGGAAAATGGAACAAGCTGGACTGTTACACATTCCTACACAAAACACTACATGCTAGCAGACTCTTGTCACCTCAGTCACATATGCAGAACACGGACAGACCCTCATGTGATACAAAATAGGGAGCCACAAAAAACATGCCCCCCCCCCCCCCCCCCCCAAAAAAAATGAAATTTAGATCTCGTCAAGAAAGCCAGACTCTGGAAGCAGTCCAAATACTGGTAAAAGAGAAACAGAAATATATTTTCTCCTGTACTCTGCAAAATACAATACAAAAAAAATTTACACTTCACAAAGCAGGCACATCTTAGTCCTTAAAAAGCATTAAATAAAAACAAAGCTTTCTTTTCTACCTTTGTTATCTGAGCATTCTATTTTTCTAGTTGGTCTGGTCCCAGGCTCTTTTCCACTTTCCATGTGTCAGTCTTCTCCTAAATTCTTTTCCAGGTTGGCTTTTCCATTTCTTTGCTCTTCTCTTGTCTTCTTCCTGTCCTTCTCTGCATCTGTCTGGCACTGATCTTTCATTTTATTCCCCCCCCCCCCCCCCCACACACACACTTTTCTTCACTCTTTAGTCCTTAGTATCCATCTAGCTGCTGGCTTTGACCATCCCCCTCTCATTCCCTTTTCAGCACTCCCTTTTCCCCCTCAATCTCTCCCCTACCCAGTCTCCTAAGTTCCTCTCCCATCTTTCACCCACTTCATTAGTCCCCAGTTCCCATCCTCTGTACTCACTCTCTTTGCCACCATCTACCCTCCACTGCATCTCATCACCCTATCGGTCCCAGCTCCATCCATGTCTCCTTCCCTCCCTTGCCTCCAAGGTCACTCTTCTGTCGCTTACCCTATACCCCATGCCCAATAGCTACTCTTTCACCATCTTTTTAACCCCTTTCTACCCTAACTCAACTCCCTTCAGAAACTCATCCCCTTCTCCTATACCCCTCACCAGTACCCCAATCCCCTTTCAATGCCTAATATCCTCTTTCCAGTCTTCCAGGTCATTCACATTATTTCTCAACCGTTCCCCACATCATCCCCTTTTCTTGCCCTTCTTCTCATATCCCTATTTTCACATCCTGCTTCTTACCCTCTCCCACCCCCCAGTCCAAGCCATCTCCTGCTCCTTCCCTCTGCTCACCACCCCTCCCAGTCCCATCTATCTCATCTGTTCCTTCCCTCTTTTCATCACCCCTCCCAGACCCATCCATCTTCTGCTCCTTCTGTCTGTCCCACCTCTCCCAGTCCCATCCATCTTCTGCTTCTTCCCTCTGCCCCACCTCTCCAAGTTCCATCCATCTTCTGTTCCTTCCCTCTGCCTGGATCTGGCATCTCCTCATTCCTCCCCTTGCCCCCCCCCCCCCCCCCCCCCCAGGTCTGGTATCTCCTCCTTGTTTCCCTTGCCTCCTCCAATCCCATTAAGTCTGACATCAAGAAGGTTGAAGAAAACAGGAGATAGGATGATGACATTAAAAAGTTGAAGCCAATTAAGTTAGTCTATGTTTCCCCCTTCCTTGCAAAGCCATCATCTAGTACATTCAAAACAAAGCAAATCTATGCACTGCTACATCTTTGTTGTTGTTCTTTATTGTTGGTTGCATTTTTATTTAATCTCACATTTTCAAACATGCTGGCTTGTGCAGCATATGGCTATACACAGAGGAAGTATTGGTTTCATCGATTAGAGTACTAATTTATTCTACATTTTAAATCTGTGTCATTTGGAGGGGCTGGCTATAGAGACTCCCCCTGTATTCATGCTAGTAAAGGGTCACCAAGTGACCAAAACAGACATCAGATGCAGATGTGATTCCATGTGCCCCAATGAAAAGAGAGTTTAATTCTATTTCCAATTAATTTGAATATATTCCATCTTTATAACACACGCTTCCCAAAGGTAGATTACAAACACAGATGAACAGTTAAGATCAAGAAACAGGATATTCTCACTGAAATTTCTACATCTGTATTGTACAGAACAGCGCAGAGAAATGAGCACAAAATACAGAGATAACTGCTTGTTTCTACCAGCTTCCCATATCTAGAATTAAATAAAAATTGAACATCAATAAAAGTTGTTTTAGTGATGTTCAATTTTTATTTCATGATACTTAAATTTAGATATGGGAAGCTTTCAAATAAATTAAAAAGCTGTCAAATAAGTAAAAAAGAAAACAAAATCTTTTGTCCTCCACCTTTTAAGGCACTGCTGCATATCCAAGTGGCATAGCATTAGACTTTTTACAGTAGGACCACACATTTATTTTTAATAATCTTTTGCTACTGCTTTAGCACACACAGAGCACGAGCCACGGAACGGTCCCTGGGCCCTTCTTATACAGCCAAGCCAGCCGTCAAAAAGAAAGAAGAACAGTGAACATCCATCAGCCTCACACAGCCAAGGCCAAGCGCCACCGCCAAACAGTTGGGCTGCAGCAGTGCAGCCTGCCCTGCATCGACCACACCCTGGGCGATGCAGACCATGCACTGAAGAGGATCCAGGCCTGGGCCTCCGTGCACCCCCACATTGCTGCCTGCCTGCACTGCTTGAAGCCTGGAGGAGGAGAAGAATGTTGTTGAGACAGCTCACAACGGCCGCTGTGGCTCTGGCTGAGCAGCTCTCTGGACGATGTTCTCCTTTTCCTGGATTCAAGCACTTCTGCAGACAGCACAGCATGGGGACGGGAGACAGGGAGTGTGCGGACGGCTCACAGCAGCAGGCGACGACTGCGATCCTGTTCTGGAACTGGCAGTGGCACCGCGTGCAAGCAGGAAGTTGGAGGCACGTGCACATAGGTGGGAAGGTGAGACGCTTGCATGCGCATAGGCGCCGTTTTTGTGAAAAATCGATTTAGGGGAGCGACCGCTCCCCCTGCGCCCCACCTAGCTACGCCACTGAATTTTACTAGAAACACATGGAGTTACTCTTATTTTCTTGATCAAACCTGAAAGTTCCAAAGAAAACAGTATTAGAGATACAGCAAGATAATAATTTAGCACTGGTCAAACTAAAACAAAATTACCTTAACTCCATGGCCAACATCATCCAGCACTGTGAAGTCTATAGGTTTTCGAATATATCTCACAGGACGCTCCATGTTTGCCGGTGCTATAATTTTGTGAGTGCGTGCTGTGTTCTTATTAGTTGTTAAAATGCCTATTTCTCTGCGAGCCACTTTTTCTTTATGAATGTCCACAGTCTGAAATTGGAACAGAAAAACTTATTCAAATGTTAAAATTCAATGAAAGAACAAAGAGGCTTAGAAACTACCAATCACTGTGGCTCTTGCTTTAAAAATAAACAAAGTTAAACAAGAATATCAAAGCAAAACAGCAATCGATATTTATGAATTAAAGATTGTGGCAGACCCAGTTCAGTGGCTGTGGACTCAATTTCCAAGTCAGATATTGCACTTCCCATGCCAGATAGGGATGCTTTGATTCCTTCTGTCAATGGTCTGTTAATGCTGACTCCAAAGTCATACCCTGGCGAAACCTAATGGCTGGATTTAGGACCCATCACTGCAAGATTCAGGAGGGAGTCTTAGTGTATGGTACCTGCCAAAAACTATCACAACAATAACTGTCCTCAGCGAGTTGGTAGGGTATATAAAATAAGGGCAAATTCTCCAAGGAGATGTAGAATGAAGGCCCAAAACACCAAATCCCAGCCTCACTTTCAACTGAACTAAAACTAAAAGCCCAGAGGATCGGGGGGGGGGGGGGGGGGGAACTACCACCTTCCCATCAAAAAATAAAGATTAAATCACTAAGAATACTACATATACAACATATGCAATATCTACAAACTATTTCTTACTGAAAATATGTTATATAGCTATACTTTCCAATTAAAAGAAGGTAATTATTTTTTTTTAAAAACAAAACATTTTCTACCTAAGGTTTTAACACAAAAATGTATATCATCACATGGGTTTAGCCCTTACCCAAATGTCCTTTTATTGAGCTGGCCCTGTGGTTTAGGGCATAACACAGTACAATCAAGATCAGCAGATTTGGGGGGGGGGGGGGGGGGAGAGATGGCTACTTGTTATCATGCCAGTCTTTGCCAACCAACAGCAGCGGCACAAAAAGGATGTACTCTGCGGGAAGGTGACCTTTCAGTCCTCAGAAAGATGAAGGGCTCTAAAGATCTCATTCATACTAACTGGAAAGTGAAGAAACTGGTAGAGACCACTAAGGAATAAAGCAAGAAAAATAAACATCGATATTCAGCTATGTAGCCTGTTTCAAATCATACATATATTTATTCAGCGACACTAGCCATTCAATGTCAGATGTTTTAAACATATACCTTCTATTTGTATGGGCCACATGGAAATCTTTCCTTTAGTCGCAGCAGATGAATCCAGAGACTTGTGGGTTGTGACCATCAACCAGCAGGTGTGTGCTCTATAAACAGAGCTCCTAGCTCTCAGAGAACGAGTCCGTGCTCTTGAGGTTAGAGTAGCAGAATTGGAGGAGCTGAGGGAAACAGAGGTATATAGAGGAGGCCTACAGGGATGATGTAGAGAAGTGCTGCCTTGGAAGAGGGAGGTCTTATAAACAGCATCACCCTGGAACAGCTGGAAGTAATCCTGTAGCCAGGACCAGCACAACAGGGGATGTAATATCCTCTTGCACCGAAGATGTGTCTCCAGGAGCTACTGCCCAGGAGGGAAGTGTTAGGACAGCTGTTGTAGTTAGTGATTCGATTATTAACCATGTAGATAGCTGGGTGGCTGGTGGACGTAAGGATCGCCTGCTCACTTGCCTGCCTGGTGCAAAGGTGGCGGACCTCATGCATCACCTAGATAGGATTTTAGATAGTGCTGGGGAGAAGCTGGGTGTCTTCATACATGTAGGTACCAATGACGTAGGAAAATGTGGGAGAGAGGTTCTTGAAGCCAAATTTAGGCTCTTAGATAGAAAGCTCAAATCCAGAACCTCCAGGGTAACATTTTCCAAAGTGCTACCCGGTCCACGCGAAGGAGCCAAGAGACAGGCAGAGCTCCGGAGTCTCAATGCGTGGATGAGGGGATGGTGCAGGGATGAGGGTTTTAGATTTTTAAGGAACTAGGCAACATTCTGGGGAAGGGAGAGCCTATTCTGGAAGGACTGGCTCCACCTTAATCAGGGTGGGACCAGGCTACTGGCATCGGCATTTAAAAAGGAGATAGAACAGCTTTTAATCTAGAACCTGGGGGAAGGCCGACACTCGTTCAAAAACATATGGCTCGGAACAAGGTATCTTTCAAAGATATCAGCAAAACAAGGAAGATAGGGTATCCCAATAGAGAGGTTGCAAAAGAGATCATAGTAGACCAGGTGACCTTAAATAAAAAATCTGATAAAAGACTGCAAATTAACACAGTCAACTAATGAGCAAGATATAAATAGGACAGTTTGAAATATCTATATGCAAATGCCAGAAGCCGAAGAAATAAGATGGGAGAGTAAGAATATATGGCACTAAATTAAAAATTAGATATAATAGGCATTTCAGACCTGGTGGAAGGAGGATAACCAGTGGGACACTGTCATACCAGGGTATGAAATATATCATATTAATAGGGTAGATCAAATTGGTGGAGGGGTAGCTTTGCATGTTAAGGAGGGCATTGACTAAAATAGACATAATTCTGCAGGAAACAAAACACATCTTGGAATCCCTATGGATTGAAATTCCATGTGTAAAGGGGAAAAGGATAGTGACAGGAATGTACTACCATCCACCTGGCCACGATGAACAGATGTAGAAACGTTATCAGAAACTAGGGAGGCTAACAAACTGGGAAACACAATAATAATGGGTGGTTTCAATTACCCCGATATTGACTGGCTAAATGCATCAAGGAATGCTAAAATTCCTTGACAAAATCAAGGACTACTTTATGGAGCAGCTGGTACAGGAGCCAACAAGGGAAGGAAAAATTCTAGACCTAGTCCTTAGTGAAGCGCATGATCTGGTATTGGAGATAATGGTGCTGGGGCCGCTTGATAAGTGATCATATGATCAGATTTGATATCGGCTTTGAAATCCAATACTTCAGTATTTAACTTTCAAAAAGGAGACTATGATAAAATGAGAAGAACGATGAGAAAGAAAAAACGAGAAGCAGCTGCGAAGGTCAAACACTTAAATCAGGCGTGGATGCTGTTCAAAACTACCATCTTGGAAGCCCAGGCCAAATATATTCCATCTATCAAAAAAGGAAGGAAGGAAGACCAAATGACAGCTGCCATGGTTAAAAAAGTGAGGTGAAAAAAGCTATTAGAGCTCAAAGAAAATCCTTCAGAAAATGGAAAAGGAACAGACTGAAAATAATAACAGCATAAGGAATGGCAAGCCAAATGCAAACAATTGATAAGGAAAGAAAAGAGAGACTTTGGAAAAGAAAAGATCGTGATGGAGGCAAAAACATATAGTAAACATTTTTTAAAGTGTATATTAAAAGCAAGAAGCGGGCAAAAGAATCGGCTGGACTGCTAGAAGACCGAGTGAGAAAAGGGGCAATCAGGGAAGACAAAGCCATAGCAGAGAGATGAAATGAATTCATTCCTTCGGTCTTCACCGAGGAAAGATTTGGGAGACATACCGGTGCCAGAAATGGTATTCAAAGTTGACGAGTCAGAGAAACTGAAAGAAATCTCTGTAAACCTGGAAGATGTACTGGCGCAACTTGACAAACTGAAGAGTAGCAAATCTCATGGACCGGATAGTATTCATCCCTGAATAATGATAGAATTAAAAAATGAACTTGCAGAACTACTGTTAGTAATATGTAATTTATCTTTAAAATCAAGCATGGTTCCAAAAGATTGGCAGGAGGCCAATATAACACCGGTGATCCTGGAAATTATAGATTGGTGAGCCTGATGTCGGAGCCGGGCAAAATACCATTTTTATAATAGTCTCTACCAAAGAACAAAATTACAGAGCATAATCAAAAACATGGATTAATGAGACAAAGCCAACATGGATTTAGTGAAGGGAAATCTAGCATCACCAATCTATTACATTTTTTTGAAGGGGTGAACAAACTTGGATAAAGGTGCGCTGGCCGATATTATGTATCTGAATTTTCAAAAAGCGTTTGACAAAGTACCTCATGAAAGACTCCAGAGGAAATTGGAAAATCATGGGATAGAAGGTAGTGTCCTGTTGTGGATTAAAAACTGGTTAAAAGATTGTTAGGGTTAAATGGACAGTATTCTCAATGGAGAAGGGTAGTTAGTGGGGTTCCCCAGGGGTCTGTACTGGGACCTCTGATTTTTAACATATTTATTAATGATCTAGAGATGGGAGTAACTAGTGAGGTAATTAAATTTGCTGATGACACAAAGTTATTCAACATTGTCCAATCGCAACAGGATTGTGACAAATTACAAGAGGACCTTACGAGACTGGGAGACTGGGCGTCTAAATGGCAGATGTTTAATGTGAACAAGTGCAAAGTGATGCATGTGGGAAAGAGGAACCTGAATTATAGTTATGTAGTGCAAGGTTCCACATTAGGAGTCACCAACTGGGAAAAGAATCTAGTCATCATTGTCGATGATACGTTGAAACCCTCTGCTTAGTTTGCGTCGGCGGCTAAAAGAGCAAATAGAATGTTAGGTATTATTAGGAAAGGAATGGAAAACAAAAATGAGAATGTTATAATGCCTTTTCATTACTCCTTGGTGTGACCGCACCTTGAATACTGAGTTCAGTTCTGGTCACCGCATCTCAAAAAAGCTATAGTGGAATTAGAAAATGTACAGAGAAGAGCAACAAAAATGAAAAAAGGGGATGGGACGACTTCCCTATGAGGAAAGGCTAAAGTGGCTAGGGCTCTTCAGCTTGGAGAAAAAGCTGCTGATGGGAGATATGGTAGAGGTCTATAAAATAATGAGTGGAACGGGTAAATGTTAAACACTTGTTTACTCTTTCCAAAAATACTAGGACTAAGGGGCACGCAATGAAGCTAGAAAGGTAAAATTATGTATAATCATACCTGATAATTTTCTTTCCATTAATCATAGCTGATCAATCCATAGACTGGTGGGTTGTGTCCATCTACCAGCAGGTGGAGATAGAGAGCAAACTTTTGCCTCCCTATATGTGGTCATGTGCTGCCGGAAACTCCTCAGTATGTCGATATCAAAGCTCCATCCGCAGGACTCAGCACTTAGAGAATTACACCCACGAAGGGACACTCTGCCCAGCTCACCACCGCCGAAACGGGGGAGGGGAATTGACCCAGCTCATCCCCACACAAGTGGGGGAGGGGAATCCGTCCAGCTCATCCCCGCGGAGCGGGGGAGGGACACCACACCCGCCGATGCGGGGGGATCTGGCTTATCCTGCAACCGCAACAGGAGCTGACTGACCCTAACACCGCCGAAGCGGGAGGGGTACAAAGCTGCCCTACAGCCGCACGAAGCGGGAGGGAGTGCCGGCAGAATTTTAAGTCTCAATCCAGCCCCGTAAAACGGAGGGGAGAGGAATGCAGCAGCTCACTGTAACACAAACTCGTCTTAACTCTTGAAGAATCCAAGTGAAAAAACTTGAACACGAAGTCTTTCTGAAGTAACTGAAGACTAAACTTGAACCTGAAATGCAACCAGAATAAAACAGTACAGATATCTGGGAGGGGCTATGATTAATGGAAAGAAAATTATCAGGTATGATTATACATAATTTTACCTTCCATATCATCAAGCTGATCAATCCATAGACTTGTGGGATGTACCGAAGCAGTACTCACCCAGGGCGGGACATTGAAATCCCTGACCTCAACACTGAAGCTCCAAACCGGGCCTCCGCCCGTGCAGCCACAGTCAAACGGTAATGCTTGGAGAATGTATGAGCCGAAGCCCAAGTTGCCGCCTTGCATATCTCTTCCAAGGAGACGGATCCGGCCTCTGCCATCGAGGCCGCCTGAGCTCTCGTGGAGTGAGCCTTCAGCTGGATAGGCGGCACCTTCCCCGCGGCCACATAAGCCGCTGCAATGGCTTCCTTGACCCATCTTGCCACTGTAGGCTTAGCAGCCTGCAGACCCTTACGAGGACCTGCAAACAGGACAAACAGATGATCCGATTTCCGGAAATCATTGGTCACTTCCAAGTATCTGATGATGACTCGTCTCACATCCAGATATTTAAGAGCAGAGTACTCCTCTGGGTAATCCTCCCTACGAAAGGAAGGGAGACAAAGCTGCTGATTCACATGGAAGCGAGAAACAATCTTGGGCAGGAAGGAAGGCACTGTGCGAATAGTCACTCCTGCCTCAGTGAACTGCAGAAAAGGCTCTCGACATGAGAGCGCCTGGAGCTCGGAAACTCTTCTGGCTGAAGTGATAGCCACCAAAAAGACTGCTTTCAACGTCAGGTCTTTCAGAGATGCCCTCGACAAGGGTTCAAAAGGCGGCTTCTGCAATGCTCTTAGTACCAGGTTGAGATTCCACGCAGGCACCACTGAGTGCAGAGGAGGGCGCAGGTGATTAACTCCCTTGAGAAAGCGCACCACATCTGGCTGCGAAGCCAGGGAAGCACCCTTCAGGCGGCCCCTGAAGCAAGCCAGAGCCGCTACCTGGACTTTAAGGGAACTGAGCGACAGGCCTTTCTCCAGACCTTCTTGCAGGAACGCCAACACTGAAGAAATTGGAGCAGTGAAGGGAGAAAGTGAGCCTGCTTCACACCACGCTGCAAAGATACGCCAAACCCTGGCGTAAGCAGTAGAAGTAGAGCGCTTCCTCGCTCTCAGCATAGTGGCGATGACCTTGTCTGAGAAGCCCTTCTTCCTCAGACGCTGCCGCTCAATAGCCAGGCCGTAAGACCAAAGGGGGAGGGATCCTCCATCACCACGAGACCCTGATGTAACAGGCCCTGCTCCACTGGCAGCCGCAGAGGATCGTCGACTGAGAGCCTGATCAAGTCCGCATACCAGGGACGCCTGGGCCAATCCGGACCCACCAGGATTACCCTGCCGGGATGCTTTGCCACCCGGTCTAGCACCCTGCCCAACATGGGCCAGGGCGGGAACACATAGAGAAGCTCTTGTGTCGGCCACTGTTGGAGAAGAGCATCTACTCCCAGGGATCGAGGGTCCCGTCCTCTGCTGAAAAAGCGTGGCACTTGGCAATTGGCCGATGACGCCATCAGATCTAGGCTCGGCTGGCCCCAGCGCTTCGTGATGTCCAAGAACGCCTGAGCAGATAGCTGCCACTCTCCGGGCTCCAAGGTATGGCGACTGAGAAAGTCCGCCTTGACATTCATGACTCCGGCAATGTGGGCCGCTGAAAGCTGCTCCAGGTTCGCTTCCGCCCACTGGCAAAGATTCATAGCCTCCTTGGCTAGAGGGGCGCTCTTGGTACCTCCCTGGCGGTTGACATAGGCCACAGCCATGGCATTGTCCGACAGGACCCGTACAGGCTTCAACACCAGTACCGGGATGAACTCCAAAAGCGCCAACCGAATGGCTCTGAGTTCCAGGAGGTTGATAGACCACTTTGCCTCTGCAGGAGACCAGAGCCCCTGCGCTGTCCTTCCCAAGCAGTGGGCTCCCCAGCCCGACAACGAGGCGTCCGTCACCAGAGGCATTCCCGCAGACAACTTGTCTGTCTGCATCCACCAGCTCAGCGCCTTGCGCACTGCTGGGTCCAAGGGAAGGCGCACAGCATAATCCTCCGACATCGGAGTCCAGCGCTGCAGCAAAGAGTGTTGAAGTGGTCTCATATGAGCCCTGGCCCAGGGCACAACTTCCATCGTGGCCGTCATAGAGCCCAACAGCTGCACATAGTCCCAAGCCCGAAGTGGAGAGGCTACTAGGAACTGGTCCACATGAGCCTGAAGTTTGACAATCCGATTGTCTGGCAGGAACACTCTGCCCACTTGGGTGTCGAATCGAACTCCCAGGTACTCCAGGGACTGAGTCGGGCGCAGCTGGCTCTTCTCCCAGTTGATGATCCATCCCAGGGAGCTCAAAAGAGCAACTACCCGGTCCACAGCTTTGCCGCACTCTGCATAAGAGGGGGCTCGGATCAACCAGTCATCCAGATAAGGATGGACTTGTACCCCTTCCTTTCGTAGGAAGGCCGCGATGACCACCATTACTTTGGAAAAGGTCCGCGGAGCAGTAGCCAACCCGAAAGGGAGGGCTCTGAACTGGAAGTGTCGTCCCAGGACTGCAAAACGCAGAAAGCGTTGATGAGGAGGCCAGATGGGAATATGCAGGTACGCTTCCTTGATGTCCAAGGATGCCAGGAACTCTCCTGCCTTCACTGCCGCTATAACAGAGCGGAGAGTCTCCATGCGAAAGTGCCGCACTTTCAAGGCCCGATTGACCCCTTTGAGGTCGAGGATAGGCCGGACAGAACCTCCTTTCTTTGGTACCACAAAGTAAATGGAGTAACGTCCCTTGCCAAGCTGACTTTCTGGCACCGGAACGACCGCGCCCAGGCGGATCAGATTGTCCAAGGTCTGCTGCACTGCCACAGCTTTGCCCGGAGACTTGCAGGGAGAGAGTACAAACCCGTCTTTTAAGGGTCGGCAGAACTCTAGTTTGTAGCCGTCTCTGATGACTTCCAGCACCCACGCGTCTGAAGTTATTGTGGTCCACTCGCCCAGAAACGAGGACAGCCGTCCTCCAATCTGCACTGGGGCGTGGACCAAGACCCCGTCATTGGGTACGAGACCCTGGGGGAGGACCGGAGGGAGCACCTCCGGGACGGCGGTCTCTGCGAAAGGAATGCTGCTTGGGGGAGAAATTCCTCTTGAAGGAAGAGGGGGCAAAGGAACCCGACTTGCCCGGGCGGTACCGACGGGCTTCCTGCAACCGTCCTCTGGAGGTACCGGGACGAGTACTAGCCCGAGCCCTGACCTCTGGTAATTTCTTGCCCTTAGACGTGCCGAGATCGGTCACGATTTTGTCCAGCTCGACCCCAAAGAGCAGCTTGCCTTTAAAAGGCAACCTAGCCAGGCGGGATTTAGAGGCGTGGTCAGCAGACCAATGTTTCAGCCAAAGCCACCGCCGCGCAGAGATTGTCTGAGCCATGCCTTTCGCTGAGGCCCTCAAGACATCATACAGCAAGTCTGCCAAATAGGCTAAGCCCGATTCCAGGGCCAGCCAATCAGCCCTCAAGGAATGATCCGAGGGGGAAGCCCGCTGCACCATAGTCAGGCACACCCTGGCCACATAGGAGCCGCAAACTGAGGCCTGCAAACTTAAAGCCGCTGCCTCAAAGGACGACCTTAAGGCCGCCTCCAATCTTCTGTCTTGGGCGTCCTTTAGGGCCGTGCCACCTTCCACCGGCAACGCCGTTTTCTTAGTCACCGCAGTGATTAAAGAATCCACGGTAGGCCACAGATAGGCCTCACGTTCACTCACAGCCAAAGGATAGAGGCGGGACATAGCCCTAGCCACTTTAAGGCTCGCTTCTGGGACATCCCATTGAGCCGAAATTAAGGTGTGCATGGCATCATGCACGTGGAAGGTTCTAGGCGGGCGCTTCGTCCCCAGCATAATGGCAGAGCCAACAGGGGCTGAGGGAGAGACGTCCTCCGGAGAGGAAATCTTCAAAGTGTCCATGGCCTGTAACAACAGGTTGGGCAAATCCTCTGGGCTAAAAAGCCGCGCTGCAGAGGGGTCATCCGCTCCATCCGAGCGGGGATCCGTCTCCTCCAAGGAATCCGCAAAGGACCGTTGGGAGACCTCAGACACGCTGCCCTCATCTACATCGGAGGAGACAAATTCCTCCAAGGCCTGGGAATCAACCCGAGGGCGTTTACCTCTGGGAACCTCAACCTCTTTACCAGACGAGGGAGCAGGGGCAGCGTTGTGCATGAGGAAGGCCTGATGCAGCAGCAAAACAAACTCGGGGGAGAAACCCCCCAGACTGTGCACTTCCGCAGCCTGGGCAACAGCCCTAGACGCACCCTCAACCGGCGCTCGCAATAGCGGGGGAGAGACATGCTGCGCATCCAAAATGGCGTCCGGCGCGAAACTCCGCAAAGGAGCCGCGCGGGAAGAACGGCTCTTAACTTTAGCCGCTTCTGTGCCGTCGCCCAAATTAAGGGCGTTCATGGCATTAATGTCTCCAACCTCAAGGGCGGCCCAAGAAGAAGCCGTCCGAGCCGCGTGGCCGGCCAAGATGGCGGAGGCGAGGAGCGGGGGATGGGCGTTTATGGCGGGAAAAACCGCCACGCCGGAGGAAGGACCGGGACATTCATCGGTCACGAAACTGTCACCCAACAAGGGCGAATCAGGCTTTAAGACCCCCGCATCCCCTCTAGAAGCGCTCAAGCGACCCGGGGAGCGACCCTTTGCGCCCTCGCCCTCCGACGCCATATGCCACGAGGAGAAGAATCGGGGAACCCCCTGCCCGCTATAAAAAGGTAAAAATTACCTGCTGTCCGCTCCGAGTTGTAACGACCTGGTGTCCCAGTGAGTAGCTGCAATAGACGCTTAAATAAACGTCGAAATAAACGCCTTTAAGGACGTTCAAAATTTTTTTTTTTTTTTTTTTTTTTTTTAACGGAGCCAGCGGGAGGGGGGAGAAAAGGAGGGACCTGGCACCACCAGGTTTGCACTTGCTCAAAAGAGCCCTCAACCCCAGGCACTCAACAAAACCTAAAAATTAGGCTTGGAGGCCTAGCCAGAGCTGCTGCTGTGTGTGACCACCACCTGCTGAGATAGAGAACATACTGAGGAGTTTCCGGCAGCACATGACCACATATAGGGAGGCAAAAGTTTGCTCTCTATCTCCACCTGCTGGTAGATGGACACAACCCACCAGTCTATGGATTGATCAGCTTGATGATATGGAAGTAGTAAATTTAAAACGAATCAGAGGAAATATTTCTTCACTCAACCTGTAATTAAACTCTGGAATTCGTTGCCAGAGAATGTAGTAAAAGTGGTTAGCTTAGGGGGGGGGGGAGGGGTTAAAAAAAGGTTTGGATGGCTTCCTAAAGGGAAAGTCCATAGGCCATTATTAAAATGGATTTGGGGAAAAATCCACTGCTAATTTCTAGAAGAAGCAGAATAAAATGTATTGTACTGTTTTGGGATCTTGCCAGTACTTGTGACCTGGATTGGCCACTGTTAGAAACAGGATGCTGGGCTTGATGGACCTTCGGTCTGTCCCAATATGGCAATACTTATGTACTTATATAGAGAGTGCTGAACTGAACTGTGTTATAGGTAAACTGTGTCCAAGAGTAATTTAACATAAGGAATTTCATGTAGCACCAGAAAAAATGCTGATGCCACCGACTAGATTTGAAGCTTAAAGGATAGTGAAAAATCCAAATAAATCCACAAAATTAAATCAATCATGAAATTTAATTATTGATCTTGGATAATCAGTAGAATTTTAAGATACTTAGAAAACTGGATACCCAAATAACTTCAGATTTCTTGAGATTTAATTGAAGACCATTGGATAGCAGCCAGTCAGTTACTAAATCCAAGAAGATTCAAAGGAGACAACAGCTACACATACTATAGCGGAGTATGTTTTATTTCTTCATTTTTTTTTTACCATCATTGGAACATACAATTGGATGAGATTGGGTAGCAGAGCCGGTGGTGGGAGGCGGGGCTGGTGCTGGGCAGACTTCTACGGTCTGTGCCCTGAATATGGCAGATACAAATCAAGGTAAGGTATACACAAAAAGTAGCACATAAGAGTTTATCTTGTTGGGCAGACTGGATGGACCGTGCAGGTCTTTTTCTGCCGTCATCTACTACGTTATCCACTCCTACCTTAGCTAAGATAATATTCAAGAACTGTTATGACCTCATGTGCAACTTTCTTTAAATTAGTCCCCTTATTTTCTACTCCTGTTACTCTCTATCTATGTATATATTCCATCTTTGCTTACACCCTATGCTGTTTATTAAAACGTTTTATTGCTTATTGTGTTGACATTGTAATGTAGCATAATATGCCATACTTTGTATTTGAATATTTTTACTGCGGTTATTGTCTATTGCTTATGATTGACTTATTTTTGCTATATACTGACAAGTGAATTCCTTCAAAAAGGCGGTAAATAAATCCTAAAAAACAAAATACATATATAAACAAAGTCAGGATTAAAAAAAAAAAAAAAAAAAAAAAAAAAAGTCAGTGAAACCCACACCCCCCCCCCCTAATTCTATAAACCTGAATGCACAATTTGACTCTCAGTGTGCAAAGTTGCACATGCAAGTTATAGAACACTGCCAGTTACATGCATAATTTGTTAAACTAGCCAACTGATGTTAATCATGGGCTATAATTGGTACTAATTGGCACAAATTTGCAGTTACGTACAAATTGAGAATGCAAAATCCATAGAGCACAACTGAAAGAGGGTGTAGACCTGGGAAGAGCACACTCAGCACTTATGCACACAGGTTACTATCAGTTACATCCCAGACAGAAATGCTTGTCACTAAGTTAGGAGCGTAACTGAAGACTTTAACTAGTGTTCTATAACAGCAATTACATGCATAATTGCCAGCATAGAGTTTGTACTTAGTGTACATCATCCAGATACCTAATTGTAGGCAACCTATTGAGAATTACCCCAATATGTATATCATTGGCTAATAGCTGCGCAACCCAGAAACCCTCTCATAGAGGGTATATTTGAGAACTAATCTTGCTACTGCTGAACAATCAACATTTCACCCATCTCAGCCAGAGTCTGCAGGTCTTTTAAACCAACTTTAGGCCTCAGAGTGACCTTTTGCATGTTCTTTAACCCACAGCTACTGATTTTAGAGGGATGACCTGATGTAAGCACTGTTTTAACAGTGCAAACTGTTTCCACTTTACAATAAGAGTGCCTCAAGTGATATTCCAGCACAATTGCATTTATATCCTTCCTCCAGTCTGTACCTCTTCGCTAACCTTTGGCACATCCATGTTTGGTATGTTGAGACCTTTGCTTCAAATTAACTTCATACAATAACAGCTCAATTCACCATCCAGAAATATTTTAATCAGCTACACTACTGTGATTTAATACAAACAGACCTTACTTGATGTTTTTTTCTGGAAACAGAACCTGTTTGTGTTTGCTATGACAAAGCATGTGAACTCTCTTGCAATCAAGACCTTGATTTCTTAATTACTCTTTCAATATTTCTAAAACTGTTCTTTCACATTGAAAGTGTAGAGCATGTTGTATATAGATCAGTGAAAAATAGTTTTATTTTTGACAGCAAAAAACTTTTACAAGATTCTGTTGTCTTTCGTATGATATATCATTCATGAAAATTGGTACACAAGTTCAGCAGTAGCTTAACATATCATTTAAAGTCGCTTTCTATGGATCTAGTGTGCTATTAGTATGATAATACTGGGATCATGATTAAGAACACACCAATTTACTCCAAATAATAAATGTAGAAAATTTTTCTTCACTCAATGTGTAATTAAACTTTGGAATTCGTTGCCAGAGAATGTGGTAAAGGCGGTTACCTTAGCAGGGTTTTAAAAAAGGTTTGGACGGCTTCCTAAAGGAAAAGTCCATAGACCATTATTAAAATGGACTTGGGGAAAATCCACTGCTTATTTCTGGGATAAGCAGAATAAAATGTTTTGTACTTTTAGGAGATCTTGCCAGATATTTGTGACCTGGATTGGCCACTGTTGGAAACAGGATGCTGAGCTTGAGGGACCTTTGGTCTGTCCCAGTATGGCAATACTTATGTACTTTATGAAAGGGCAAGTAGAAAGCACTTTCAAAAAAGTAAAGAAATTATGTCTAAGAAATACAATTACAACTGAATTAGCAAACTTATTTCTCTAGTACTCCTCTTAAAATAGTCAGTCATTTCCTGTGAAGATAAGAAGAAAAAAGAAAAACCCTAAGCTATAAACAGTTTCACAAAGTATATCTAATCTGTATTGTTCCCCAGTGGATGACTTTTCAGTTTTTGTAGAGGATGCAATAAAAGTACACCGATAAACATGCAAACGTTTTCTACTTAATTTTTGAAATTCACAAATAATTGCAATAGCACTTCTAAAACATGTGTTGGGGGGGGGGGGGGGGGAGGCAAGGAATACTATAATACTCCATCGCTCCAATGGTGCAACCTCACCTGGAGTAATGCGTGCAATTCTGGTCGCTGTATCTCAAAAAACCTATAGCAGAATTAGAAAATATTCAAAGAAGGGCAACCAAAATGATTAAAGGGATGGATCTCCTCTACTATGAGGAAAGGCTAAAGAGGTAAGGGCTCTTCAGCTTGGAAAAGAGACAGCTGAGGGGGTGGGGATATATGAGAGAGATCTGCAAAATCCTGAGTGGTGTACAATGGGTAAACATGAACTGATTGTTTATTCTTTCGAAAAGTACCAAGACAAGGGGACACTCAAAGTTACATGACAGTATTTTTCAAATGAAAACTACTACTACTACTTAACATTTCTAGAGCGCTACTAGGGTACAAATTAACAAGGACGGCCGGTCCCTGCTCAAAGGAGCTTACAATCTAAAGGATGAAATGTCAAGTTGGGGCAGTCTACATTTCCTGAGTAGAGGTGTAGTGGTTAGGTGCCGAAGGCAACACTGAAGAGGTGGGTTTTGAGCAATGATTTGAAGATGGGCAGGGAGGGGCCTGGCGTATGGGCTCAGGGAGTTTGTTCCACGCATGGGGTGAGGCGAGGCAGAAAGGGCAGAACCTGGAGTTGGCAGTGGTGGAGAAGGGTACCTAAAGGAGGGATTTACCTGTCTTTTCTAGATTGTGAGCTCTTTCAGCAGGGACTGTCTTTTCATGTATGGTGCACAGCGCTGCGTATGCCTTGTAGCGCTATAGAAGTGATAAGTAGTAGTAGTAAGCACAATGAACACATTTAGGAACAACCCACTTTTTTTTTTTGTTACATTTGTACCCCGCGCTTTCCCACTCATGGCAGGCTCAATGCGGCAGGCAATGGAGGGTTAAGTGACTTGCCCAGAGTCACAAGGAGCTGTCTGTGCCGGGAATCGAACTCAGTTCCTCAGTTCCCCAGGACCAAAGTCCACCACCCTAACCACTAGGCCACTCATCCTCTAATCAGTTTGAGGTCCATTATGGCCATTCATTTTGTCTCAGGAAAGTTAGAATTGATTCATTTACAGCCTAGTCCTTGGGAGTCACATGATGCTCTGAGAGGCAAAGACGTGCAGCTTTTCCTCTCTGGGGTCCCTACATGTTTTTGGCCCTAACCCTGCTAGTTACATCTTTTAGAGACACTATCCTCTCCTAATCACATTCAGATCTTATGGACAGAGAACTGAGGTTATCGCACAGTGAGGTGTCTGGCAAGGGTTCAAAAAAGGAAAACAAAAAGGTGAAGCAGGTGGACAACAAGATGGCAGATGCTGGGACTATGGAGGACTTGCTTTTATAGATGTGTAACTCACCCAAATCACTGAAGTGGTTGGCTGAGCACTAGAGCCACGTCTCGGGCACTTGTCGGAACAGCTCGCCAACCTGAAATCTCTTCTAGCATACACCAGCCCTCGGACCGGAGAATTGGAGCTGCAAGTCTCCTCATTGGAGGATTCCTCTGTGCAGGCAGACGAGACCCTGACAGTGCTAAAAAAAAAGGTCAGCGAGTATCGATGACCTGGAGAATCGCTCCCACAGGAGCAATTTAAAAATAGCAGGTTACAGAGCACTCTCTGGCTATGGTGTTACAGCGCTGGTTAAAGCAGGAATTTGCCTTGTAGACAGTGCAGGACCACAATTATCTCCATAAAGTGAAAATTCTCTGAGGCTATTGCCCAAAGGGGACCACTTAAAAAAAAAAATATGAAGATCAGCCAATTATGATTTTCCAGGATTACTCTGTCTCTGCAGGAGCGGTGTCACCAATTCACACCTATTTGTGCGGCACTGCATGATAGGAACACTCCATGACTGTCTACCCAGCCCTGCTTAAAGTCTATGTGAACAGATAATGGAAGCTTAGCCTACTGCAGCTTGCATTTCACAGGTCTCCCATTAAGCCATCTCTCTCCTCTTCAATCTATTCAAAATTCTGCTGCATGACTTTATATTCTGCCAGTGCTAAACACTCATACTAGCCCTCTCCCTCAAGTCACTTCATTCGCTCCCTGTTTCTACATACAGTTCAAACTCCTCTTACTGATTTACAAGTGCCTTCACTCTGCAGCTTCTCAGTACCTCTCCACTCATGTCTCCCTACACTCTTCCCCTGGAACTCTGTTAATTGAGTAAATATCACCTGGAATAGACTTCCTGAGTCAGTATGTCAAGCCCAAGAAGAAAAGGGAGTGTCCACACAACCTGCACAAATATAAAGTCACAGCAACAAAGGGCAGAAGGGAGAAAATTCCAAAAGATTCGGGCAAACTGTAAAATCTTGAACTTACACAAATGATGAGGAGATAATCCAATGGACCCTACACGGGCATGTTTCCTGTTATGCTGAGCGAGAGACCTGCGACACTTAGTAAACCGGACTTAAATTTGGATTTTCTTGTTTTAACCTCGCTTCTATCAATTCACATGTTGAGATGCAGAGTTAACCTTTAACCCCCCCTCTCCCCCCCCCCCCCCCCGGAAGGCTTAATGCTGAAACACGACCCATGTAGGGTTCATTGGGTTATCTCTTTATATCTTTGTGGATTATTAGTTGTGTATTTTGGCAATAAACTGCTCTTAAATGTTCAAAGTTTTTACAATTTGCCAGAGTCTTTTGGAATTTTTTTTTCCCTTCCGCCTTTTGTTGCTGTGACTCAGTACGTCAAGCTCTGGCCACCTTCAAATCTAGGCTAAAAGACCACCTTTTTGAAGAAGCCTTTAACAACTAACTCCTATTTACTTGTTCAGTACCCATGTCTGTTTTACCATTCCTACCTTAGTTCTCTTATCCCTTATTTGTCCTTTTTGATTAAATTGTAAGCTCTATCAAGCAGGGGACTCTCTCTTACATGTTTAGTCTACGTCTAGTAGCGCTAAAGAAAGAAGTAAAAGTAGTAGTAGTATTTCAGCTGCTGTCTCAACCTGCAAGTCCATGAAGAATGCTTACTCCACCAGCTTTTGCAGTCCTACCTGTGAAATGGGAAGGGAAAATTAGGTTCATACCATGATAATTTTCTTTCCTTTAGTCATAGCAGATGAAGCCATTACGTATGGGTTGTGTTCATCAACCAGTAGGGGGAGATAGAGAGCACTCAACTTTTCACAGTGCCTCATGGCCAGCTAGCTCCACTGCCTCTTCAGTATTTGAAGCTTCCAAAGCAGTATGGCAAACCGCAATGGGAATAACATGAACTTTCCTCACAGCGAACTGTGGCCCCTTAAAAAAGGCATCAACTCAAAGGAGGGGGGAATGAACTCATCCTCCTGGAGGGAATAAACTCGTCCTCCACTTTGTATAAACGGAGGGAATACTTGAATCCTCCTGGAGGGAATAAACTCATCCTCCTAAAACATGAACTGGAGGGAATGGACTCATCCTCCTATAACTTTAACAAGAATCCTGAAGACTGTTTTCCGACTCCCCAAGAAAGGAATATAACTTCAGGAAACAAGAACAGCACCTAAAATCAGAATCACTGCAATACAGACAATCATACAGGGAGGGCTCATGGCTTCATCTGCTATGACTAAAGGAAAGAAAATTACCATGGTAAGAACCTAAATTTCCCTTCCTTGTCATCAAGCAGATGAAGCCATTACATATGGGATGTAACAAAGCAATCCCTAAATAGGGTGGGAACAAGCCACACCACGCACTAGCACCTGTGCTCCAAAATGCGCATCCCTCCTGGCAGCCACATCCAGCCTGTAATGTCGGGCGAAAGACAGCTTAGAAGCCCATGTTGCAGCACTGCAAATCTCATGAAGAGATAGTGCTCCAGTTTCCGCCCAGGAAGAGGAAATCGCTTTTGTGGAATGTGCCTTAAAGGCTTCAGGCGGAGCACAGCCAGACAGCAGATATGCTGAAAAGATAGCTTCTTTGAGCCAATGGGCAATAGTGGCTTTAGACGCTGGAGAGCCTCTGCGAGGACCTGCAAACAGCACAAAAAGATGATCAGAGGTCCTGAAAGAATTTGTAATTCGCAGATACTGCAACAGAGTCCTGCGCACATCCAAAAGGTGCAACTGCCCAAATGAATCTGGAAACTCCTCCTCAACAAAGGAGGGAAGAAAAACAGGCTGGTTTAAGTGAAACGCTGAAACCACCTTAGGCATGAAGGAAGGCAGGGTCCGAACCATGACCCTTGGCTCTGAGAATTGCAGAAAAGGGTCTCTACAGGACAGCGCCTGGAGCTCTGACACCCGTCTCGCCGAGGTAATGGCCACTAAAAAGACGGCCTTCAGTGTCAAATCTTTCTCTGAAGCACGCCGAAGCGGTTCAAAGGGAGCCCCCTGACAAGGTGCCCGCACGGGAGGACGGAGCCGAAGCACCCCTCTAAGAAACCGTGCCACATCTGGATGAGCAGCTAAGGACACGCCTTCAACCTTGCCAATCAGGGAGGCCAATGCTACCACTTGCACCCGCAGGGAATTATAGGCCAAGCCTTTGTGTATAACATCCTGCAAAAAATCCAGAATCGGCGAGACAGGAGCCCGCAACGGAGAAAGCGCTCTTGAAACACACCAGACTTCAAACTGGCGCCAAATCCTGGCATAAGCCACGGAAGTGGAGCGCTTACGGGCCTGCAGAAGAGTGGAAATTACCTTATTTGAGTAGCCTTTCTCTCTCAATTGCGCCCTCTCAATCGCCATAAGACCAAAGCGGCAGGCGTCCTCCATGGCCACTGGACCCTGTGACAACAGGTGCGGAACCAGAGGTAACGGAAAGGGAGCCTCCAACAGCATCTGTCCTGGGCCAATCCGAGGCGATGAGCACCACTTCTCCTGGATGCAGCCGAATCCACAGGAGCACTCGCCCTATCAAGGGCCACGGAGGGAAGACATACAGCAAGCCCAGGGGCCAGGGTTGAACCAAGGCATCCAACACGGCACAGCGAGGATCCCTCCGTCTGCTGAAGAAGCACGGGACTTTGGCATTGGAACTGGTCGCCATAAGATCCATCACTGGCTTGCCCCATTTGGCACATATCTGCAGGAATACATCGTCTGCTAGTTCCCACTCCGCTGGATCGATCTGATGCCTGCTTATATAGTCGGCTTGCACGTTGCTCTGACCTGCAATGTGAGCTGCTGACAGGGACTGTAGATGCAGCTAGGCCCAGTGGCAAATTTGTTCGGCCTGCGCGGCTAGAGCTCTGCACGGAGTGCCGCCTTGTCAATTTATGTAGGCCACTGCTGTCGTGTTGTCCGACATCACTCGGACAGCCAATCCTTCCAGGGTCACTTGAAAGGCCAGAAACACCACTTTCAACTCCAGGCAGTTGATAGACCACTCCGACTCGTCGGGCGTCCACAGACCCTGGGCATGCTTCCCCTGGCAATGTGTGCCCCAGCCCTTCAGGCTGGCATCTGTCACCACTAGGCACCAATCGGGGAGCGCCAGTGGCATTCCCCACCGCAACATGCTGTCCGAGAGCCACCACTCCATACTGAGGCGGGCCGCAGGGAGCCAAGAAAGTCTGCACTGATAATCCTGAGATACTGGAGACCATCGTTGAAGTAGAGAATACTGTAGAGGTCTCAGGTGCGCTCTCGCCCATGGCACCACTTCCAAGGTGGCCGTCATCGATCCCAACAGCTGGACAATGTCCCAAGCTCGCAGGCGGGGCATCCTCAGGAGCAGACAGACCTGATTCTGGAAGCTTGCACCGCCTTTGCTCGGGAAGAAACACATAGCCCGAGGCTGTGTCGAACCTGGCCCCCAAATATTCTAGAGATTGCGAGGGGGTCAGGTGACTTTTGGCCATATTGACGACCCAGCCCAGAGATTGAAGGACTGAAACCACTCTGGCTGTAGCTAGATGACTCTTTTTCTGAGTCTGCTCTGATGAGCCAGTCGTCTAGGTACGGGTGAACCCGGATACCCTCTCGCCTGAGAAAGGCAGCTACTACCATCATTACCTTGGAGAAGGTTCAGGGAGCTGTGATGAGGCCAAAAGGCAAGGCCCGAAACTGGAAATGTTTTCCCAACACCGCAAACCGCAGAAACTTCTGGTGCGGGGGCCAAATTGGTATGTGCAAGTAATCTTCTTTCGGTCCAGAGACGTGAGAAACTCTCCTGTCTGTACCGCCGCAATGACGGAGCGCAGGGTTTCCATGTGAAAATGCCGCACTCTTAAGGACTTGTTTAACTTTTTTAAGTCCAGGATCGGGCGAAAAGACCCGCCTTTTCGTGGCACCACAAAGTAAATGGAGTAGCGGCCTAAACCTTGTTCGGCGGGAGGCACCGGGGTCACAGCCCCTATCTGGCACAGACTGTGCAAAGTCTCCTCTACCGCCGCCCGTTTGGCGGCAGAACCGCATCGGGACTCCACAAACACGTCTCTCACCAGGGCATCGAATTCTATTCGGTATCCGTCTCTGATCAGGTCCAAGACCCACAAGATTTTGGCCCACTCCTCGAAAAAGAGGGAAAGTCTTCCTTCGATGACAGGAAACGAGGAGGGGGCCGGCGCACCTGAACTCCAGGCCTTGAACCGGCAGCTGCGGAACGTTTGTCCGAGCGAAAGGAGTTTCTCTGCTGAAAGCGGGCACGCGAAGTGAACCCAGCAGCATGCCCCGAGCGGTACCTTCTAGCTTCACGGAAGCGAGGTCTGTAAGAGGAGCGGACCGCCTGGCCCTTAGAGGAAGGCTTCAGCCTATCTTTGGGCAAGCGCTGAGGTTTGGAATCCCCCAGGCCTTTAACAATGTTTTCCAGCTCCTCACCAAACAGGAGAAGGCCTTGAAAAGGCAACTTCACCAACCTTTGCTTAGAGGCCATGTCCGCCGCCCAATGTCGTAGCCAAAGAGTGGCGAGCCGCCACTGCTACAGCCATTTGTTTAGCTGAAGCTCTGACCATATCATAAAGGGCGTCAGCCAAAAAGGACAAGGCCGACTCCATCCGTGGAGCCACTACAGATAAGGTCTCCGCTCCATCATCGGGCTGTTCCACTGCCTTCTGTAACCAAGCCAGGCAGGCTCTAGCAGCATAACAACTGCATGCAGATGCCCGAACAGTGAGACCTGCCAAATCAAAGGACCGGTCTTGAATATCCTTCAGGGCAACACCTCCTTCAACAGGGAGGGTAGTTCTCCTTGTCACAGCCGTGACCAGGGCATCCACTTTAGGCATTGCAAAGCGAGCCAAATGTTCCTCACTCAGAGGGTATAATTGCCCCATAGCCCTGGCAACCTTCAAAGGTCCCTCGGGGTCAGCCCATTGAGCCGAAATAAGCTCTTGGATGGAGTCATGGAAAGGAAAGGCTCGAGCAGGCTTTCTGGTACTAGCCATCCTTGGATTAATGAGACTGTGCCACTCCATGGATCTTCAATCGAGAGGGCTTGTAAAGCATCTGAAATAAGCGCTGGCAGCTCCTCGCGGTGGAAAATCCTCACCGTAGACGGATCATCAAGCTCCTGTGGCAATTCTGCACCCGACTCTGGCTCCTCAGCCCAAGAAGTTCTGCCAGACCCCTCAGAATCCTCATAGCCCGACCATGGGGGGAAAGGGGGGTGCGCCACACTCAGAAGGGGAATTAGCCCTTCTGCGTTTATCAGGAGGATAAGAACCAGGCAAAGCCAACTCCAAAAGGCCAGGATCCACTGGGGGGGGCAGGCAGAGGGTCCGAAGAACCCTGTGGAAGAGCTCTTTTAAACATGTACGCCCTATGCAGCATTAAAACAAAATCGGGGAGAAAACCGCTCCCTGACCAGGGCTATCAGCTCTATTATTAGCCTCACTCAGAGGACCCCCCCCCCCCCCGGATTCAGGCCGTGCCATGTGGAAAATCCAAAATGGCGTCCGCTGCCAGCTCAGAGCGCAAAATATCGCCGCTTGCCATGCTCGGGCTGGCTCTACCGTCTGTACAGCACAAATTAGAGCCCCGCTGCTGATTTGCGCTTGCCACATTTAGAACAGCGCTTTACAGTCTCCGCAGCCATCGCTGAAAACGGCGGTAAAATTCAAAAATGGCGGTTCGCGCCAAAAACGTCCCGATCGCGGGCCCACCCCAGAGGAGTCAGAAAACACTCTTACCTCACTAGACCGAGTATCACAGCTCCGGTCCTGCAGAAGAATCTCAAGAAAAAAACCTCTTTTCTTTTCTTTTTTTAACGCTGTGAGGAAAGCAGAGGCAAAAGAGGTAAATAAAAACACTCCGGAGGCACAGATAAGTGGGAAAGGCAGGGAAAGGCGAACCAATGTGCCTGCATCCACTGAGTGGGAAAGGACAGGGAAAAGCAAGCTAATATGTCCACATCCACGGGGGCATGGGTAAGGCAGGGAAAGGGCTGACCTATGTGCCTTCAAAGTGAAGCTGCTATAGCCTCTAACACCCCGGCTAACAACTGGCAAGCCAGGAGCCACCCCCAGGCAGATTTTGATGGAGCTCAAAGAAGCTGCAGCCACCCTGCTTGGGGAGATAGAGAATACTGAAGAGGCAGTGGAGCTAGCTGGCCATGAGGCACTGTGAAAAGTTGAGTGCTCTCTATCTCCCCCTGCTGGTTGATGGACACAACCCATACATAATGGCTTCATCTGCTTGATGACAAGGAAAAGACCTTGGTTATCTTTGGAGATCCTGCAAAAGCCGAGAGCTCATGGCGGATGGGACTCCTTAATATTTGGTTTCTGATGGTAGCGTGTGGTACGGAGAAACATCAATGACTGGTACTGGAATACTTCTAATTTTTCAGTTACGGGACTGGAGAACTGGTTGGTCCCTGGCACTTTAGTCCTCTTCTGCATGCCAATCATTAGCACGTGCTAAAAATGCTACAGTGCCTTTGTAAAAGACCCCCCTCCCTCAATTGCACAATTTCTGCCCAATAACCGGGCCAATCATGGTGAAAACAGCACAAACATCTAACCAGTGGGATGTAGCCACGTCTTGGAAAAACAAGCAACACACAGCATTTACAAGAACAAGTCTTTTTCCCTTGTCTTATGGGTCCAAGACTTGGGACCAATGTATTCCATAGTGTATGTATTACCAGAAGTCCAGTCCATAATAATGTTCATTTTTCTTTCCTGGGTAGTATTCCCTGCCTTAATTCTTACAGATCTACTGATTCTCTTAAGCAGTACATTTTTCTAATAAAAAAAGGTGTTAGAACTCAAATGCCAGGCCATTCTCCGGGGTAATCAAATGAGGGACCTACCCAACTATAGCTAGGCCCCCTGCAACCAGACAAAATCTAAGAAAAAGTAGAACTGGTAAGCAGAGCCCAGGATCTTTCATTAAAACTTGGTAACCATAGGTCAATTTTAGTGGGCAATGAAAAAGCTGCAAGGTGCCAGTACTCAATACTCCCGAGTATCTGCTGAAAAAAGCCCCGCTCTGAAGTGTCAAAAGGGAGGGCAGTCAATCTAAGTTACAACCATTTTTAGAACCTATAAAGGCAGCAGAAGAAAGAAAATTAAGAGTCATCATGTTTTGAAGGTAATGTTGAACCCAATGAAAAGAGAATTTCAATCTTTCCCCACACTGCTACAATTAGAGGACACATTACACAAATAGCAAGAGTTGATGGATGCACACAAACACAATGGAGTGAGCTATCGTTTTGAAATTGACAAAAGAACTTGGGAAGGAGGGGAATTTGTTTGAACTTAGGACTCTTGTTACATTCAAGTACACTAAGTATTTCCCTGTCCTGAAGCAAAGTAAGTTTAAGTGACTTGCCTAAGATTACAAGGAGCAGTAACAGGATTTGACTTGGGCTTTCCTGGTTGTCAAACCGTGCTCAAACCACTAGATGACTACTCCCTTTTTTTTTTTTTGGTTCAGTAGGGGTTGACCTCACAATTTCCTCCTGTTCCTTTCAGCTCAAATGAAATGGTTTGGGATCTGGTGCCATAAGTCTTCATGCCCAACCATGCAGAAATTTGGATTTTCCCCTTATTTTATGTTACCTTTCCTCCATTACACATAGTCTGGTCATTCCAGTGATGGTTCTGGGGGCCATGCATCAAGGCTCCTTCTGGAAACCTTGCAATTATGGGCCCTGTCTCTAGCCACTAGGTATTACTCTTAAGCAATGCCCACAACTCACTAATTCCTGTTCCTTCTTCTAGCCCCCATCCCCACACAGGTGTCATAATCAGATCCACTCAAGGGGAACACCAGGGAAATGCACCTTCACCTGCAACAGCTCCCCTTCCCTTCAGTTTGATCCCTCTGGTAATCGGATGCTGTTAGGACTTGAAGCACAGGGGTCCTAAGGAAGGAGGGGACAGGGGGTGTTGGGAAGAGGAGACAGAACAAATAAATGCAAGAAAACATGCCGAGTCCAAGAACAAGCAGATATCAAGGCTGGCAGCCTAGGTTTGTTAGCGATAGACTAGCCAAAGTCAGGCATCAGGAATCATCAGACACCAAGACAAAGCTCCACAAAACATAGAAACATGACGGCAGATAAAGGCCATATGACCCACCCAGTCTGCAACCCCTAATTCTTCCTGTTCCTAAGCAACCCCGCATGTTTATCCCATGCCTTTTTAAATTCTGGAACAGTCCTCGACTCCACCACCTCCACCGGGAGGCCATTCCATGCCTCCACCACCCTTTCTGTGAAATAATACTTCCTTAGGTTACTCCTAAGCCTATTCCCTCTTATCTTTGTCATATGCCCCCTCATTCCAGAGCTCTCCTTCAGTTGAAAAAGGCTCTCTTCCTGTACATAAATGCCCTTGAGATATTTAAATGTCTCTATCATGTCTCCTCTCTCCCTCTTCTCTTCCAGCGTATACATGTTGAGGTTCATAAGCCTGACCCTATAATTTTTGCATTCAAGACTGCTTACTAATTTCGTAGCCGCCCTGTGGACCGACTCCATCCTGTTTATATCTTTCCATAGGTGCGGTCTCCAGAAGTGCACGCAGTACTCCAAATCAGGCCTCACCAGAGACTTATACAACGGCACTATCACCTCCTTTTTCCTGCTGGTCATGCCTCTCTTTATGCACCCAAGCATCCTTCTAGCTTTGGCCGTCGCTTTTTCTACCTGTTTGAAAGCTTTAAGGTCATCAGACACAATCACCCCTAAGTCCCGCACTTCCTTCGCACACTGAAGCACTACACCCCCTATACTGTACCGTTCCCTCGGATTTTTGCAACCCAAGTGCATGACCCTGCATTTTTTGGGATTAAACCTTAGTTGCCAAATATCGGTCCATTCCTCTAAGCTTTGCTAGGTCCTTCCTCATGTCATTCACACCCTCCAGGGTGTCCACCCCCTTGCAGAGTTTAGTATCATCCGCAGAGAGACAAACTTTGACAGCCCTTCCGCAATATCCCTCACAAAGACATTAAATAGAGCCAGCCCGAGGACCGATCCCTGCGGTACTGCACTGATGACATCCTTTTCTTCACAGCAAGCTCCATTTACCACCACCCTCTGTCTCCTACCATTCAACCAATTTTTTACCCAATCAGTTACTCTGGGTCCCACACCGAGGGCACTCAATTTATTTATCAGTCGCCTGTGCGGAACCGTGTCAAAGGCTTTGCTGAAATCCAAGTATACCACATCAAGCGTCCCTGCCACATCCAACTGTTTGGTCACCTAGTCGAAGAAGACAGTCAGATTTATCTGACATGACCTGCCACTAGTGAAGCCATGCTGCCTCGGGTCCCGCATTCCATGTAGTTCAAGAGTGTGGTAGCCGTGTTAGTCCACTCTTAAGGTTATCAATAGAAATCAAACAAAATAAAACATGGAAAAGAAAATAAGATGATACCTTTTTTATTGGACATAATTTAATACATTTCTTGATTAGCTTTCGAAGGTTGCCCTTCTTTGTCAGATCGGAAATAAGCAAATGTGCTAGCTGACAGTGGACTTAACAAGGATCTGGGGTTCCTAGCCCATTATAAACCATAAAGCTGTATTTCTCTCCACCCCTCACCTATCCACACCCATCCTGATAGAATATCAATGATATGCTTTGATGTCCCCATGCATACCTCCTACCCACCCCCATCCTCCCACCCTGTCAGACTGTCATAGTAATGCGTGAATGTTTTCACTTATATACACTGTCAGCTAGCACATTTGCTTATTTCCGATCTGACGAAGAAGGGCAACCTTCGAAAGCTAATCAAGAAATGTATTAAGTTATGTCCAATAAAAAAGGTATCATCTTATTTTCTTTTCCATGTTTTATTTTGTTTGATTTCTATTGATAACCATGTAGTTCAAGAAATGTCACAACCCTCTTCTTTAGAAGTGTTTCCATTATCTTACTCACCACCGGAGGTCAGACTGACAGGTCTGTAATGCCCTACCTCCTCCATACTTCCACTCTTGTGCAAAGGAACCACATCTGCCCTTCTCCAGTCCACCAGGACCACTCCAGTTTCTAAGGAAGCATCGAAGAGGTCCGTCAGCGGAGCCGACAGAACTTCTCAGAATTCCTTAAGCACCCTTGGGTGTATCCCATCAGGCCCCATCGCTCTGTCTACTTTTAGTTTGGCAAGCACCTCACGAACACAGTCCTCCATAAACGGGTCTTGGTCTACCATACATCCATCCCCTTTAGCCTTTGCTTTCTGCAGCCCTACTCCCGGTTTTTTTATTCGTGAACACAGCTAAAATACTCATTAAGCAGTTCAGCTTTACCCTTATCTTCCACATATTTCTTTCCCTCAGCTTTGAGCCTCATAATGCTATTATGGCACTTCCATATCTGAAAAAGGTCTTGTCCCCCAATTTTACCGTATTAGCTATCTTTTCCTCCATTTGCTGCTTCGTTTTCCCGATAGCTTTTCCATCTTCTCTTCGCTTATTTAGGCATTCTCTCCTGTCTTCATCTGTCTGAGTCTTCTTATAACGAGGAAAGGCTAGCCTCCTTTCTCTTACCTTTTCAGCTACATTCGAGTATCAGAGAGGCCTTCTTTTCCTCTTACTTTTATGTACTTTTGTAACATAAAGGTTAGTCGCCTTTAATATAGCTCCTTTCAGTCTCGTCCATTGCTGTTCTACATCCTTCAGCTGTTCCCATCCCGCTAACTGTTCCTTGAGAAATTCCCCCATCTCGGTAAAGTTAGTTCCTTTGAAATCCAGGACCTTCAATCTCGAGAAGCCCTCTCTTCTGTTTTAATATTGAACCATACCATACGATGATCACTAGACGCCAAATGGTCCGCCACCTTGACATCAGAAACGTACTCTCCATTTGTAAGCACCAGGTCTAGAACAGTTCCATCCCGCGTTGGTTCCGTCACCCGCTGCCGGAACAATTCTTCCTGTAGAGAATCTAAGATCTCTTTGCTTCTAGACGAGCCAGCAGCCGGGATACCCCAATCAACATCCAGCATATTGAAGTCACCTATCAGTAGTACTTCCCCTTTCCTAGCTATCTTGTGGATGTCTTCAATTACATAGTAACATAGATGACGGCAGAAAAAGACCTGCGCGGTCCATCCAGTCTGCCCAACAAGATAAACTCACATGTGCTACTTTTTGTGTATACTTTACCTTGATTTGTACCTGTCCTTTTCCGGGCACAGACCGTATAAGTAATTAAGTCCCTGTCCAGTTCCTCCGACTGTGAGGGAGGTCTATATATCACTCTGATAAAGATACATTTTCCTTTCCCTCTTTCCAGTTTAACCCACAGCGCTTCTTCCATACCCCACTTGTCCTGCAGTTCTGTCACTTGGATATCATTCTTAGCATATAATGCCATACCTCCACCCTTTTTTCCTACTCTGTCCTTCCAGAATAGATTATAGCCAGGTGTAGCAACATCCCAGTTATGGTTCTCCATGAACCACGTTTCCGTGACCGCCACTAAATCCAAGTCTGCTTCCATCACTGTAGCCTCAAGTTCTAGAAGTTTGTTTCCCATACTACGGGCATTGGTATACAAGGCTCTCCAGATTTTACTCTTTTTATTCCCTTCTATAGAGGCATTAGATGTCCTACCTTCCTTGGGGTTAATTATGGCTTAGTGGCCTTTTATACCCATCCCCATCAATTTTAGTTTAAAGCCCTCTTTAGTACTTCCCAGACCGTGATTAAACTGTTTATTAAGAAGAAGAATGCGGTCAGCCTGCCTAAGTTAAGTAATCTTTGAAGACTGTATGGCAGAGCAATTTGTTTATTAAGAAACTAAAAAACAAAAAAACATAAAATATTTAGAACCAGGTGGTTTTTGCATCGCCAATGATGATGAAATTCTAGCCCTTGTCCCGTTTTAAATAAGGGAGAGGTCAGTCTTTAGGCGTTTTCCTCCTTTTAGAAGGATTTTTTCCTGGCTTACGTATTTATAACTGTGTTTCTGTAATTATATGCATAGATATTTGAGGAAACCAGTTCCCCTACAATACCTATAGTTTATTTCTATACACTTCTCAACTCAATGACAGGACTAGTAAGGGTGTGGGTCCCCATCATAGTTTGCTGAGCAGAGAAGGGATGTGGGAAGAGGGAGGAAAAGCCCCTGATGGAGTTTGCCGAGTTTCTCACCATGCTTTACACATTCATTTAGGTATAAATTCTCTATCTTCCTCCAGAAGACTGTGTCAATATCTCTACATAAACAGGCCTGAGTATAAATAGTGATTTAACAGTTTATATTTAGAAGACAACATACTTTCAGACTACGCCCATAGTGGCAGCTGTTCCTGCAAAGAAATGTTGCATAAAAGTGTTCAACAGCTTGCATTCCATTCATTTTTAGCACCATAGAGAAAATGCTAACGATGTCGCACATCTTTTCACCCATAATTAAAATCTGTCATCATTATAGCAAAGTAGAAAGACTCAGGACATAATTAACTTTCTTTTGTTTCCCTATACCTGCTTCCATCTACCCAATGAAATAGAACGTTGCAGGAGAGAAAATATGTATGAACTAGAACAGCGTGATATCAGGCTAAGATCAGTAGAGAGTTGCACGGGGACATAAATCTTACCCATCCCTGCCTGTCCCTGCTGGAATCTCACCCGTCCTCACCCATCTCCACTGGAATCTTACCCATCCCCACCCGTCCCTGCAAGGATTTAACCCATACCCACCCATCCCCATAAGGATTTAATGGTAAATAAAAGAAAATTCCAGTCAGCTCCCTCAGTCTGTCTCTGGATTTGAGCCACAGCACTGTAAGCAAGGAAGAAATGGAAGTTAACTTAGAACACTCTGGTGTACACATGTAAGATTTTTCTCTGATTTCTGGCACTGTGTGCTGAGAGGTCACCACATGCACGCGCCTGTAGGTCAGGTGACATCCGAAGCTCATGCCTGTGTCACAGCTGAGGTCTGCACCATCAGCCCGGGAGCAAAAAGGATTAATTGTAACATAGTAAGTGACAGCAAATAAAGACCTAAACGGTTCATACAGTCTGCCCAATAGTCACACTCATCATCAATTTATGATTAAATCAACGAGTGTGATATTATATACTTGATTATGGTCTTTCTTTCGTGTTTCTGGAACATAGACCATAGAAGTCTATCTGGCCCTATTCTTATGTTCCAACCGCTGGAGTTGTCGTTGAAACCCACTCCAGGTCTATTCGTCTTCTCATTTGTGGGACACAGACAGTAAAAATCTGTCCAGCACTGAAGTTGCTGTCTAAGCCCTTTCTAGCCCATCCTAAACCAGACTGCCATGTATTAGACACAGACCATACAAGTCTGCCCGGTATCGGCCCTAGTTAATCACAGCCAGAGTCGCCTCTAAGCGTCACTTGACACATCCACAAACATGCAGACATTTAAAGGTTAGGTTTTTTATAACTTCCATTTTCTAATTAGAGATCCTCTGTGTTCATCCCACGCCTTTTTGAATTCCATCATCATTTGTGTCTCTACCACCTCCTTAATGGAAGACTTTCCACATTTGTGCTGTAAAAGCAAGGAGGAAGAGGAGGAGGATACAGCACTCAAAGAACTTAGTACTCGGTAGATGAGATGCTGGTGCAGTGCAGCTTACACTTCCACAGGAACCCCGCAGGACCTGCTTCTGTCCCCACTGGAACCCCGTAGAACTGCTTCTGTCCCTGCGGGAATCCCGCAGATTCTGCGATCTAGGGCTCCATAAAAATACTCTAAGTGGCTAGCAATTGGTGAAGGTCTCCCCTATATAGTGGTAGAGCGATCCATAACCGGGTCAAAAACAAGATTCATATCACCTACTACCAGCATGAGTATGGTTGGCAAACTGACAGCAGAGCAGGAAAAGAAACCCTCAGTCATGGCCTACCGTACCATACACAGAGATTAAATAAATTCTTTGCCCTGTAAGTTAAAGTGGACTGCCACAAACCGACCCTCAGAGTTCTGAAGAAGAATCTTAAATTGACAAGCCATGGATTTGCGCACTAAAATCCCACTCCCCCTCGGTGACCAGTTGAGGAAGAACAATAGACATCTCCCACTTAAGATGTTCCTCCCGGGAGAGCCTAATCTCCTGGAGGCAAATAATGTCAGCTTGGTGGTGCTGTAAGGCCTGGAGAATCTGTCTGCTTTATGGGTGAGGTGACTGTCCACATTCCACGAAAGGAGGCGTATCGATTTACTGGAAGCCGTATTCATTAAGGATGGCAGGAGAAAAAGAGCAATGTGAAAAAGCACAAACAAAACAGCATGTACTCCAGGGTACCCAACCCCAAACCAAGAACTGAAAAAACCATCAATCCAACTCGCAACACACCAAGGCCACTCATGCAGCTTCACATGCATTCCACACACAATCCACCACCAAGCCAATCCAACAACCCTCCAGATAAATTTTGATCTGTTGTGTGTTCCAGAGTTATCCAAACCCAATCCCTTATCCCCAAAACCTCCCACTACCCCCATCTTCCCCCCCCCCCCCCAAAAAAAAAAAACCATTTTCAACATACCTGTGCCCCATCACACATTGTGCAGGGGTGCAAAAACTATGATTACAGCTAAGAGGTTCCCTGCCTCTGCTAAACATTGGACAGTCAAAGAGAGTGAGACTAACAGAAAACGAAGCAAATCTCTTAATACCCCAGTATTTGATTGAACTCCTATAGCATGAAGCCCAGCAAAGTTTCTTAGTGTAGTGCAAGATAATACAATTTACAAGTAATAGACAAACCAGATGCATATGTTGATCATTCTCCAGGCCCCTGTAGTAGATTTATAAAATCCAGAGCTTCAGCCAGGTTGTCAAAAGCTCTCCACTTTTCATCCGTGTAAACTTTCAAGGCAGCAGGGTACAGAAAGAGGACATGGATAGGGCTTGGAGAACAGCATAGAGTAGGGAGAAACGGTGTCAACTTTCAAGCAATGCCGGAGAGCAATCCTGAAAAAGCAGCACTTTCTCTCCCTCATACTCTAACTTGTCTTGTTACTTCTTGTACAGCTGCAGAAGCTCGAATTTTTGTACATAATTCAGAACTCGGGCTGCCACCACCACCCGTGGCCTCATTGCACCGTCCATCTTGCGGCCTACATGGTGGACTCTTTCCAAATAAAATGGGCCATGGGTGGTAAGCAATGGAAATTGCTCTGTGAGCCAAGTTTCAAGCATACTGGGAGAGCAAGGTCTGAAATGTTCTCAGGCAATCCAATGAATCTGATGTCATTCTGACTCAACCCATTCTCAAGGTCACCTAACTTTGATGCTTGGACCCGGAGTGGAGATTGTAGCTGGTCCATGAGGTACCTTTAAGGTCTGAGACCTGCTGCTCCTGCTCCCCAGTGCATTTAGAGGCTTCAGCAAGGAGTAAAATTGGCCCAAATTGCGGTTCCACCACTTTGGAAACCACCACTGTAATTTGCAGAAGCTGGGCATTGGAAAATGAGGACGCATCCTCGCACTGTATAGGTGCCATTTGTCTTCACCTCTACAGGTCCTGTCTCCTTTCTTGCCGGTTTTGAAGACACAGAACCAGTTGGGCTGGATAAAAATTTGTCCAGGCACAAGTACTGTGCTCACCCGCCTACTGAGATTCACTGTCCAAAGTAAAGAGTACAACAAAATGGTTTAAGGAAGGGAATCTCTGAAGCCAAGCAGGAACTCGACTGCTCCACTCACAGCATCACGTGGTCTTCTCAACACTGTTTTATGCTGATATAGAGTCTATAGGAAGCTACCACTGCCCCTTAATGACACTTCAACACAGTGGCAGAAAACACCTTAAAACTCACAGTCCTGTCCAGAGGGAAGTAACATGGGAGGGGTGGGGCCAGGAAGTATAAAAGCTCTGGACCCAGCTAGGATGAGATGGCCCAGAGGGGAGCAGCAAAGCCCCACTGCATACGTCTCCACCATGTACTTCTGAACTGCAGCCATGGCTCCGAGTTAAACCAAGTTCAAAATGGAATCTTACAGAATTGTATTTATGAACTGACTGGAAGCTGGCCGGTGAATGTTATTTGCTGAGAGACAGTAATGCATGCTGTGGCCTTGCAGAAGCAGGCCATGAGAGGACATTCTTACATCTAAAAACTAATTTATGTTTTCTTCTCTACCTGTGAGCCAAACAATACTCCCCCTACCTGACACCTTTTAATAAAATATTTTCTATTCAGCTTAACCTGCTGTGTGGCTCCACTTTATCCAGGCTCCAGCCCTGCCCTTGTTCATGCTATCACATATGCATACTTTCTCAGTAGTTACAAAAATTTATGCTTCCCAGGTGTTTCCTCCTTATTACACTAAATACAAATTTTAATATTCAAGGTAGCTCCAAATTTTTATGAGTAAAACTGGATCCCTAAGTATTATATTATCATACATCTGGCTGGAAAACTACTACTACTTAACATTTCTAAAACGCTACTAGGGTTACGCAGCGCTGTACAGTTTAACAAAGAAGGATAGTCCCTGCTCAAAGGAGCTTACAATCTAAAGGACAAAATGTAAAGTTGGGGCAGTCTAGATATCCTGAATGGAGGTATAATGGTTATGTGCCGAAGGCGACATTGAAGAGGTGGGCTTTGAGTAAGGATTTGAAGATGGGCAGCGAGGGGGCTTGGCGTATGGGCTCAGGGAGTTTATTCCACGCATAGGGTGAGGCGAGGCAGAAAGGGCGGAGTCTGGAGTTGGCGGTGGTGGAGAAGGGTACTGAAAGGAGGGATTTGTCCTGTGAGCGGAGGTTACGGGTAGGAGCGTAAGGGGAGATGAGGGTTGAGAGGTAATGAGGGGCTGCAGATCGAGTGCATTTGTAGGTAAGTAGGAGAAACTTGAACTGTATGCGGTACCTGATCGGAAGCCAGTGAAGTGACTTGAGGAGAGGGGTGATATGGGCATATCGGTCCTGACGGAAGACAAAAAAAAAAACTGTTGACAAAGCACCAAGGAATTCAAGAGGCTTGGACAGATTAGCTTCATCAAAAATATCTGTGTGACTTGCAATAGTCTTACTATATTTTAATCTTAGAGCATAATATGTTCACTTTAAAAAAAGTCAGTCATCCTTGTTCCTTAGAATTTTTAGCTACTTCCAGGAATTAGCCACAAACAGTCAAGGGAAACACAAGGGTTCTCACTGGAGCCTCCTGATAGGCTTTACAATGCAGCCATTGTTCAGAGTCCTTAACAAACAGTTCATGTATCAGAACTGCTAAAAGCTGCCTTTCCATTCAATACAAGCACTCAAGAGCAAAGGGCGTTACCCTGCTGTTATGAATGCTATATTTTTTCCCCAGCAACTAGTAATTAAATAAAGCAATAGCAGCACAGGAGTGTTACCTACTAGTATTCAAAGCAGTAGCAGAGATTTGAACCAGTCAACTAACAGAACCACTGCCCCAACCTTAGCAAGTTGTAATCCTAAACACACATTTTTAAAAATATGTACAACAGATGACAAATTTGATAGTTCTGTGTAGAATATCTGCCTGAATAAAGATATTCGAGATTACATGCTGTTTTAGGGGAAAAAAAAGTATAAAAACAGCCCAATGGATTAACCCAATTGATTACCACTATATTTTACATGTGCTCTATTGAACTGATCTACTTTTGGGTAGTCTGACTGAAAAGGGAGGGGCTAATAGACAGATGAACCCATCTTTACCTTATTGTATACAACACTGGAGAGCATCTTTTTTTTTTTTTTTGGGTCTTCTGTAGGTGTCTGTTGAAAGGAGTGTGATGGATGAGATTGCAAAAACTCCCTTAATAGCTGCATCAGAACAAAGTTTGAGCAGCTAGGCAGGTTAACAGGAGGTTAACAACCACAAGAATATTTGCAACCTGAGCAAATATAAGGAGAAAAGGAAATAAATAACCACAGAAGCCATGTTTACTATTCCCAGCCAATGCAAACTGCCATTCTCTTAGCAATAAAAAAAACAAACTTTATAGAAACCATGGAAAGTATTTCCAAAACAGGGTTTAGGCAATGTCTGCATACATATGCCTATGGGCACACATAGTAACATAGTAAATGACGGCAGATAAAGATCAAAACGGTCCACCCAGTCTGCCCAACACGATAAACTCATTTTACATGGTATGTGATACTTTTTTTTTTTTTTTTTTTTTTTTAAATATTATTGATGCATGGAAACGTTCATAAAAAAATTCTTTCTATAACGTACTGAGTTGTTACAGCATAGCAAAGTAATACATACTATATAGGTACAAACTGTAACTGCCTGTAGTCTCCATGACTTTTCCTTCTTTCTCCCCCTCCCCCAGTGTTACCCCCCCAAAACACCAACAACAATAAAAACAAAGCAAATCCCCCCCTAGGCAAACGACCCCTGCCTCCCTCTTCCCCACTACCCCTCCGTCTCACTGTCCGTCCACCATGACATCCTCATCCATGTTGTCCCCCTGCAGGAGTGTAGAAAGCGCCCTCCCCCACAGATCCTGATACTGTCTATGCCCCAAAGAGGTGGTGTACTTAAGCGAGGTGAGAACCCTCCTGCATGAAATTCTTCCACAAGGCTATAGCTGGGGGCTTGGTACCAACCCAAGACCGCAAAATACATTTCTTTACCAGCAGGATAGCCATCAAGATAAACTTGCATTGAGCGTCTCCTAACTCCTGAGCTCGCAGTGAATCCACACAGCCCATCAGCACTGCTGAATATGTCCACTCAACTGCACACTATAAAATATCCTCAATAACCTGCAGCGTTCCTGACCATAGAGAATGTAAAGATGGACACTCCATAAAGGAGTGCAAAACGATTCCCACGCTTGCCTTGCATTTATTGCACGTTATCATCCCACAATCTTCCCTTTCTCCTTGGTGATGGGAAAATTAGGTTCTTACCTTGGTAATTTTCTTTCCTTTAGTCATAGCAGATGAAGCCATTACGTATGGGTTATGTCCATCAACCAGCAGGGGAGATAGAAAGCACTCAAACTTTCACAGTGCCCTCTTGGCCAGATAGCTCCACTGCCTCTTCAGTATTTGAAGCTTCCAAAGCAGTATGGCAAACTGCAATGGGAATCACAAGAGCTTTCCTCACAGCGAACGATGGCCCATCACAAGGGCATGAACTCGTAAAGGAGGGAATGCACATCCTCCTGGAGGGAATAAACTCATCCTCCTTATTGTATAAGTGGAGGGGAACACACACGCCTCCTGGAGGGAATCACACATCCTCCTAAATTTAAACTGAACATGAATCCTGAAGATTGTTTTCCAACTTTCTCCCAAGGAAGGAACTTCAGGAAATTAGAACAGAACCTGAAAAACAGATTCACAGCATACAGACAATCATACAGGGAGGGCTCATGGCTTCATCTGCTATGACTAAAGGAAAGAAAATTACCAAGGTAAGAACCTAATTTTCCCTTCCTTGTCATCAAGCAGATGAAGCCATTACGTATGGGATGTAACAAAGCAATCCCTAGATAGGGTGGGAACAAGCCACACCACGCGCTAGCACTTGTGCACCAAAACGCGCATCCCTCCTGGCAGCCACATCCAGCCTGTAATGTCGGGCAAAGGAGAGCTTAGAAGCCCATGTTGCTGCACTGCATATCTCTTGAAGAGAGAGTGCTCAAGTTTCAGCCCAAGAGGAAAAAATCGCTCTAGTAGAATGTGCCTTAAAGGCTACAGGCGGAACCCTGCCGGCCAGCAGATAAGCTGAAAAGATAGTTTCTTTGAGCCAGCGGGCAATAGTGGCCTTAGACGCTGGAGACCCTCTGCGAGGAGAGAAAAACAAACAGATGATCAGAAGTCCTGAAAGAGTTAGTAACTTGCAGATACTGCAGCAGAGTCCTGCGCACATCCAAAAGGTGCAGCTGCCCAAAAGATTCTGGAAACGCTTCCTCTGAAAAAGAGGGCAAGAAAATAGGCTGGTTTAAGTGAAAGGCTGAAACCACCTTAGGCATAAAGGAAGGCACGGTCCGAACCGTGACTCCGGACTCTGAAAATTGCAGAAATGGGTCTCTACAGGACAGCGCCTGGAGCTCTGACACCCGTCTCGCCGAGATTATGGCCACCAGAAAAACGGCCTTCAGTGTCAAGTCTTTCTCCGATGCTCGCCGAAGCGGCTCAAAAGGAGATGCCTGCAGGGTTTTCAAAACTAGCCCCAGGTTCCAAGCTGGACAGGGTGCTCGCACTAGAGGTCGGAGCCGAAGCACCCCTCTAAGAAACCGTGCCACATCTGGGTGAGCAGCCAAAGACACGCCTTCCACCTTACCACGCAGGGAGGCCAACGCTGCCACCTGCACCCGCAGGGAATTATAGGCCAAGCCTTTTTGTACACCTTCCTGCAAAAAGTCCAGAATCGGCGAGACAGGAGCCCGCATTGGAACAATGGCTCTGGAAGCACACCAAGACTCAAACAGTAACCAAATCCTGGCATAAGCCACGGAAGTGGACCGCTTGCGGGCTTGCAGGAGAGTGGAAATAACTTTATTGGAATAACCTTTATCCCTCAATTGCGCCCTCTCAATAGCCATGCCGTAAGACCAAAGCGGCCGGCGTCCTCCATGGCTACCGGTCCCTGAGTCAACAGGCTCGGTACCAGAGGTAACGGCAGAGGAGCCTCCAGGAGCATCTGTCGAAGGTCTGCATACCAAGGTCTCCTTGGCCAATCCGGGGCGATAAGGACCACTTCTCCTGGGTGCAGCCGAATCCGCAAGAGCAGGCGCCCTATCAAGGGTCATGGGGGAAACACATAAAGTAGACCCGGAGGCCAGGGTTGAGCCAAGGCATCCAACCCCGCCGAGCGAGGATCTCTCCGTCTCCTGAAGAAGCACGGGACTTTGGTATTGGCACTTGTCGCCATTAGATCCATCACGGGCTTGCCCCATTTGGCACAGATCTGCAGGAATACTTCGTCTGCCAGATTCCATTCTGCTGGATCGATCTGATGCCTGCTCAGATAATCGGCCTGCACATTGCTCTGACCTGCAATATGAGCTGCCAACAGACACTGAAGATGCAGCTCGGCCCACTGGCAAATCAGTTCGGCCTGCGCGGCTAGTGCTCTGCACCTTGTTCCGCCTTGTCGATTTATATAGGCCACCGTTGTCGTGTTGTCCGACATCACTCTGACAGCCAATCCTTCCAGGGTCACTTGAAAGGCCAGAAGCGCCTGAAACACCGCTTTCAACTCTAGGCGGTTGATGGACCACTCAGACTCCTCGGGTGTCCTTAGACCCTGGGCATGCTTCCCCTTGCAGTGTGCGCCTCAGCCCTTCAGGCTGGCATCTGTTACCACTAGGCACCAAACGGGAAGCGTCAGCGGCATTCCTCGCCGCAGCATGCTGTCCGAGAGCCACCACTCCATGCTGAGACGGGCCGCAGGGAGCCAAGTAAGTCTGCATTGGTAATCCTGAGAAATAGGAGACCATCTCCGGAGTAAGGAATACTGTAGAGGTCTCAGGTGCGCTCTCGCCCAGGGTACCACTTCCATCGTGGCTGTCATCGATCCCAGCAGCTGGACAATGTCCCAAGCTCGTGGGCGGGGCATCCTCAGGAGCAGACGGACCTGATTCTGAAGCTTGCACCGCCTTGGCTCGGGTAGGAACACATAGCCCGAGACTGTGTCGGACCTGGCCCCCAAAAACTCTAGAGATTGTGAAGGGGACAGGTGACTTTTGGCCATATTGACGACCCAGCCTAGAGATTGCAGTACTGAGACCGCTCTGGCTGTAGCTTGTAAGCTCTCTGTTACAGAGTCTGCTCTGATGAGCCAGTCGTCTAGGTACGGGTGAACCCTGATACCTTCTCGCCTGAGAAAAGCAGCTACTACCACCATTACCTTCGAAAAGGTTCGGGGAGCTGTGGTGAGGCCAAAAGGCAAGGCCCTGAACTGGAAATGTTTTCCCAACACCGCAAACCTCAGAAACGTCTGGTGCGGGGGCCAAATCGGTATGTGCAAGTAAGCTTCTTTCAGGTCTAGAGACGTGAGAAACTCTCCTGGTTGAACCGCCGCAATGACGGAGCGCAGGGATTCCATGTGGAAATGCCGCACTCTCAGGGACTTGTTCACTTCTTTTAAGTCCAGAATAGGGCGAAAGGACCCACCTTTTCGCGGCACCACAAAGTAGATGGAGTATCGGCCGCAGCCTTGCTCGGCGGGAGGCACCGGGGTCACTGCCCCTAACTGAATCAGACCTTGTAAAGTCTCCTCCACCGCCGCCCGTTTGACGGCAGAACCGCATCGGGACTCCACAAACACGTCTCTTACTGGGGCGTTGAATTCTATTCTGTATCCATCTCTGATCAGGTCCAGAACCCACTGATCTGAGGAAATCTTGGCCCACTCCTCGACAAAGAGGGAAAGCCGTCCTCTGATGACAGGCATCGAGGAGAGGGCCGGCACACCATCATTGACAGGGTCACCCCTGAACTCCTGGTCTTGAGCCACCGGCTGCGGAACGCTTGTCCGAGCGAAAGGAGTTCCTCTGCTGACCACGGGCACGTGAAGTGAACCCAGCAGAACGCCCCGGGCGGTACCTTCTAGCTTCACGGAAGCCAGGTCTGTACGAGGAGTGGACCCCCTGGCCCTTAGAGGAAGGCCTCTGCCTATCTTCGAGCAAGCGCTGGGGTTTTGGATCACCCAGGCCTTTCACAATTTTCTCTAACTCCTCACCAAATAGGAGAAGTCCTTGAAAAGGCAACTTCACCAACCTTTGCTTAGAGGCCATGTCCGCTGCCCAGTGTTGTAGCCACAGACGACGGCGAGCCGCCACTGCTACTGCCATTTGTTTAGCCGAAGCTCTGACAAGGTCATAAAGGGCATCAGCCAGAAAGGACAAGGCCACCTCCATCCGCGGAGCCACATCCAAGAAGGGCTCCGCTCCATCTCCGGGCTGAGCCACTGCCTGTTGCAGCCAAGCTAGGCAGGCTCTCACAGCATAACAGCTGCATACAGACGCCCGAACAGTGAGACCTGCAATTTCAAAGGACCGTTTCAACGCTGTTTCCAGCCTACGGTCTTGAACATCCTTCAGGGCAACACCTCCTTCAACAGGGAGGGTAGTTCTCTTTGTCACCGCAGTGACTAGGGCATCCACTGTAGGCATTTGAAAACGAGCCATATGTCCCTCACGCAGAGGGTATAACTGCCCCATAGCCCTGGAAACTCTCAAAGGTCCCTCGGGGTCAGCCCACTGAGCCGAAACAAGCTCTAGGATGGAGTCATGCAAAGGGAAGGCCCGAGCAGCTTTCTTGGTACTAGCCATCCTGGGATTACCCGAGGAGGCCATGCCACTGTCAGGATCTTCAATTGAGAGGGCCTGCAGGGTATCTGAAATAAGCGCTGGCAGCTCATCACGGTGGAAAATCCTCACCGCGGAGGGATCATCCAGATCCTGTGGTAAATCCGCACCTGACTCTGGTTCCTCAGACCAAGAACGTCTGTCAGAGTTCTCCGAATCCTCACACCCCGACCACGGGGGGGGGGGGGGGGGGGGGGGGGGGGGGGGGGGGGGGGGGGGGGGGAAAGGTGCACCACAATCTGAAGGGGAATTAACCCTTCTGCGCTTATCTATAGGCCAAGCATCCGGGAAAAAAGCCTCACTGGGCAGTCCCAGGCCAGAATCCATCGGGGGGGGGGGGGGGGGGGGCAATCAGAGGAGCCTCAGGCGACCCTTGAGGGAGGGCTCTTTTCATCATGTATGCTTTATGCAGCAAAAGCACAAAATCCGGGGAGAAAATCTCACCCTGGGCACCCAAATCCTGTCCGGTGCTAGCCACTCCTGAAATAACCTCATCTCGAGGTGCCCCACCCGGCTCAGGTCTCTCCGTGTCCACGGAGGCCGCGCCATGCGGTGTAAGCAAAATGGCGCCCACTGCCAGCTCAGAGCGGGAAGAAACATCGCTCGCCATGCTCGGGCCGGCTCCTACGCCAATACAGCACGATGTACAGAGCCCTGCTGCTGATTTGCGCTTGCCACAAGTGGAACAGCGATTTACATTGTCCGCAGCCATCGCCGAAAAACGGCGGTAAAATCCAAAATGGCGGTTCGCGCCAAAATCGCCCCGATCGCGGGCCCACCCCAGAGGAGTTGGAAAACATTCTTACCTCAAAGGATCTAGTGTACAACTACGATCCTGCTGAAAATCAGGTCAAAAACCTCTGTTCCAGCGTCTCTGCGTTTAAAAACGCGACGCGACTTTTTTTTTTTTTAAGCTGTGAGGAAAGCAGAGATATTGAAGACTCCGGAGGCTCAGATGAGTGGGAAAGGCAGGGAAAGGGCGAACCTATATGCCTGCATCCACTGTTGGTGGGTAAGGACAGGGAAAGCAAGGCAATATGTCCACATCCACAGAGGTATGGGTAAGGCAGGGAAAGGGCTAACCTATGTGCCTTTAAAGTGAAGCTGCTATAGCCTCCAACACCCCGGTTAACAACTGGCAAGCCAGGAACCACCTCCCGGCAGATTTTTCTGGAGCTCGAACAAGCTGCAGCCACCCTGCTAAGGGAGATAGAGAATACTGAAGAGGCAGTGGAGCTAGCTGGCCAAGAGGGCACTGTGAAAGTTTGAGTGCTCTCTATCTCCCCTGCTGGTTGATGGACATAACCCATATGTAATGGCTTCATCTGCTTGATGACAAGGAAGTGCACTTTGTATAAGATGCTATACTGAATATCCTGCAGAGCAGCATTTGGGGTAACCCTGTAAAGGCCATCAGATACCTCTCCCAGCCTCTCCTTAGAAACACTCTTGCCTGTGTCCACACTCCATATCTCTGCTAACGGTGACATGTGACAAGCCTTTTTAGTGTCCCGAATCAATCGTTATCACTGTGATAGCCTGTTGAGGTGGGAAGGTATTTGCATAAAGATTTTATCCCATTGCGTAAATCACACTAACAACCGATGCCTCCATTCCTCCCTTAATACATAATCCCTCACTTGAAGGTAGGCAAAAAATTGAGGATTAGGGATCCCCCAAGCCCCCCTAACCTGATCAAAAGACTAAAATGTGTCCCCTCCCAATTGCCTAAACTGTTCCCCAGTTGCAACCTTTCCCCCTCCAAGCCTGAAACACTGACGTGCCCATCCCCGCAGGGAAATCATCATCTCCTGATGTCAGAAATGGGCTAGGACCCTTAACCGTCCCTCCATGTCCTCTCCACCACTTCCAAGCCCGCTGCAGTGCCAACATATACGGGTTTCCCCTCCCAGTTCCAGCCCCCCACTCCAGTTTCTAAGACCACAAATGGATCATTATGACCACACCAGCTCCCCCAAAAGTCAACCGGGGCAAAAAATCCCGTTCCCGAATGTATCTCCTGGATCCAACGCATTAAAGCTGCCACATTATAGGCCCTCAAGTCCAGCAGCCGAAGGCCTCCTTGCTTTCTATCATGGGTTAGCTTCGCATAGGAAATCCGCGCCCGCTTCAAATGCCAAATAAAAGTTCCCACCAGTCCCCGAAACATGTCCTCCTCAGACTTGCGGACCCACAGCAGAAGCATCTGAAGTGGATAGAGTACCTTCGGGAGCAGTACCACCTTGACCAAAGCTATGCGGCCCATGAAGCTCACTGGGAGGTCTTTCCATTGATGACAAAGCTTTTTAACCACTTCCAGCCAGTGACATTTCTCCTATATATTCATGTATGATCTGCACTTATGTAAACTCCCAAATATTTAATGCCCTCCCGAGCCCAAGTCAAAGGGAAGTCCGGTAGTGTCTTACTAACACACGGATAACTAATAGGAAGTGCTTCTGACTTCCCAAAGTTAATGCTAAGGCCAGAGAACGCTCCAAAATCCCTGAAGATATCCATGACTCGTGGCAGTGTGGTGGAAGCATCGTCTAGTAACAAGCGCATGTCATCTGCAAATAAATTAATCTTGTACTCCCCCCCACTGAAACCCCTTTTAAGGTTGGGTCTTGCTGAATTCTGTTTGCTAAAGGTTCCAATGTTAGTATGAACAACAGGGGGGATAGGGGGCAGCCCTGCCTAGTGCCTCCCTTAAGGGACAGCGTTTCTGTAAGAACATCATTGATAATGATTTGGGCAGTTGGGTTGCTGTAGAGGGCCCTAATCCAGCTCAGAAAAGCCCCCTGGACCCCCTAACGCTGCAGCACCCAGAACAGATATTCCCACACCACCTTATCAAATGCTTTCTCTGCATCGAGGCTTGCCAAAATTGTGTACCCTGCCTCCCACTCAAACAGGATGTGGCTTACTTTTAAGATATTAGCAGATGCAAATCTCCCCTGGACAAATCCCACTTGATCCGCGTGCACCAAGTATACCAGAGTTTGATTTGTCCTTGCCTTTCTCAGGGCACAGATCGTAAAAGTCTGCCCAGCACTATTCCTGTACTAAAAGTTCTGAATCTAATATTGAAGCTCCTTAAAATTTACACTCCAGCCCAACAGGGCGCAGATCGTAGAAGTCCACCCAGCATTGGTTTTACTCTTCAATTACCGGTGTCACCACCCAATCTCTGCTAAGATTCCGTAGATCCATTCCTTCTAAACAGGATTCCTTTGTGTTTATCCCACGCATGTTTGAATTCCATTACCGTTTTCATCTCCACCATCTCCCACGGGAGGGCATTCCACGTATCTACCACGCATCTACCACCCTTTCCTGAAAAAATACTTCCTGACATTACTCCTGAATCTGCCTCCCTTCAACCTCAATTCATGTCCTCTAATTCTACCACTGTCCCGTCTCCAGAAAAGGTTTGTTTGCAAATTAATACCTTTCAAATATTTGAACATCTTTATCATGTCACCCCTGTTTCTCCTTTCCTCCAAGGAATTCATGTTCAGGTTGGCAAGACTCTCCTTGTACAGTTTGCAATGCAAATCCCATACAACATTTGCAACTTTTCTTTGCATCGCTTCAGGTCTTTTTACATCTTTAGCAAGATATGGCCTCCAAAACTGAATACATGGAAAGCCTGTGAAGGAATCTGTGGGACCATTGGATCATTAAGGCGTAAAAGAAGCACTCAGGGAGACACGGTCATAGCAGAGAGACTGAAAGAATTCTCTGCTTTGTCTTTACCAAAGAAGAAGTAAAAGATTTAGTTTCAAGAGTGATGATGATGAGGAACTTAGAGATCTCAGTGAACATGAAAGATGTACTGAGCAAGATTGACAAATTGAAGAGTAGTAAATCACCAGGACTGGATGGTATACACCCTAGAGTAGTGAAAGAAAACCTTTTTTCCCCCGAGGGAAATTTTCCGCAACCTGATACAATCAATGGTAATAAGCCACGCAGGTTACTGCAATGGAATATATGCAGGATGTAAAGAACAACTCACAAAGAAACTCCAGACAGCCAGGCTGATATTCGGTAAATCACGTTTTTTAAGTACCAAACCCCTTCGAGAAAAACTTAACTGGCTCCCAATCAAGGAATGTATCACCTTCAAAATCTGCACCTTGGTCCACAAGATTATCTATGGTGAAGTCCCAGAATATATGGTAGACCTGATTGATCTCCCAACCAGAAACAGAACCAGAGCATCACGTACCTACTTGAATCTCCACTACCCAAGCTGTAAAGGACTCAGATACAAACTAACCTATGCATCCAACTTCTCCTACATAGGCACACAATTGTGGAATACACTGCCAAAGACTGTGAAATCAATCTACGACCATCTAAACTTCAGGAGATCATTAAAGACCTACCTATTCAGAAAAGCATTCCCCACCGACCTAAGCTAGATGCCTCTACTCTGCAACACAGCAAAACCATAGACTGTATTGGACATTATATATTACTTCCTATCTTCGATCCCTAGGCACCTGAATATACTAACCTTACCCGACCCTAATATCAAATTGTATTTGTTTCCATACCAGTCTTGGCGATCGCCTTACAGTAAGATGTAAGCCACATTGAGCCTGCAAATAGGTGGGAAAATATGGAATACAAATGCAACAAATAAATAAAATAAAGAAACCAAACATAAAATTGCTGATCTGCTGTTAATAATCTGTAACCCGTCATTAAAATCATCCATAATACCTGAAGATTGGAAGGTTGCCAATGCAACGCCAATTTTTAAAAAGGTTTCTGGGGTGATGTGTGAAATTACAAATCAGTAAACCTGTCATAAGTGCCGGGCAAAATAATGGAAACTATTAAAGAATAAAATTACTGAACAGAGACAAACACATGGCTGCCGAGAGGGGGGGCAGGGGTCAAAATTCCCCAGGGCCCGGCATCCAAGAAGTCCTGCCTGGTGCTAGCATTGCTCTCCTCCTCCCATTTGCGGCACCGCCGCAGAGTACTTCCTTCTTGCCGTGTCCAAACAGCCTCTTTGGATGCGGCAGGAAGGACTCCGCTCTGTGGCACTGCCACGCACAGGAACAGGAAAACCATGCTAGCGCCGGGCCTTGGGGAATTTTGACGTGCACAGTGACAGGAGCAGGATAAGTGGGGCAGACCTGGAGGGGGGATGGGCCTGGGAGGGTGTTTGCCCCGGGCCCGACTTTGTCTCTCGGCGGCCCTGGGCAAACATGGCTTAATGGGACAGAGTCAACAAGGATTCAGCTAAGGGAAGTTTTGCCTCACGTCTTTGAAGGCGTGATTGAAGGCATGCATGCACTAGTTTCCTTAAAAAAAAAAAAAAAAACTTTGTGCATAACAGACACAAAATGTAAAAACCTAGTTTAGAGAATTGTTTCACAAATTACTTTCATACACTATAGGGCTGAAAAAATATCATTGGGTACCAGGTAGTTTGGATCTCTAAAACGTAATGCCTGACACTGTTTTGTACCACCAGCTTAGGCCCTTCAAGTAAAGGTGTCATTGAGCTACATGGAAACAAGGCAGGCATTGGAAGAGGCTGTCAGGATGGAGAAAAGGGCTGGATGAAAATATTTGGAGAGGGGTGAGGATGGCCAGACAACAAAATAAGCAAAATGCTCCTTGAATAGCCCAAAATGAAATGAAAAACTAAGGAAGAGGAAAATGTTTTTCCTGGTTATTTTTCTCATAATATATTCTAGCCACTAGTGGCGTAGCTACGTATTTAACAAACCAACTGTCACATTTTCAAAACTGGGTTTGTGAGCCCTTGGACCACTGCCGAGGAGGGGCAGTGGCAGGCAAAACCACCCCACGCTAGAGACAAGGCAGATCTCTGACAGTTAGGCTTCACTGCACCTGGCCACTTTTCACCAAGAGTTGAGCTCCAGGCTTCAGGTGGCCGGCAGGACTTACTGGACAGGGCAGGACTGGATAACAGCTAGGCAGCACAGGGACAGCAAGGCAGGGAAAGGATAGGCTAAAGGACAGGACTGAAAGCTGCGAGCAGCCACTGAAACAGGGAACAAACACAGCTAGACAGGAGACAACTGAAAGCTGCAAGCAGCCACTGAAGCAGGGAATAAACACAGATAAACCCAGAACTAGGCAAAGACATACAAACAAGACACAAGACTGGGAAACAAGCAATACAGTAAACAAGCAATACCCTAAACTAAACATAGACTAACTAGAACAGGCAAGACTAGAACGAGAGGACATGAAATGAGATTGAAGGGGGGCAGACTCAAGAAAAATGTCAGGAAGTATTTTTTCACTGAGAGAGTAGTGGATGCTTGGAATGCCCTCCCGCGGGAGGTGGTGGAAATGAAAACGGTAACGGAATTCAAACATGCGTGGGATAAGCATAAAGGAATCCTGTGCCGAAGGAATGGATCCTCAGGAGCTTAGTCAAGATCGGGAGGCAGGGCAGACTTATACGGTCTGTGCCAGAGCCGGTGGTGGGCAGCGGGACTGGTGGTTGGGAGGCAGGGTTAGTGCTGGACAGACTTGTACGGTTTGTGCCAGAGCTGGTGGTTGGGACGCAGGGCTGGTGGTTGGGAGGTGAGGATAGTGCTGGGCAGACTTATACAGTCTGTGCCCTGAAGAGCACAGGTACAAATCAAAGTAGGGTATACACAAAAAGCAGCAAATATGAGTTATCTTGTTGGGCAGACTGGATGGACTGTGCAGGTCTTTTTCTGCCGTCATCTACTATGTTACTATGTTACTTCAGGCAAGAACTAGAGCAAGGAAACAAACTCAGGCTGAAGTGCAAAAGCACCAACACACCAGGGCCTTAGACGCAATGCAAAGGCAAAGGCAGAGAGGTTCCAAATGGCTAATAAGCCCAGCAGCAGCTGAGGCTTCAGCTGCAGCAATCACCAGGCAGCTACGGGTGCTGATCAGGGACAAACAAGAAGAGTAAATCTGGCAGCCTGGAAGATTCGGACTGGGTTAAAGTCTGGAACGGGCAGGAACAGCAAGACAGTCTATAGCAGTTCATAGCAGCCACCGGTTCTGGCCACCAGAGGGCGAGGTGAGCACAGACGTAACACCAAGCATGGTACCATAACCCTTTACAAGGCAGTTCCAAATCAACTGGAGGCCTAAAAAGGGAAGTAAAGTGAAATTTGGACTTGCATATTAATTTCCTTTCCTTGAGTCCTGTCAGACCAGTCCAGAACCCACCCATAAAGTCACCCTGAAAGGAGTCTCAGCTGGGAGAAAGACATGATCTGAGCCAAAAGGTACAACATGCAGGTCTATCTTTTTTTCAGAACTCTTCTATAACGTTTTTCATAAAGATAAGCAAGGTGGTTTAGAGTCAAAATGAAATAAAGAAAAACAGAGTATTAAGAGCAGACGGACCAGATGGGAGCAGTCTTTAGCTCCTTCTTTAATGTAGTATAAGATGATTCATTTCATTAATAAGCTAGGAAGGGAGTTCCAGAGGTAAGGTACAAGGAAAAGGCAAATGACAGGTTCTCATGTTGACTTCTCCTGGCATAAGGAAGATTTGCAAGGTAAAAGGGAATGCCTGTAGAGTAATTTACAGGGTTTGGGTTTTTTTTTTTTTTTTGAGGGGGGTTGCTTTGTTTTTCTGTGGGGTAGTTTGCAGGAGGCAGATTTAGGGTAGGGCAATTTGGGAACACTGTACCAATTGCAGGGGATATATTTGGGTGCAGGTGCAATACTCTGGGTGGTATGGCAGTTGCAGGGTATGGGGATTGTGCAGTTATGTTTCAATCATTTTTATTGATAGCAGGTAAATGAACAGTGTACAATTTTGCTCGGTTCTTTTAAGGAATTAACATATTAAGAACTCTTCTAACAAAGGATGTGCTTCCAACATATTCTATCCCACCCCCCTTCCCATACCCCCCTCTCCCCCCCCCCTCTCTCTCGAACCCTTTCTCCACCCCTCTCCCACCCCTATAAACCTACTATACAAAGCACAGGTATTCAAGTCTTCTCATCTTCCTACACAGTCTCTCAATTTAGAATTCTACTTCTTGCTGCTGGTTGTAAGGTATCTCAAAAATTCGCCCAGGTTATTTTCCAGCTTTCTGCCCTCCACAGAGGAAAGATCTGTAATTCCACATCGTTCCAATTTCAAAAGCTCAATCATGTGTGCCCTCCAGGCCCCCAAGGAGGGGCCCCCGCTTTCTCTCCAGTTCAGCAGGATGGTCTTTTTTCCGACCAGCACTGCTCTATGAAGAAAGGAGTTTAGACCTGGAGGGGCAAACCCTGCACACTCGTATCTTCCAAACAGCAGCAGTGGTTGTCTCTGTATAGTGCTGCAGCCCCAATACCGTTTGGTCTCAGCTAATATTTGAGACCAAAATCTCACAACCCGAGGGCAAGACCAGAACATGTGCCCAAGTCCGGCTGAGGTCTGGTCACAGCGAGGGCAGGCTCCAGTGCCCCCAAACCCCGCCTTGGAAGCTCTGGCTGGTGAAATGTAGAGCGAACTTATATTGTAATTCCCAATATCAGGTGTATACTGAGGTATGTAAAGCAAAGGACAAGGTGGTCTGCAAAATCTCATCTGATACTTCCGCTGCCAGGTCTGTCGCCCATTTCTGCGCTCTGCCTCGATAGTCAATGTCCTCTGTGGAGTCTTGAAGATATCTGTGGTGAAACCTCAAAGGCACTGTGTTCTGAGCCCCCAGTGTCAGTGCTGTGTTCAACATATCTTGCACGTCCTCACTCAAGTTAGTCCATCCTAATTTTACCATGTAATGCTGGATCTGCAAGTGCGCAAATTGGTCCGTCCCGGGCAGATTAAATTCTCTTTGCAACCCCTGGAAGGGCCGCACTTTACCTTCATCTGACAGCAGCTGGCACAGATAATGAATCCCTTTCCTCCGCCAACGGGCAAATACCACGGAGGATGATCCTTCCGGGAAATACGGGTTGTGAAACAGAGGTAAAAAGGGTGTTGTAGTCCATTTAAACCAATGTCTTTTGCAAAGCCACTTCCAAGCTGCTCTTGCTGACAGAACTAATGGATTGTTTCCAAGCTTGGTTGTGACTCCCTTGCCAGATGCATGCAACCACCACCCCAGATGCACTATGGGAGAGAGTGCCTGCTCCAATTGTGTGTTCGAAAATTCCTGATGCCCTGTTAACCAATCTCTGATATGCCTCATCGAGCATGCTATTGTCAAGTATCTTATATTAAGTAGACCCATCCCACCGTGGTCCTTCGGTTTGTGTATTATATGCAGAGGGAGCAGAGGCTTTTGCCCTCTCCACAGAAACACCTGTATCAATTTATTAAGAGCCAGCTCAGCTCCTCTCTCTAAGTATAAGGGCAGCATTTGGAACAGACAGAGCCATTTAGGGACTATCATCATGTTAACTAGTCCTATGCGACCTGATAAAGAGAGTGGACAGGTACCCCAAAGATGTAACAGACGCCGTGTTTCCGTCAGAGCTGGGACTACATTCTTCTCATATAATAGCCCCAGATCAGAGGGAATGACCACACCCAGGTACCAAATCTGACCTTCCGCCCATTGCGGTGGGAATAAATCCTTCCAATCATGCCGCAGCCCCTGGTCCAAAGGCAGCGCCAGTGATTTGGCGAGATTTAATTTAAAGCCCGAAAGCCTACCATACCTTTGAACCGTGTGCAGGAGGTGCCCTAGAGATGTCTGAGGATTACTCAGGAGTAGCAACAAATCATCGGCATATGCCAGCACCTTGATCACGTGTTTATGGAGTCTGATCCCCTGTATTTGCTCATGTGTTCTGATCTCGTTCAGCAAGGGCTCCAGGGACAACAAAAATAACAGCGGGGACAGTGGGCAACCCTGTCGTGTCCCTTTCCGAATCTCAAACCCTTCTGTTCTTATCCCATTGACTAATACCATGGCCTGGGGGTCAGTGTATAGCGTAGTGACAGCTTACAAAAACCATCCCGTGAGACCTATCCACCGTAGAGTCTCAAACAGAAAGGGCCACAACACCCGGTCAAATGCCCGTTCTGCATCAAGGCTCACCGCCAGTCTTTGTGATTTTGTGTCAGTATCAGCTAAAATGGCCAGGATAAGTTTGCGCACATTGAGGACTGACTGACGTCCCCCGACAAATCCGGCCTGGTCCTCCTCCACCAGCTGTGATAGTAATGGGGCCAGCCTGTCTGCTAAAATCCGAGACAAGAGCTTGGCCTCCACGTTAATCAATGAGATTGGTCTGTAAGAACTAGGTTGCAGTGGATCTCTCCCTTTTTTTGGTATTAAGCTTATGAGGGCCGTGTTGGCATGCAGTGGGAATCGGCCTGTCTCTACAACTTCATTAAGGTACTCAGTTAGGGGTCCCAAGATCTGCAGCTTCAACATCTTATAGAATTCACCGGAGAGGTCGTCGGGTCCCGGTGCAGAGTGCATCTTCAGTGCGCTTATTGCTTTTTGAAGTTCTTTTGCCTCTCGGTTTATTTAGGGGGTCTAAATGCTCTAAGGGAATCTTCCCCATGTTAACTGTGTCCAAATATGCTGTTATGGCCTCTTTAATATCTCCCTCGTTGTCCTCTCCTTTATACAAATGGGCAAAATGTTGTTGAAATATACGTGCTCTCTCGTCTGGATTATTGGTGATCCCCCCTGATTGCCTGCATATCGCTGCGATGTAATGGGGCTTCCGTGTGCCTTTCACCAGCCTCGCTAGCAACCCTCCCGCCTTATCCCCAAATTTACACAATCTATATTTTCTAAACAACAGGGAGCGTGCCGTGCATTCCTGAAGTAAACTATTCAACGCTGGTTAGTTACTCCTAGCTCCAAGGCCAATTTAAGCATTCAATCATATGACTTAAGATCTCAGGCCAGGAACTGAACTAAATTCAAAAGAGAAGTATGTGCACTGGACTGCTGTTGGTTAACACCCTTGAATGGAAGAAGGAAACCCAAATCCAAATAATACACCTAGAGTCAAGTGCATCACTTCCTTTTTAAAATCCCCACACATACTGGAAACAAATGTGTAAGGATGGGGTAGCGCAATCACTTCAGACCCTGATCAGAGAGTCTGAATCTAAAACAGCACTATAGAAGAGTTGGAGGCAGACCTGGAAGAGGCTGTGCGCTATCAGTAGTTCCTGCTGTCGGATGAGAAGAACAAAACTTTGAACGACTCAACTCAAGAAATATCCCACATAACGTTATCCCTTAAGACACTCCATTTTTAACCCTACCTGGGAGATATGGTTGATGGATGATTCCATTCTCCGCAGCTGGGATGCTTGAATATCCAGAAGCTGAAGCACATTGTTGGCCAAGGCATTGATCTGATAAGCAACGCTGGCTAAAGACTGAGTTGTATATGCTTTTGTTTCTTCTAATGCTTTTCTTTTATCAGGAGCCTGCAATGACAAAAAGTTTTAAAGGGATAATGTTTCCATAATTATTGATTTTAACTAGTCAATGTAACAAACTTGGTATACATTTTTAGAAAAGTACAGCACAGTAAGTTGCAAGAATATAAAATATATGCCAACACACATCCACAAAATTCAAAGCAGATAACTGGTCTGAGAGTACTGTGAACACACAATAGCCATTAGTCTAGTGCACATTAATGGTGCTTATGCTGAAATTACATCTTTATGGTCTACATTTCAGAATCCACATTGATCAATTCTTGGATAGTGCTGTGCTATGGCTGTCGGGTTTCATTTTTCTATTAATATTTATCACAGTTCCCAGTTGGTGTACCATGAAAGAAATATGCCACAAAAATCTGGCTGTCTGTATAAGGGAAACGAGTCTGGGACAGCTATGGTAGTCCTTCTCTTCCCAAACACTATGGCCTTTCCACTAAAAAGGGAGTAAGCATACTAAATCCATTTCCTCCTTGCTCCTCTGCTAGCTTCCTTCTTAAGTTAAAACTGCAGTAGAGGGTTACTGACAGCTTTTTTTCAGTTTCAACCAAAACCAAAACTACCACAAAAGCAACCACCTGGTTTTGGCAGATGCTGAAAACTCAAGTTTGGTTGTGTGAATGTGAACCAATGAGAGCCAATGTGTCAGAGATAATCTGCATGCCTCTGCTAACCCTCCCCCACTCAAGCCAGAACATAATTTAAACAAATAAAAATCTTATTTTACCTCCAAGAAAATAGCCTCCACATACAAACAGCAGCTAATAAAAACAAACTTTAAGTCTCCTTCTGTGTCAGAATTTAAGGCATGGGATAAGCACGTGGGATTGCTTAGGAAAAGGAAGAGATAGGGGTTACAGACTATGGGCAGACTGGATGGGCCATTTGGCCTTTATCTGCCGTCATGTTTCTATGTTTCTATTTTTGGCTTCCAAAAACACACATGATCATTTTCAGCCAAAACCAAGAGACAAAGCCAAAAATGAAAATAACCCTTAAGCCGAAACTGGTCAGAAAACAGATTTGGGGTCAGTTTTGGTACTGTAACCGAAACCTTAATTCGGTCAGCCTCTTAACTGTGTCACAATTGTGGTCGTGACCCCTCTAAGACTTACCTTATTTCTGGGGGTCAGTTTCTGAGCTGGGTTCTGTCTGTCCTTCCTGAGTTAGCTCTGTCTCTGTATGCTGGCTGCTCCCAGCATGGTTCTAATTGCTTCACTATACTGCACCTGTGTGTGTTGCCTGAGTTAGCTCTGCCTCTGTCTCTGTGTGCTGGCTGCTTCCAGCGTGGCTCTAATTACTCCACTATACTGCACCTGTGTGTGTTGAGCCTCTCTGTGCTTCAGTATGCTTTCTGCCTGAGTCCTGTAGCTGTGACATCATCAGTCAGGCCCTTGATAAGGAAGTGGTGTTCTTCCATTCAGGGCCTTTGCAAACACCAAAGGTCCAGGTCAGTGTTGGTGCAGTGAGCACCTCTGCCTTGTCTTGCTTCATAGATTATGTTCCTAGTTTGTATTCCTTGGTTGTTTGTATCTGGAATCCTATTCTGTTGGCTCCCTTTCCTTCCTGCCTGTGTAACCCTGAACCCCTTGTGCAGTTAGCCTGTGGGCACTGCTGTATCCTGGTTCCCTGTTTCCTTGGGCTTCTGCCCCACCCTGGTCAGTCAAGCTTGTCTCCTTGGGCTTCTGCCCCACCCTGGTCAGTCAAGCTTGTCTCAAAGTCCTTCTCCCAGATATAGTATCTGTATTTCCTCTGATGGGGCTGGTTGGCTTCTGCTTCAGTACCCCTCCTGCTTCAGTCCGGTCTGTTTGGAAATCCTGTATCCTGATTCCTATCCTGAACCCTGTTGTGGTCTGGCTTGTTTAGTGTGAGTTCTCTGGTGTTCCTGCCTGCTAGTTCCAGTACCAATTTTCCTCCAAGTCCTGCCGGCTGCCTGCACCCGGGGGTTCAACCCCCGGGGAACGGCGGCTATGTGTAGGTGAAGCCTAGGTGCAGTCCCATGTGTTCCAGTCTCGTTTGTTTCAGTCCGGTGCGTACCAGTCTAGTGTATTCCAGTCCAGGGTGTTCCAGTCCAGTGGGTTCTGGCTCGCTTGTCTGCGTCTGCAGTCCTTGCCTTTGCCGGTGTGCTAGCCCAGTGTTGGTTGGTGGATTTTGCCTGCTGCTCGTCAGCAGCCCAAGGGTTCACGATTGCTCCAGAGTCCGCACGCTACGAACCTGAGCACCTGACAAACTGCAGGGGCCAATGCGTTCCAGTTTCTGATAGAAGCCAACGCAGGAGTAAGCAGCGCTGCTTTACCAATTCAATGTCAGCCGGAAGTCATTCTGTGGGTGGGAGGGAGGGAAAGTAAATTGCTGATGCCGGAGAGAAGGCGTTGCTAATACTAGTGTATGGGGAGGAAAAGGAAACAAGTGAGAAAGTCAGGTGGTACTGTGGAGAGGAAAAGTGAAGATATCAAGAAGTGTATAGGTGAGAGAGAAGGTGATGGTGTACAATGATAAAGTGAACACAGTAAAACGTGTACCCTGATGCTTAAATGAGTGGCTCCTGGCCATTTTATATCTTTTTCACGTTAGAGGCCAGATCCACTGCATAGCAATGTTATTCACTAACACAGCCCTCACACCAGTTTATAATTCCACACATGGGGTGGGGAGAGTAGAGTGCTATCTCCAGCTGTTCAAACAATTTGTAAAAGTTGAAATGGAATTCAACAGGACTTTCAAATTAAGAATAATAAAAGGCACATCTTCTATTATCTTCCTCCCTTTTGTTATCTTCCTCCCTTCTTTCCAAGCTCTTTTCACATAAGTTAGTCATGGTAAAACATCACTACAAAACTGGTGGGCATCTTCCAAGGAAAGAATACCAACTGTGATCTACATGTATTATGTGAATAAGGGAAAATTAGGTTCTTACCTTGGTAATTTTCTTTCCTTTAGTCATAGCAGATGAAGCCATTACGTATGGGTTGTGTCCATCAACCAGCAGGGGGAGATAGAGATCACAACTTTTCACAGTGCCTCATGGCCAGCCAGCTCCACTGCCTCTTCAGTATTTGAAGCTTCCAACGCAGTATGGCAAACCGCAATGGGAATAACATGAACTTTCCTCACAGCGAACGATGGCCCCTTAACAAGGGCATGAACTAAAAAGGAGGGAATGAACACATCCTCCAAGAGGGAATAAACTCGTCCTCCTTATTGTATAACTGGAGGGGATACACGCAACCTCCTGGAGGGAATAAACTCATCCTCCAAAACATAAACTGGAGGGAATGGACTCATCCTCCTATAAGTGAACATGAATCCTGAAGACTGTTTTCCAACTTTCTCCCAAGGAAGGAACTTCAGGAAACAAGAACAGAACCTGAAACAGGTTCACAGCATACAATCATACAGGGAGGGCTCATGGCTTCATCTGCTATGACTAAAGGAAAGAAAATTACCAAGGTAAGAACCTAATTTTCCCTTCCTTGTCATCAAGCAGATGAAGCCATTACAATGGGATGTAACAAAGCAATCCCTATATAGGGTGGGAACAGGTCACATCACGCGCTAGCACTTGTGCTCCAAAACACGCATCCCTCCTAGCAGCCACATCCAGCCTGTAATGTCGGGCAAAAGAGAGCTTAGAAGCCCATGTTGCTGCACTGCATATCTCTTGACGAGAGAGTGCTCCAGTTTCAGCCCAAGAGGAAGAAATCGTTCTGGTAGAATGCGCCTTAAAGGCTACAGGCGGAGACCGGACGGCAAGCAGATAAGCTAAAAAGATAGTTTCTTTGAGCCAGCGGGCAATAGTGGCTTTAGACCCTCTGCGAGGACCTGATAGCAAAACAGATGATCATAGATCCTGAAAGAGATAGTAACTTGCAGATACTGCAGCAGAGTCCTGCGCACATCCAACAGGTGCAACTGCCCAAAAGATTCTGGAAACTCCTCCTTATCAAAGGAGGGCAAGAAAATAGGCTGGTTTAGGTGAAACGCTGAAACCACCTTAGGCATGAAGGAAGGCACAGTCCGAACCGTGACCCCAGACTCTGAGAATTGCAGAAATGGGTCTCTATAGGACAGCGCCTGGAGCTCTGACACCCGTCTCGCCGAAGTAATGGCCACAAAAAAAAACGGCCTTTGGCGTCAAATCTTTCTCCGATACTCGCCGAAGTGGCTCAAAAGGAGAAGCCTGCAGGGCTTTCAAAACTAGCCCCAGGTTCCAAGCTGGACAGGGTGCTCGCACGGAAGGCCGGAGCCAAAGCACCCCACTAAGAAACTGTGCCACATCTGGATGAGCAGCTAAAGACACGCCTTCAACCTTACCACGAAGGGAGGCCAACACTGCCACTTGCACCCGCAGGGAATTATAGGCCAAGCCTATTTGTACACCATCCTGCAAAAAGTCCAGAATCGGCGAGACAGGAGCCCGCATGGGTGTGATCGCTTTTGAAGCACACCAAGACTCAAACTGGCGCCAAATCCTGGCATAAGCCACGGAAGTGGAACGCTTGCGGGCCTGCAGGAAAGTGGAAATGACTGTTTGACTAGCCTTTGTCCCTCAATTGCGCCCTCTCAATCGCCATGCCATAAGACCAAAGCGGCAGGCGTCCTCCATGGCTACCTGGCCCTGTGACAACAGGTTCGGTACCAGAGGTAAAGGAAGGGGAGCCTCCACTAGCATCTGTCGGAGGTCCACATACAATCCGAGGCGATGAGGACCACTTCTCCTGGGTGCAGCCGAATCCGGAGCACGCGCCCTATCAAGGGCCACGGAGGGAACACATATAGTAGGCCTGGAGGCCAGGGCTGAGTCAAGGCATCCAACCCTGCCGAGTGAGGATCTCTCCGTCTGCTGAAGAAGCACGGGACTTTGGCATTTGAACTTGTCGTCATAAGATCCATCACGGGCTTGCCCAATTTGGCACATATCTGCAGGAATACTTCGTCTGCTAGTTCCCATTCTGCTGAATCGATCTGATGCCTGCTTAGATAATCGGCTTGCACGTTGCTCTGACCTGCAATGTGAGCTGCCGACAGAAACTGAAGATGCAGCTCGGCCCAGTGGCAAATTTCGGCCTGCGCAGCCAGTGCTCTGCACTGAGTGCCGCCTTGTCGATTTATGTAGGCCACTGCTGTCGTGTTGTCCGACATCACTCTGACAGCCAATCCTTCCAGGGTCACTTGAAAGGCCAGAAGCGCCTGAAACACCGCTTTCAACTCCAGGCGGTTGATGGACCACTCTGACTCCTCGGGTGTCCATAGACCCTGGGCATGCTTCCCCTTGCAATGTGTGCCCCAGCCCTTCAGGCTGGCATCTGTCACTACTAGACACCAATTGGGGAGTGCCAGCGGCATTCCTCGCTGCAGCATGCTGTCCGAGAGCCACCACTCCATATTGAGTCGGGCCGTAGGGAGCCAAGAAAGTCTGCATTGATAATGGAGACCACCTTTGAAGTAGGGAAAACTGTAGAGGTCTCAGGTGCGCTCTCGCCCGGGGCACCACTTCCAATGTGGCTGTCATCGATCCCAGCAGCTGGACAATGTCCCAAGCTCGCGGGCGGGGCATCCTCAGGAGCAGACGGACCTGATTCTGATGCTTGCCCTGCCTTAGCTCGGGTAGGTATACATAGCCCGAGTCTGTGTCGAACCTGGCCCCCAAATATTCTAGAGATTGTGAGGGGGTCAGGTGACTTTTGGCCATATTGACGACCCAGCCTAGAGATTGAAGTACTGAGACCACTCTGGCTGTAGCTTGATAGCTCTCTGTTACAGAGTCTGCTCTGATGAGCCAGTCATCTAGGTACGGGTGAACCCTGATTCTCGCCTGAGCAAAGCAGCTACTACCACCATTACCTTCGAAAAGGTTCGGGGAGCTGTGGCGAGGCCAAAAGGCAAGGCCCAGAACTGGAAATGTTTTCCCAACACCGCAAACCTCAGAAACGTCTGGTGCGGGGGCCAAATTGGTATGTGCAAGTAAGCTTCTTTCAGGTCTAGAGACGTGAAAAACTCTCCTGGCTGTACCGCAGCAATGACTGAGCGCAGGGTTTCCATGTGGAAATGCCACACTCTCAGGGACTTGTTTAAATCTTTTAAGTCCAGAATAGGGTGAAAAGACCCACCTTTTCGCAGCACCACAAAGTAGATGGAGTATCGGCCGTAGCCGTGTTCGGCAGGAGGTAGCGGGGACACAGCCCCTAACTGAATCAGACCTTGCAAAGTCTCCTCTACCGCCGCCCGTTTGGCGGCAGAACCGCATTGGGACTCCACAAACACGTCTCTTACTGGGGCGTTGAATTCTATTCTGTAGCCATCTCTGATCAGGTCCAGAACCCACTGATCTGAGGAAATATTGGCCCACTCCTCGGTAAAGAGGGAAAGACGTCCTCCGATGACAGGAAGCGAGGAGGGGGCCGGCGCACCATCATTGAGAGAGTCGCCCCTGAATTCCAGGCCCAGAGCTGGTGGCTGCGAAACGCTTGTCCGAGCAAAAGGAGTTCCTCTGCTGAAAAACGGGCACGAGAAGTGAACCCAGCAGAACGCCACGGGCGGTACCTTCTAGCTTCACGGAAGCAAGGTCTATAAGAGGAGTGGACCACGCCTGGCCCTTGGAGGAAGGCCTCGGCCTATCTTCGGGCAAGTGCTGGGGTTTAGGATCTCCCAAGCCTTTAACAATTTTTTTTCCAACTTCTCACCAAATAGGAGAAGGCCTTCAAAGGGCAACTTCACCAACCTTTGCTTGGAGGCCATGTCCGCTGCCCAATGTCGTAGCCAAATAAGACTGCGAGCCGCCATTGCTACTGCCATTTGTTTAGCCGAAGCTCTGACAATATCATAAAGGGCATCAGCCAAAAAGGACAAGGCCGACTCCAGCCACGGAGCCACATCCAAGAAGGGATCCGCTCCATCTCCGGGCTGTTCCACTGCCTGTTGCAACTACTCTAGGCAGGCTCTAGCAGCATAACAACTGCATGCAGACGCCCGATCAGTAAGACCTGCAATTTCAAAGGACCATTTAAGTGCTGCTTCCAGCCTACGGTCTTGTATATCCTTCAGGGCAACTCCTCCTTCCACAGGGAGGGTAGTTCTTTGTCACCGCAGTGACTAGGGCATCTACTTTAGGCCTTGCAAAGCGAGCCAAATGCTCCTCACGCAGAGGGTATAACTGCCCCATAGCCCTGGAAACTTTCAAAGGTCCCTCGGGGTCAGCCCACTGAGCGGAAATAAGCTCTTGGATGGAGTCATGCAAAGGAAAGGCTCGAGCAGGCTTTTTGGTACTAGCCATCCTACGATTCACAGAGGAGGCCGTGCCACTGTCAGGCTCTTCAATAGAAAGGACCTGTAGGGCATCTGAAATAAGCGCTGGCAGCTCATCACGGTGGAAAATCTTCACCGCGGAGGGATCATCCAGATCCTGTGGTAATTCTGCACCTGACTCTGGCTCCTCAGACCACGAAGGCTTGGCAGAACTCTCCGAATCCTCACAGCCCGACCACGGGGGGGAGGAGGTGCACCACAATCTGTAGGGGGATTAGCCCTTCTACGGATGCCAATTATCATGGAAAATAGCCTCAGCGGGCAGTCCCAGGCCAGAATCCACCGGGCGGCGGGGGGGGGGGGGGGGGGGGGGGGGAGGGGGGGGAGGACAATAGAAGGGGCCTCAGACGACCCTTGAGGGAGAGCTCTTTTCAGCATGTATGCTTTATGCAACAACAACACAAAATCAGTGGAGAAAAACTCGCCCTGGGCACCCAGATCCCGTCCGGGGCTAGCTGCTCCCTGAATAGCCTCAATTCGAGGTCACCCCCCCCCCCCCAGGCTCAGGGCTCTCCGTCTCTACGGAGGCCGTGCCATGCGGAGAATTCAAAATGGTGTCCGCTGCCAGCTCTGAGCGGGAAGAATCATTGCTCGCCATGCACGGGCCGGCTGTTATACCTGTACAGCACGATTTACAGAGCCCCGCTGCTGATTTGCGCTTGCCACACCGGGAACAGCGCTTTACATTCTCTGCAGCCATCGCCGAAAACAGCGGAAAAATTCAAAATGGCGGTTTTGCGCCAAAAACACCCTGCAGGAGTTAGAAAACACTCTTACCTCACCAGACCGAGTATCACAGCTCCGGTCCCACAGAAGAATCAAAGGAAAACCTCTGTTCCAATTTTTTTTTTTTTTTTAACGCTGTGAGGAAATCAGAGGTAATAAGAACTCCGGAGGCTCAGATGAGTGGGAAAGGCAGGGAAAGGCGAACCAATGTGCCTGCATCCACTGAGTGGGAAATGACAGGGAAAAGCAAGCTAATATGTCCACATCCATGGGGGCATGGGTAAGGCAGGGAAAGGGCTAACCTATGTGCCTTCAAAATGAAGCTGCTATAGCCTCTAACACCCCGGCTAACAACTGGCAAGCCAGGAGCCACCCCTAGGCAGATTTTTGATGGAGCTCGAAGAAGCTGCAGCCACCCTGCTTGGGGAGATAGAGAATACTGAAGAGGCAGTGGAGCTGGCCGGCCATGAGGCACTGTGAAAAGTTGAGTGCTCTCTATCTCCCCCTGCTGGTTGATGGACACAACCCATACGTAATGGCTTCATCTGCTTGATGACAATGAAGGAGGCCCTAAGCTACTTTAAAAACCAAATTAAAATGTCAGTATGATTTTCAAAAATGCAGACTCAAAAGAAGAGGGTAAAAAATATTTTTCAAATGCCGCAATTTTCCAAACTGTGGAGACAACTGCAAAGTCCACAGTACTTTTATCCACCAATTCTGAACCATTTCCTAAGTAGAACATACAAGTATAAATCGCCTTTCAAAATTACCCATACAGATTTGCATATATCTTTCCTGTAGGAACGTTTTCCAGGCAAAACAATGCATAAAGTTTTGAAAATAAGAAGTTACACCCACCCCAACTTATCCACATGCCAAAAAAGCTTCAACAAAATATCTGAGTAAAAAGAGTTTTTGAAAATTATTTGTATGTGGCTTTTGAAAGTTATCCTCAAATGATACAAGCATCTCAAAAAAGGAGGAATAAATAAATATATGGAGGAAAGCCTGGGTAACAGTAGTTAGGACATCAAAAGGCACAAATGGGAGTAGGGGAGTTGAATACTCCCCATACTCAGTCAAGGCGCATAGGTGAAATATTTAGGAAATCTGTGCACCAGCCCCATATCTGTTCAGTTAGCAAAAATTTAGTCTTCATGAATTTTTTTTTCACTTTTGTCTTATCTATTTTTGGGCTTTTTTTGGAGGACATGCTCTCTTTTCTGTCTACATTTCTTTTTTCATTTCTGCTTTTTGTGCTCTCCAACATACAGAAATGGAGAAACAAAGATGATCTACACTTCCCCATCAAGGACAGTCTGATAAACTATTCTGAAGCATTTTTTTTTTTGGGGGGGGGGGGGGGGGGGGGGGGGAAGAGCTTCTGTGGTTAAGAGCAGAGAGCAAGTGTAAAAACGTTTTCTGAATCATATACGGTCATAACTCTTTATTCTATCATAAGACTTTGTAATTATGGAAGTCCTCGATTCAAATCTCTCCTGATTACTGAATAAATGATACTGCAAAACGGAAAGGACTGGGCCATGGCACCCCTAGGCTACACATTTCCTCTCAAGTTTCCTCTCCCCCCCCCACCCCCCACTGATGGTATGGAGTCCTACCTTCCATCCAGCCTCAGCTCCCTTTCTCTCCCCTCTTCCATCCAGGCTCAGCACCCCGTTCCCCCCCCTCCCCCCACTGCTGTTGCTGCTTCTCTAGACCAGCAGCAGTGGCAAAGCAAGCTTAAAAGTCCCCCTCCCCCAACCTTAATAGCAAACTAACCTTCTTGTTCTGGGCTGCAGGGTGGTTTGTTAGGATCCAGTTCTCAGTAGCAGTCTAACGCAGTAATTCCCAAACTGTGCGCTGCAGGTAGAATGTTATGACAGCTAGAGCCACACAAACCACCCTACAACCCAGAACAAGAAAGTTAGTTCCCTATTAAGGTGGGGAAGAGGCACTTTTAAGAGGAACACAACAGACAAGCTTGTTTTGCTACTGTTGCTGCTCATCTAGAGAAGCAGCAGTGGCTTGGGTAGTGGAAGGAAGGAGATGCCAAAAACATGCCAAGGCACCCCTGCAAGTTTGCTTCAGCACCTTGCAGTGCCAAGGGGCATAGTTTGGGACCTGCTGGTTTATCCTTTTGCAAACAATATGACTGTCACAGGGCAGACACTTCCAAGTATAGTAGCAAAATGAGGCATGAAAACCAGTTTGGAATCTAAGATTTTTATAATTTAAAAAAAAAAAAAAAAGCGGGGGACAATCATTCGAAGCAAAAAAAAAAAAAAAAAAGAAATAGTACAGGATGGGACATGAAGTACTGGTGAATAGCCAAACATGAGAGGGATTTGCAAAACAATGCAATAAGGCAGCAGGGAGGTCTAGAAAAGCCTAAGGTGCATGGAGACAAATCCAAGAGCCCTGGTCTCCTCTGGTATGTCAAAGATTTACATTTGGGATTCGATTATTCACCTTTCCAATCCAAGATACATCAGGTACACATTTATATATCTGTGCCCAAGATGGCTCCCATCAAAGTTATTATAGCCAGTGACTTTTCTAAGGACATAAAGCGTGTCAGTGGGAAAGGGGCAAATTCTACACCAAAGTTAAGAGAATTCAGCTGTAAATTTAGATAGTTCCCACATGAGTTCAAATAAATTTACTTAACAGTTTACTAATTTTATTTGGGGGGGGGGGAGGAAGAGATGTACTCCAATTCCCCAAAAAGGAGATCCAAAACAAGACGTTTATTGATAAACCACTACAACTGAACAGACCAGACAAGGAGCCATGTTTCAGGTGAAGGTCGCCTGCCTCATGGCTCACAGAACCTTACAAAGTGCTGTCAAACTGTTGAGCTCGTTTTGAAGCCTTTGTACCTTCAGTAAGATAGTTTATTCTTCAGCTTTGTGGTGAGCTTTGTGGTGGATATGTTTTTGGAATTATACAAGAGCTGCTCTGATAGCACAGCACTGAACAATTTGACAGTACTTCATAAGATTCTGTGACCCCTGAGACAGGTGACCGACCTTTGCCGAAACATGTTTCAGTGTTGGGTGTGTTCAGTTATGGTGCTTTATCAATAAACCTCTTGCTTTGGACCTTCCCTTTTAGCTCCTTCTGGATTTTACATTGCCCTACCCCATAATCTGTTTGGACCTCTGTCTATGTAGGGTTTTTCTCTGGTTCTTAGAAGGGTCAGAATATTTGTTCAACCATGGGATTATCTTCACCTGACTAGCTGAAGGCCTACTGAGTCACTAAACCTGGGCCTTATTAACAAGTTATACAAAATGTAGGAATTACTCTTCTGAAAAACTCTGCACCACCACATACTGTAGAACTCCCATCCTGTGCAGAATTCTGTACTTACCATGTAGAACTGTGCACAGGGACCAGGAGACAATAGTGATTTGCACTGTTGCAAACCTGGACTGCCCTCCCCCCACCCCACAGCATACTCTTTGGCACACACCTACAGCACTCCCTTCCCGGCTTAAAGTCTACACTCTTGGCCCTCGGAGATAAGTTACATGTTAAAATTCCATTAATATCTGTTTAATTTTGTTTTAGTCTTATATGTTTCTTGACCCCAGCCAGCTTCAAGAGTTTGATTGTTAAGGACGGTTTTACTCCCTAAAGTGCTTGTGCTCCGGAGTAAGTGACTTACCTTAAGTGAATACAGAAATCCTAAATATTAATTAAAAGGAAAGAAAAAGAAGGCAAAATCCATATTTAACTTCAGCCCATAATACAAACAGGAAATAGGGCCAACTGAAGCAATAAAGAAGAAAAGGGGAAAAAAATACTAACTTACAGAAGCCATTAATAAAGATCATGACATTTTACAAAGCTGCGCAGCAATGCTCACACAGCCTATTCACTTTGAATGGGCTGTGTTGCCATTACCGCACCGGCAGCCGCTAGCTTGGCTTTGTAAAAAGCAGAGGTGGTTGTTAGGCTGTCTGTCATGATCTTTAGCAGTGGTTTGTGTAAATAGTATTTTTTTCCCTTTTCTTCTTTATTGCTTCAATTGGCCCCATTTCCTTTTCTTTATATTGTGGGCTGAAGCTAAATATGGATATTGCCTTTTTTTTCCTTTCATTTAATATTTGGGATTTCTGTTAAGGTATTGGTGAATTGTGACAATTCAAATTCATAAAGAAAAAAAATCTCTACAATCCTCTTCCTGCAGCAGACTCATGATGAAAGCTTAGCAGTCCTTAATCACGATAAACTCCAAGGTCTTGTTGTGGAAGACCTTAAGCTTTACAGGGTAAGTAAAAGTATACATTTCATACCCTGTGCTCACAAGTCCTTCTTCAGTGTCACAAAGCTGTCAGTTCTAGCAGCTCAAATGAGAAATCATGGAAAAAATATTTTACGATTTTGAAACAAGATTTCAACTTCAACCAAACTGTATTAATTGAAATTTTATCTTAAATTATAAATCGGTGTAATTCCAGCATGCAACAGAGTTTTGTTGACATTGGTTTGCAGTCTTAAGACCTCTGGAAATTATGTTCACAAGAAGGCTACTTAGTTAACAGCTTTCCAAGTTCATTTTTCAATTCTACCAGTACTCTGGAGTGTATACCATCCAGTCCAGGCAATTTGCAACTCTTCATTTAGTCAAATTGCCCCATTATATCTTCCAGATTTACAAAGAGTTATTTCAGTTTCTCTGACTCACCAAAACTGAATACCATTTGTGGCACTGGTATCTCTCCCATATCTTCCTCGTTGAAAACTAAAGCAAAGAATTAATTTAATCTTTCTACTATAGTCATGTCTTCTCAAGTGCCCCTTTTACCTCTCGGCCATCTAGAGATCCAACCGATTCTTTTACAGGCTTCTTGTTTCTACTATACCTAAAAAAATGTTTTTACTTGTGTTCTCCGACTCAGTCTTTTTTTCAAAGTTTCTCTTTGCATTCCTTATCAGTGCTTTTCATTTGACTTGCCATTCCTTATGCTTTTCCTATTATCTTCAGTTGGATTCATCTTCCATTTTCTCAAATATTTTCTTTTAGCTCTAATAGCTCCCTTCTTCCCACTTTTTAACCATGCAGGCTGTCGTTTAGCCATCCTTCCTCTAATACATGGAATATATCTGGTTTGGGTTTCTAGGATGGTATTTTTGAATAGCATCCACGCCTGACGTAAATTTTGACCTTTGGGTTTGTTATTTTTTTTTAATCAATCATTCTCCTCATTTTACAATAGTCTCCATTTTCAAAGATAAATGTTAGTATTGGATTTCCGTTGTGTACTTACTCCAGAGACTATATCAAATCTGATCATGTTATGACCACTGTTATCAACTGGCCCAAGCACCATTACCTCGTCCATCAGATCATGCACTCCACTAAGGACTAGTTCTAGAACTGTCCCCCCTCTTGTTGGTTCCTGAACCAGCTTCTCTATGAAGTAGCCCTCGATTTCATCAAGGAAAGCGAATGCTACATACCTGTAGAAGGTATTCTCCGAGGACAGCAGGCTGATTGTTCTCACTGATGGGTTGACATCCTCGGCAGCCCCCTCCATCGGAAAGTTTACTAGCAAAGGCCTTTGCTAGTCCTCGCGCGCGCATGCGCGGCCGTCTTCCCGCCCGAAACCGGCTCGAGCCGGCCAGTCCAGTATGTAGCAAGACAATACACTTCAAGGGAAGACTCAACTCCAAAGGGGAGGCGGGCGGGTTTGTGAGAACAATCAGCCTGCTGTCCTCGGAGAATACCTTCTACAGGTATGTAGCATTCGCTTTCCTCCGAGGACAAGCAGGCTGCTTGTTCTCACTGATGGGGTATCCCTAGCCCCCAGGCTCACTCAAAACAACAACCATGGTCAATTGGGCCTCGCAACGGCGAGGACATAACTGAGATTGACCTGAAAAATTTACCAACTAACTGAGAGTGCAGCCTGGAACAGAACAAACAGGGCCCTCGGGGGGTGGAGTTGGATCCTAAAGCCCAAACAGGTTCTGAAGAACTGACTGCCCGAACCGACTGTCGCGTCGGGTATCCTGCTGCAGGCAGTAATGAGATGTGAATGTGTGGACAGATGACCACGTCGCAGCTTTGCAAATTTCTTCAATGGAGGCTGACTTCAAGTGGGCTACCGACGCAGCCATGGCTCTAACATTATGAGCCGTGATATGACCCTCAAGAGCCAGCCCCGCCTGGGCGTAAGTGAAGGAAATGCAATCTGCTAGCCAATTGGATATGGTGCGTTTCCCTACAGCCACTCCCCTCCTATTGGGATCAAAAGAAACAAACAATTGGGCGGACTGTCTGTGGGGCTGTGTCCGCTCCAGGTAGAAGGCCAATGCTCTCTTGCAGTCCAATGTGTGCAGCTGACGTTCAGCAGGGCAGGAATGAGGACGGGGAAAAAATGTTGGCAAGACAATTGACTGGTTCAGATGGAACTCCGACACAACCTTCGGCAGGAACTTAGGGTGAGTGCGGAGGACTACTCTGTTATGATGAAATTTGGTGTACGGGGCCTGGGCTACCAGGGCCTGAAGCTCACTGACTCTACGAGCTGAAGTAACTGCCACCAAGAAAATGACCTTCCAGGTCAAGTACTTCAGATGGCAGGAATTCAGTGGCTCAAAAGGAGGTTTCATCAGCTGGGTGAGAACGACATTGAGATCCCATGACACTGTAGGAGGCTTGACAGGGGGCTTAGACAAAAGCAAACCTCTCATGAAGCGAACAACTAAAGGCTGTCCTGAGATCGGCTTACCTTCCACACGGTAATGGTATGCACTGATTGCACTAAGGTGAACCCTTACAGAGTTGGTCTTGAGACCAGACTCAGACAAGTGCAGAAGGTATTCAAGCAGGGTCTGTGTAGGACAAGAGCGAGGATCTAGGGCCTTGCTGTCACACCAGACGGCAAACCTCCTCCACAGAAAGAAGTAACTCCTCTTAGTGGAATCTTTCCTGGAAGCAAGCAAGATGCGGGAGACACCCTCTGACAGACCCAAAGAGGCAAAGTCTACGCTCTCAACATCCAGGCCGTGAGAGCCAGAGACTGGAGGTTGGGTTGCAGAAGCGCCCCCTCGTCCTGTGTGATGAGGGTCGGAAAACACTCCAATCTCCACGGTTCTTCGGAGGATAACTCCAGAAGAAGGGAGAACCAGATCTGACGCGGCCAAAAAGGAGCAATCAGAATCATGGTGCCTCGGTCTTGCTTGAGTTTCAACAAAGTCCTCCCCACCAGAGGGATGGGAGGATAAGCATACAGCAGGCCCTCCCCCCAATCCAGGAGGAAGGCATCCGATGCTAGTCTGCCGGGGGCCTGAAGCCTGGAACAGAACTGAGGGACTTTGTGGTTCACTCGAGATGCGAAGAGATCCACCAAGGGGGTGCCCCACGCTTGGAAGATCTGGCGCACCACTCTGGAGTTGAGCGACCACTCGTGAGGTTGCATAATCCGACTCAGTCTGTCGGCCAGACTGTTGTTTACGCCTGCCAGATATGTGGCTTGGAGCACCATGCCGAGACGGCGGGCCCAGAGCCACATGCTGACGGCTTCCTGACACAGGGGGCGAGATCCGGTGCCCCCCTGCTTGTTGACATAGTACATGGCAACCTGGTTGTCTGTCTGAATTTGGATAATTTGGTGTGACAGCCGATCTCTGAAAGCCTTCAGAGCGTTCCAGATCGCTCGCAACTCCAGAAGATTGATCTGTAGATCGCGTTCTTGGAGGGACCAACTTCCTTGGGTGTGAAGCCCATCGACATGAGCTCCCCATCCCAGGAGAGACGCATCCGTGGTCAGCACTTTTTGTGGCTGAGGAATTTGGAAGGGACGTCCCAGAGTCAAATTGGAGCAAATCGTCCACCAATACAGGGATTTGAGAAAACTCGTGGACAAGTGGATCACGTCCTCTAGACCCCCAGCGGCCTGATACCACTGGGAGGCTAGGGTCCATTGAGCAGATCTCATGTGGAGGCGGGCCATGGGAGTCACATGAACTGTGGAGGCCATGTGGCCCAGCAATCTCAACATCTGCCGAGCTGTGATCTGCTGGGACGCACGCACCCGCGAGACGAGGGACAACAAGTTGTTGGCTCTCGCCTCTGGAAGATAGGCGCGAGCTGTCCGAGAATCCAGCAGGGCTCCTATGAATTCGAGTTTCTGCACTGGGAGAAGATGGGACTTTGGGTAATTTATCACAAACCCCAGTAGCTCCAGGAGGCGAATAGTCATCTGCATGGACTGCAGGGCTCCTGCCTCGGATGTGTTCTTCACCAGCCAATCGTCGAGATATGGGAACACGTGCACCCCCAGCCTGCGAAGTGCCGCTGCTACCACAGCTAGGCACTTTGTGAACACCCTGGGCGCAGAGGCGAGCCCAAAGGGTAGCACACAGTACTGGAAGTGGCGTGTGCCCAACAGAAATCGCAGATACTGTCTGTGAGCTGGCAGTATCGGGATGTGTGTGTAGGCATCCTTCAAGTCCAGAGAGCATAGCCAATCGTTTTGCTGAATCATGGGGAGAAGGGTGCCCAGGGAAAGCATCCTGAACTTTTCTTTACGAGATATTTGTTCAGGGCCCTTAGGTCTAGGATGGGACGCATCCCCCCTGTTTTCTTTTCCACAAGGAAGTACCTGGAATAGAATCCCAGCCCTTCTTGCCCGGATGGCACGGGCTCGACCGCATTGGCGCTGAGAAGGGCGGAGAGTTCCTCTGCAAGTACCTGCTTGTGCTGGAAGCTGTAAGACTGAGCTCCCGGTGGACAATTTGGAGGTTTTGAGGCCAAATTGAGGGTGTATCCCTGCCGGACTATTTGGAGAACCCACTGATCGGAGGTTATGAGAGGCCACCTTTGGTGAAAAGCTTTCAACCTCCCCCCGACCGGCAGGTCGCCCGGCAGTGACACTTGGATGTCGGCTATGCTCTGCTGGAGCCAGTCAAAAGCTCGCCCCCTGCTTTTGCTGGGGAGCCGCGGGGCCTTGCTGAGGCGCACGCTGCTGACGAGAGCGAGCGCGCTGGGGCTTAGCCTGGGCCGCAGGCTGTCGGGAAGGAGGATTGTACCTACGCTTACCAGAAGCATAGGGACCAGTCTTCCTTCCCCCGAAAAATCGTCTACCTGTAGAGGTAGAGGCTGAAGGCTGCCGGCGGGAGAACTTGTCGAATGCGGTGTCCCGCTGGTGGAGAGACTCTACCACCTGCTCGACTTTCTCTCCAAAAATGTTGTCCGCACGGCAAGGCGAGTCCGCAATCCGCTGCTGGAGTCTATTCTCCAGGTCGGCGGCACGCAGCCATGAGAGAAATACGGGAAGGGCAGAAAACCCGAAAGGGTCTTCCGGAACACTACCGGAGCGCTTCCCGAACTTTTTCAGGGAAAAAACAGCAAAAAACACGTCGAAAAGGACGCGCGAGGTCGACTCTCTGGGGCACGAACGGCGTAACACGACCGTACCGAGCGCGGACGAAAGAAGACTGGCCGGCTCGAGCCGGTTTCGGGCGGGAAGACGGCCGCGCATGGGCGCGCGAGGACTAGCAAAGGCCTTTGCTAGTAAACTTTCCGATGGAGGGGGCTGCCGAGGACGTCAACCCATCAGTGAGAACAAGCAGCCTGCTTGTCCTCGGAGAATTTTATTTCCTTAGCATGCCCTGATGCTACATTTACCCAGTCAATATCAGGGTAATTGAAATCACTCGTTATTATCGTGCTCCACAGTTTATTAATCTTCCTAATTTGTGATAACATTTCTGCATCTGTCCATTCCTAGCCACATGGACAACAGTACACTCCTATCACTACCCTTTTCTCCTTGACACATGGAATTTCTATCCACAGGAATTTCAAGATATGTTTTGTGTCCTGCAGAATTTTTAGTCTATTTGATTCAAGGCCCTTAACATATAATGCTATCCTCCACCAACTGGATCAATCCTATCACTGTGATATAATTTGTCAGTGGCCCATTGGTTATCTTCATAAGAAGAAAAGAATAGCCATATCGGGTCAAAACAATGGTTCATCTAGCCCAGTATCCTGCTTCCAACAATGGCCAATCCAGGTCACAAGTACCTGCAAAAACCCAATTAACAGCAACATTCCATGCTACCAATCCTGGGGCAAGAAGTGGCTTCCCCCATGTCTGTTTCAATAGTAGACTATGAAAGTTTCCTCCAGGAACTTGTCCAAATTTTTAAAACCAGATACACTAACTGATATCACAACTTCTGGCAGCAAGTTCCACAGCTTCATTATTCTTTGAGCGAAAAAATATTTTATATTTGTTTTAAAAGTACTTCCATGCAGTTTACCCATTGTACACCACTCAGGATTTTGTAGACCTCCATCATATATATTCTCCTTCAGCTGTCTCTATTCCAAGCTCAAGAGCCTTAACCTCTTTAGCCTTTCCTTATTTGGGAGGAGTTCCATCCCCTTTATCACTCTGGTTGCTTTTCTTTGAACCTTTTCTAATTCTACTATATCTTTTTTGAGATACAGTGACCAGAACTGAACGCAATACTCAAGGTGAGGTCAGAGGCATATTATTATTCTTGGTCTTATTTACATCCCTTTCCTAATAATTCCTAGCATCCTGATTGCCGTTTTGGTTGCTTCTGCACACAAAGTCATAGTAGACAATATGCTGAAATCTTCTATTGTCTACTATGACACCTAGACCTATTTCTTGAGTGCCGACTTCCAAGGTAAATATGATTTGGAATATTCTTCCCAATGTGAATCACCTTGCATCTGTCCACATTAAATTAAATTTATCATTTGGATGCCCAGTCTTCCAGTTTCCTAAGGTCTTCCTGCTATTTTTCACAGACCGTATGTGTTTTGACAACTTTGAATAATTTTGTCATCTGCAAATTTAATCACCTCACTCCCCATTCTGATTTCCAGATCAGAAGGAGCAAGTGGAAGAACAAATGGCTAGAAATGTAAAAAGGGGAGACAAAAACTTCTTCAGGTATATTAGTGAAAGGAGAAAGACAAAAAAGGGAATTGTAAGACTAAAAGATACAGCGAAACGCTATGTAGATAATGATGAAGAAAAAGCCAATTTGCTAAATAGATACTTTTGTTCTGTTTTCACTGAAGAAAATCCTGGAGAAGGACCACGAGGGACTGGCAAAAGTACACCTGAGAATGGAGTGGATAAAGCACCGTTCACGGAAGAGAGTGTGTATCAACAACTTGGAAAGCTAAAGGTGGACAAAGCCATGGGACCAGACGGGATCCACCCCAGAATACTGAGGGAGCTCAGAGAGGTTCTGGCGGGTCCTCTTAAAGATTTGTTTAATAAATCCTTGGAGACGGGAGAGATTCCGAGGGATTGGAGAACGGCGGAGGTGGCCCCTCTTCACAAAAGTGGTGATAGGGAAGAAGCTGGAAACTACAGGCTGGTTAGCCTCACTTCGGTTATTGGAAAAGTAATGGAAACTATGCTGAAGGCAAGGATAGTGAATTTCCTGGAAGCCAATAAGTTGCAAGATCCGAGACAACATGGTTTCACCAAAGGGAAATCGTGCCAAACGAATCTCATTGAATTCTTTGACTGGGTGACAGGAGAATTAAATCAAGGACGTGCTATGGACGTAATCTACTTAGATTTCAGGAAGGCTTTTGACACGGTTCCTCACAGGAGGCTCTTGAATAAACTAGATGGGCTGAAGATAGGACCCGAAGTGGTAAACTGGATTAGGAACTGGTTGACGGATAGACGCCAGAGGGTGGTGGTGAATGGAGTTCGCTCGGAGGAGGGAAAGGTGAGTAGTGGAGTGCCTCAGGGATCGGTGCTAGGGACGATTCTGTTCAATATATTTGTGAGTGACATTACCGAAGGGTTACAAGGTAAAGTTTGCCTTTTTGCGGATGACACCAAGATTTGCAACAGAGTGGACACCCCGGAGGGAGTGGAAAACATGAAAAACGATCTGAAGAAGCTGGAAGAATGGTCTAACGTTTGGCAATTAAAATTCAATGCGAAGAAATGCAAAGTGATGCACTTAGGGAGTAGAAATCCAAGGGAGACGTATGTGTTAGGCGGGGAGAGTCTGATAGGCACGGAAGTGGAGAGGGATCTTGGGGTGATAGTATCTGAGGACCTGAAGGCGACGAAACAGTGCGACAAGGCGGTGGCCGTAGCTAGAAGATTGCTAGGCTGTATAGAGAGAGGTGTGACCAGCAGAAAAAAGGAGGTTTTAATGCCCCTGTATAAGACGTTGGTGAGGCCCCACCTGGAGTATTGTGTTCAGTTTTGGAGGCCGTACCTTGCGAAGGATGTTAAAAAAATGGAAGCAGTGCAAAGAAAAGCTATGAGAATGGTATGGGATTTGCGTTCCAAGACGTATGAAGAGAGACTTGCTGACCTGAACATGTATACCCTGGAGGAAAGGAGGAACAGGGGTGATATGATACAGACGTTCAAATATTTGAAAGGTATTAATCCGCAAACGAATCTTTTCCGGAGATGGGAAGGCGGTAAAACGAGAGGACATGAAATGAGATTGAAGGGGGGCAGACTCAGGAAAGATGTCAGGAAGTATTTTTTCACGGAGAGGGTGGTGGATGCTTGGAATGCCCTCCTGCGGGAGGTGGTGGAGATGAAAACGGTAACGGAATTCAAACATGTGTGGGATATGCATAAAAGGAATCCTGTGCAGAAGGAATGGATCCTCAGAACCTTAGCTAAAATTGGGTGGCAGAGCAGGTGGGGGGAAGAGGGGTTGGTGGTTGGGAGGTGTGGATAGTGGAGGGCAGACTTATACGGTCTGTGCCAGAGCCGGTGATGGGAGACGGGACTGGTGGTTGGGAGGCAGGGAATACTGCTGGGCAGACTTATACGGTCTGTGCCCTGAAAAAGACAGGTACAAATCAAGGTAAGGTATACACATATGAGTTTATCTTGGGCAGACTGGATGGACCGTATAGGTCTTTTTCTGCCGTCATCTACTATGTTACTATGTATTTATAAGTACATTTAATAGCACCGGTCCCAATACAGATCCCTGCAGCACTCAACTCTTCACCCTCCTCTATAGAGAAAAATGGCCATTGAACCATACCCCGTCTTATGTCCAGTAACCAATCCCTAATCCAAACTACACTGCCTCGCATACCACAATTCTTTAACTTTCTCAAGAGTCTCATGTGAACTTTGTTTAAAGCTTTCTGAAAATATACACTTCATCAACTAGCTCACCTTTATCCACATGTTTATTCACACCTTCAAAGAAATGAAGCAGAATGGTAAGACAAGACTTCCCTTGGCTGAACCAATGTTGACTCTGTCCCATTAAACTGCATTTGTCAATTTGTTCTGTAATTTTATCCTTTATAATAGCTTCCACTATTTTGCCCAGGACTGAAATCAGGTTTACCAATCTAATCTCCCGGATCACCCCTGGAACCCTTATTAAAAATTATTATATTGACCACCCTCCAATCTTCGGGAACTACAATTGATTTTGACGACAAGTTACACATCACTAAAAGCAGATCAGCAATTTCATGTCTGAGTTCTTTCAGTACCCTGGGGTATATAAAATATGGTCCAGGTGATTTATCACTAACATGTCAATTTGGCTCAGTACGTCTTTGAGGTTCCCCAAGATCTTTCAGTTCCTGCGCAATATCACCTTTGAAAACCATTTCCAGTACTGGTAGACCTCTTAAATCTTCTTTCATAAAAACTGAAGTAAAGAACTCATTCAAGCTCTCCACTAGGGCCTTGACCTTCTTTACTACCCCTTTTGTTCCTTCATGATCAAATGGTCCCACAGATTCCCTCACAGGTTTTCTGCTTCTGATGGACCTGAAAAAGGTGCTACTATGAGTTTTGTCTCTGTGGCCAGTTTTCCTTATTTATTTATTACATTTGTACCCCGCGCTTTCCCACACATGGCAGGCTCAATGCAGCTTACATAGTAACAATATAAAGAATTACAAAGTCGTAAGAAGAATACACAGTTTGTGGTAAACGCAAAACTAATGGGGTTAATATTCTCCTTTAGCCTTTTTTATCAATTCTTTGCATCTAGAATCTATCTTCCTTCCACTATGTCTGAGAGACTATCATTTCATTTAGTGCAATATATTCTAACTTCCCCATCTGATTTATTAGGCTTTTGACATTTGCATACAGATATTTCAAACAATGTTTGCTGTTCCTATTTACAACTTGCAATCTTGAAACTCTGTCTGTCTATTCAAAAAGAAAGACACCTGGTCTATTATCTCTATTGCAACCTCACTATTGGGATGCCCTATCTTCCCTGTTTTGCTGATATCTTAAAGGTACCTTGTTCCTAACCATGCAGTTTTGAGCAACTGTTGGCCTTCCCCTAATTTCTAAATGTCTAGTTTAAAAGTTGCTCTATCTCCTTTTTAAAATGTTGATGCCAGCAGCCTGGTTCCACCCTGCTTAATGTGGAGCCCATGTTTCTGGAATAAACTCCCCCTTCCTCAGAATGTTGCCCAGTTCCTAACAAATCTAAAACCCTCCTCCCTGTACCATTGCCTCATCCATGCATTGAGCTATAGAAATGGCTGAAAATGGAACCTACAAAATAACTGCAAACAACCTATCAAATAGTTTAACCTATACTGGAGTTGTCATTCACAATAAAGCACTGCTTAAACTATGATCTATATGAAAAAAGGAAACCTTCTCGATAACCTCATCACAAAAAAGTCATCTAAGGAATGCAATATAAAACCTTGAAGAAGCATGAAACTTTTCTTTAGAATGATTAAAGAAAATCCTGTCCAGCCAGAACCACAGAAGTTACATCTAGAGAAAAAAGTGTGAAGATTTGAAGAAAAGAACACCTTGTCAACAACTGAGCATTTGGGTAGCTCTATTACACATTGGGGTTGAATAACAGCCAGTAACATATAACCTATTGAGCAGGTGGAAGGAAAAAATACATTCACCTAAACATATCCTAAAATTAATTGTCCTAGAGTCAATGAAAATTGAAGCTAAAAAGAGGACGGATTTTTCAGCAAGGTAATGATCTTAAATATATCTCAAAATTAGCCACATAGGACTAGAATCTATATACGGCACCTGAAAAATCTGAGTGGTAAAAGATACACCTAGGCCAGTGATGGGCAACCTTTTGAGCTTGGTGTGTCAAAATTCGCCAAAAAACCGAGCATAACTCGGGTGGTGTGTCACTTCGAGAAAAAAACCATAATTTCGCGATATTTATAGTTTATATAACAAAAATGTATAATTGTAATATATAACTGTATTTAATAAACCAAAACCTATTTACTTAACTTACCTGCTTAGTGACTTCTTTGTTCATCTGTCAGTCGGTTTCTTTTGTTGGTCTTGATATTATTTAACTTGTGTGGGGTGCCGTGAACTAAGATAAGTGAGGGGGAGGGGGAATTCTTTAACTAATCTGCCTATTAGTGACTTTTTTGTTGCTGAATTTCATTGGCTAAATCTTCAATTGAAGGTTGGTATTTTGTACACTTCAAGCCCAAGCAAGCACTACTAACTTCATCTTTCAATCTGTTTCTTTTGTTGGTTTTGATATTATTTAACGCTGAGAATAAGGTTTCACGAGACCAAGATGGCTGCCGTACCTATGAACACCGAGGAGCTGCTCTCTTAACTAGAAAATAATGCCGAAAAGACGGGGGAAAACAGCAGCCCGAGCTTCGCTGCCACTTCCCCCTTTACCTCTTGGCCCGATGGACCAATATGTTAGACCCTCGGGACAGAATATCCGGATCGGGAGCGGTCCCGAGAGTGTCGCCGGCATCTTGGAGGAATCGGCGAACTCCGGGCAAAGTGTTTTGCTGAGCCCCGATCAGAGGACTCCGCCCCCGCAACCGCGGTTTACCAGCTCTCCCTCAGGAGGATCAACGGGGCCTCCGCCTTTGAGCAGAAGGGTAATCCCTGTGAAGGAAGCTCTTGAACAACGCGAGGAAGAGCCAGAGGGTCAGTTTATAACTCCCGAGATGACCATTGCGGGGACCCAGGCTGCGGGACGAGGAGGAGAAGAATTGGTGGGCTCTCAAGATCTACTTTTGTCTTATTCCCTAAAAATTCCGGAGAAACCTTCTGAGGTAACGTTGGACGCTTTATGGGACTTAATGGCACAGTCCGTTAAGACCTTTACTGGTCAATCTAAAGTTTTATCTGAGAAATTGGTTTCTATAGAACAGAAGGTAGTTAAAAATGAATTTGATATCAAAGGTTTAAAAGATAATGAAGAAAAGATGGATAAAAAGCTTCTAGAGGCTGAAAAATTACAACAAACTATGGTGAAAGATGTTGTAAATCTGAGAAGGAAGATGGAACTTTATGACAATTACATGAGGTATAATAATATCAGATTTATAAATTTCCCCATGGTTAAAATGGTGAAACCTGCAGACATGCTTAAAAGATATCTATTGGAAGTGTTACAAATTCCACAAGAAAATTTACCACCTTTCAATCAAGCATATTATGTGCCACAACAAGATCTTCAGCAAGAACAAAATGTGTCATTAGATGTTTCTGCATTATTAGAGACTTCTGAATCTGAACAAGCTAGGCCGGCGACCTTGATAGCTACCTTAGCACTATCATCAGATAAGGTTTGGCTATTTAGAATGTTCTTTAGAAACAAGGACAAATTATTTCTTGGATTTAAAGTAAATTTGTTCCCAGATGTTTCAAAGGAAACTCAAAAGAGAAGAAAACAATTTCTTTTGTTAAAATCAGCAGTTCTTCAATTGGGAGCCGTATTTTATTTGCGGTTCCCATGTAAATGTGTGATTCGATATAATTTGACGAAGTATGTATTCACAGAACCCTCACAGCTAACATCCTTCTTAGCCTCTAAGAATACAATAGGAGTAAAATAAGAATTTTTTTTTTTCTGTTGTTCTAGGTATTATTTGAAGTTGTTTAAAACAATTTTCTTCTAGTTAACCTCCATATATTGTATCTTGGACTCACTCCATGGTGGACTTGAGTAATATATTTCATGGTTTTTTTTCTTCTAAGTTGTTGTATGTACAGGCATCCTGAAATATTTACTTTCCTGCTCAAGGTTATATATCTTGATATATTTTGTAAAATGAATAAAAAAAAAAAAAAAAAAAAAAAAGGAGAATAAGGTTTCACAAAACTACGTAGAGGGAAAAATTGTGAGTAAAGCCATTGCTATATTTTTCAGGGTGCTAAAAGTGTCTGGTAATCGGATCCAGGCACTCCAAATTTCCTGGTAACTCAGATATTCTCTTAATAATTGCATCTTTATTCTGCATATCGTGAAATAGAACTGGTGCACATCTTAGGAGAGTTTCTTTAATAAATTCTCCCTCACTGAGTGCTTTTCCATGCTGAGCTATGGAGTGAGCAATGCTCAAACTTGCAGATGTTAAATTTGTAGAACCTTTTACAAATTTAAGGATGGACTTAGATTGGCTCTTATAAAGTGTAGCTGCCTGGAAATGTATTCCTTCCTTTCATCCTCACTTTTTTTCAAGAGCTGGGAATGATTAGTTTCAAAATGTCTATTTATATTCCACGTTCTGCTTACTACCGTTTCAGTACATAGAACGCAAAATGATCTGCCATTTTTTTCTATAATGCCATACATCTCGGTCCATGTCTCTTGAAAGGGTCGGCTACTGCTACTACCACTTCCTTTACTTAACCTTGGTTTTTTATTTTTTGGGTTCTCCATCAGGGGGGCAGTGACAGAAGATAGAATTATAGATAGCCTGTTAGCCCTGCAGGCAATTAGGGGTTAACTAGCCTAACTGACCACCTTATGTAAATTAAGATGGCTGCCGCTATTTCTAATGGCGGGAAACGGCACCCATAGCACATGCCCTCGCCTCTCCCAGCCTCCCCCTCACCTATCTCAGCAATGATGGTCAATTAGAAATCCACGACACCCCAGAACAGTAGATTGGATGATGGTTGCTGTGGTTATGTGGTAATGGCGATCACAGGGCCCCCAGAGATGCGTCCCCCACGGCATTCCGCTGCTCTCTGCTCCGCCGGCCGGAAGTGAGGTCAAAGATCCCCTAACGGCCGTGCAGGAGCCGGGGCAGAGGGAGCAGCAGGGAGGGAACAAGCGGAGGACTCGGAGGGAGCCAATAGGAGCGCACACGGCACCCCCCCAGCGGGTAAACATGCACCGGGGGGGGGGGGGTGATTTCGCCGGGGGGGGGGGGGGAGGTCGCGCTGCACCTGGGGGGGGGACGCATTGGCGATCCGCCCCGGGGAACGCCGCTGCTTCTCTATATGCGGCCACATGCGGCCGCGTGTCACCGAAAATGGCTAAGCGTGTCAGTACTGACACGCGTGTCATAGGTTCGCCATCATGGACCTAGGCATACTCTCTAAAGTATGTCTAAATTTTATAGAACTGGCTTAAATTTCCACATGGTACATAGAATACACCGAGCGCCTCTCCACGCGACCACAGTTGGTTGCGTCCATTTAGGCCATAGAAATGTGATGGCAGATAAGGGCCAAATGGCCCATCCAGTCTGCCCTTCCACTGTAACCACTAGTTCCTCTTTTTCCTAAGGGATCCCACATGCCTGTCACATGCTTCCTTAAATTCCGACACAGTCTTCGTCTCCATGACCACCGCCATGGTTTTACTTTGCAAAAATCCCAAAGTCTAAATTAGGCACAGCGCGAGTGTATTCTATAATAATGTGCATAGATTTTAGAAATGCCCATGAGCCGCCCGCTCCATGCCAATAACCACGCCTCCTTATAAACTATGCAACTTGGAATTTATGCACAATATGTTAAATACACTTAGCGAGTTGTGCGTGTAGATCTTAATTGGATGTTAACAAGAAATTATTAGCACTAACTGGTATTAACAGAGCTGATTAGTACTACTACTACTTAACATTTCTAGAGCGCTACTAGGGTTACGCAGCGCTGTACAGTTTGGCTAGGTAATTAAGTTATGCACCTTGTTGTACAATACGCTTCAATTTCTGCACAGAAATTAAGACACGATATATAAAATTTGGGGGAAGTACCTACAGGGAAGAAGTATAAAGGTTTTAGAATGTCCCTTGGTCATATACGATTACTGAAAATCTGTGATTAGATCTGAAACATGCAGTACACTTGAGGCCACTTAAAACAGAAGAGAAAAACGGGGAGCAGGGGATTTCAAGAATGCAAGTAGAAAAACTGGCTATAGGAAACATTTGGAAACTTGTCATTTCTCCAAAAGGAGGTATTACAAATTACTAAAGGATCTTCAAACTTCTGCACCTGCTACATTCCCTTTATTATTTTGAATGTGGAAAAAAATGTATTATGCAATAAAAAATTGCAGAAATATGTATTTAGTTTTCTAAAAAAAAAAAAAAAGAAAAAGAGTGGAAATGACCAGGTGATGAGCCAGGAAAAACAGTTCCAGTCTTTACTATAGACATCCACAAATAATGGCACCATCATAGATGATTGACAAACATTCACTGATGAAAAGGACTCTACATAGTCCGTGTTTCGACACGTGCCTGTCAGGAGTCCTTAACAAAAGTGTAAAAACCATGTGTAAAAGTTTATGAAACTTTAAAAATATAAGAAAGTGACATAAAAAGAAAGGAGTCTAGGACAATAACCCAAATGTAACAAAAGGAAGAAATGACGAAGAGGGGAGGGTAATGGGAAATACACGTGTTGGAAAAAAGATAAATGTGCATAAAAATATGTTTTAAAAAATGTATATATGAGTGAAAACAGTTCTGAACCATTATGGAGGCACTTTACTGCACAGAGGAACAAGTTTGACTAACACTGTAATGATGATGGGATCTAAACCTGCAGTGCTGCAAGAAAAACATCTATATTAAAATCTACAGAACTCTGGACTTCGTCTGAGGCCCCTGCCTATTAGCACTGGCGGAACCAGGTACATCTTCTGGCGACCTGGAGGCCAGAGAGGATAGAAATTCCCCCCAAACGTAGGAAGATTTTTACTCAAATTTGGTTACCTTATTTGCAAATTCTTAGTTCCAAAGGGCGTAGTTTGCTAATTCATAGCTCAGGAGAGATGAACCCAGATGTATAATTCTTCATTCCTCTATCATTACAGGGGGAGAAAGGGGTACAGGGGTTTCATCTTTGCCCTGCCATTCCCAAAATCTTTTGGGTTGAACCTGTAGGTTCTTTTCTGACCTGGTTAAATGGGACGGGTTTGGGTTTGAAAGGGAAGTTGAGGGGAGGGCTTAGTTGGGTGGTTGGTAACTAGAACTGGTTCTGGTTATAGTGGGGAATGGGTTTAGGGTGGTAGGGAGGAAGGTGGGGCTCTGCTTGGGGTGGAGAAGTGGGGGTTTCCCTCCTTGCTCTCTATTCACGCTAGAGGATGTAGAATCTCGATATTATGGTGTTGGCTTGGGTTATTGTGAGGAAGGGAGGTTTTGTTAGGGGAGGGGTTACTTTTTGAGGACTGTTGGTGAAGTTATTACTACTGAACATAATCTTAAGAAACGTTTACTATTCAGTTGGGGGAGGGGTAGGATAAAAGTGGGTGGTGAAATTGTTAGCTTAGCTTGATTTTGTTAGTTACATGTTATGCAATTGTAAGCTAAGTTTATTGTTTGGTGAATAAGATGTTTGTAGCATCACTAATAAAATTGTTGAAACATAAAATCTAGAAAACTTAAAACAAAAGAACTCACAGGGATTATACTATTAAATTATCAATGTACAGTGGTATCGCATGAATTAACCCTTGAGAACCTCACTAGTTACTCCCATCTCCAGATCATTTATAAATATGTATAAAAGCAGCAGTCCCAGCAGAGACCCCTGGGGAACCCCACTATCTACCCTTCTCCATTGAGAATACTGACCATTTAACCCTACTCTCTGTTTTCTATCTTTTAACCAGTTTTTAATCCACATGACTCTCCAATTTCCTCTGGAATCTTTCATGAGGTACTTTGTCAAACGCCTTTTAAAAAACAAGATACACAGTATCAACCGGCTCACCTTTATCCACATGTTAGTTCACTCCACACAGCAACACTTTCCTAGCTGCTTATACACTTACTATGCCATCTTCTCAAATATTGTGGTTTTACACCCCAATTTACATCTCCTCTCCATGTTGCTTTTTACATTAAATGTATGGATTGTTCATATATTTAGGCTCCTGGTTTATATAATGCATATATTTTTTATAACATGGAGATTATTATGTGGTAATCTGTATTAAGCTTTTTTTCCGTTTCTTTACAGTATCACATGAGTATATCTTGAACCAGAGACTAAACAAGTTTATGAATACTTACATCAGGTTGGCTATATTTTATTAATTTTGGCTAACAATTTTTTGTATTTATTCACCATTTTCAATAAGTTTGTACTCCCCCCACCAAAAATAAATTAGTGAAAGTGAACAACTAAATATGAAATTGTTAGCCTGAACTAAGTTTCTAGCCTCCCCCCTCCAAAAAAAAAATATTTATTGAAAGTGGTGAACAACTAAATATGAAATTGTTAGCCAGAACATAACCAACCCTGGTGTATAGTACAAAGACACTTGAACTGAAAAAATTTTAGAGGCCACCCCGATTTGGATCATTTTTGATTGCTGGTTTAATTTCACATTACCCTTCATGCCGATTCTCTTTTGATCGCTAAAAAGAGAAATCCTATATAATAATTTGTACCATCAACGTTCTACGGCTGTCTGGCTTCGTAACATCCTGACATCAGCAAGCCTCCAGCATTCCATTCACTCTCACTGTCCCGCCCTCACGTAAAGATAAAATATTAGAGGGCGCAACAGTGAGAGGGAAGGTAATTGTGGAGGCGAGCTGACGTCAAGATGCAACGAATGCAAGCAAGTGAAGGCAACGGAACGCTGGAGGGGAGGACAGAATCGTGGGACATAAGGTGAGAAGAGGGCAGGACAGAGGAGAATCGCAGGACACAGAGGCGAGGGGAAAATCGCAGGACAGGGAGACGAGAGCAGGACAGGACACAGAAGGGATGGGAGGGGAGGGAAGAACCGCTGGACATGGAGGGGAGGGCAGAGGGAAAAAAATCGCTTAGATGAGAGCCTTCCTAGGGCCCGGTTCATTTTTGACGAAATGGGCTTGGTTCCACTAGTTACCTAATAATTCTATATTTGTTCTAATTAGTTGATTTTTGGTTCCCATATCCAAGTTATCTGTATTTTTTATGGTTGGCTATTCCTAATATATTAGTTTTTTTATTTTTACCAGTCACATTAATGTACTAAAATATAATTGGTTCATTTAATGTACGTTTGCATATTTTATGTCTGTTTTATATTACCATTCAGTTATGCAGATGACATCTTGCTTCTTTTCCCCACACATTCATATAATCCTGTTCTCACTCCACTCCAAGACTGCCTGTTACTTATCTCTAACTAGTTAAATGATCATAAGCTAGTACTGAACAAGAAAAAAAAAACGTTGCATGCTGGTTTAGCTCAGATGCGACCATCCCCGACTCTACTCAACCTCTTTGGAATACCTACTCACCCTGCTGATTCATTCCAGTATCTTGGAGTTATCCTAGATTCCCAGCAAAATTTCTAGTTTATGCAAGTCTAGCTTTATCATCCTCTGCCAATTACATTCTGTCAGTAGATATTTTGATCAATCTACATTTCATTCCCTTGTTCTGTCACTTCTTACAACTAGATTGGACTACTGTAATATTTCATATTTAGGTTGCTCACAATGAAGGAGAAATTAGGTCTTACCTGATAATTTTCTTTCCATTAGTTCTTCACACTATTCCAGGACAAGTGGTAATTATGTCCATCGACCAGCAGGTGGAGATAGAAAATCCAGAACCGAGCACCAATACCTAGCAACGTGCTAGCCGCCCGGTTCCTCAGTACTGTACATAAGCCAGCAGAAAACCAACCTAAATGCATGAACAGCAACCAACCAACTAACAAGGCAAAAAAAACCCAAAAACCAATGACAGGATCCAGAACATTGTGCAGGGCAGTCAGAAGCAAAATAGGCCGAAAACACCGGGAGGGCTCCTGAAATAATGTGAAGAACTAATGAAAAGAATGTGAAGAACTAATGGAAAGAAAGTGAAGAATTAATGGAAAGAAAATTATCAGGTATGACCTAATTTTTCCTTCCATTACATTCTATCCTACTATTCCAGGACAAGTGGGATGTTCACAAGCAATCCCTGCGAGGGTGGGACATCGGCCCTGCTGCTCTTAAGACCGCATCTGACCACGCAGCAACATCCACCCTATAATGCTTGCTGAAAGAATGCAATGACGACCACGTTGCCGCCCTGCAAATGTCTACCGGAGAAGACAGACGTTTCTGCCCACGACGACGACACACACCTAGTCGAGTGGGCCTTCAAACCCAAAGGCGAAGCCTTCCCTGCCAGCAGATAGGCGGACACCGCCTCCTTCAACCAGCGGGCAATGGCCCACCTTCTGTTTACCGAACAAAACAATCAATCTGATCGACAAAACTCGTTAGTTGCCTCCAGATACCGGATAAGAACTCTTCGAACATCCAGAAGCCGCAAGGATGCATACCGGCTCCCCATGTCCTGGCGACGAAAGGAAGGCAGCTCTACCGACTGATTACGATGAAATTCCGAGACCACCTTGGGCAGAAAAGACGGCAGTGTTCGTAGACACACAGATCCCCCCCCCCCCCCCGGTCCGAAAACCGGAGAAAGGGGTCCCTGCAAGAGAGCGCCTGGAGCTCAGAAACGCGATGCATTGGCACCTCCTGTATGGAGGGGAAGCGGTCCTCTCTGCGCCGACACTTCTCGGGTGCCGAATCCTTCGATGCCCCAGAGCTCCCGGCACCATGTGTCGAAGGAGATCGGTGACAGTGCTTCTTCGCCTTTGCTCAATGCCGACGAGGACGATATGGAATCCTCACGTCTCCTCGGGGTGGAGCCCGGGGGACCTGCATAGCAGGAGGCCTCGAGATAGGTGGAGACCCACTCGACACCTCACTACTCTCAGCGTGACTTGGCCTCTCAGCAGCCATTAACTCTGCTCCTGACGTCGATGCTTCCCTCGATATCGGCGTCCTCGGTACTGAAGTAGATGCCGACGTTGAAGGACTGGACCGAGCCCCAAAATGTTTCTTGTGTTGGGCTTCGAGCTACTTGGGTACGCTTCTTCATATGAAGACACAGAGCACAAGAAGCTGGGCAGTGGTCAGGCCCAAGGCACTGGATACACCAGGAATGGGTATCGGTACCATAGATGGTCCAGTTGCACAGAGTACAATGTTGAAAGTCGCTGGGTGTCTTCGATGACATGGAAGGAAAAACAGCTCCGGCGAAATCAAAAGACTCGATTGTGCCAATAAAAATGGCACAAAAATGAGGAGAAAACCCGACTGCGTCGAAAAAGGAAACTTAAAAATGGAGAGAAAAAAACCTTGAGGATTTAACAAAAGGAAATCCCTATTTTTTGGGGTTTGTTTGTTTTTTTAAAGAAAAAGTAGAAAACATAGAAAAAACGCGGGAAAAAAAAAAACATCGCTCTTCAGAAGAAACTCTTTACCAGGCCAGAAGGAGGAGCACAGGAGGAACCTGCCACACCTTGTCGCAGAAAAAAAGAAGAAACTGAAGAACGCGCTTGCGTGGCGGGCACATACAAGCCAGAAGACTCTAGCACAAGCCAGAAGACTGTAGCAAAGCTTTTTGTTCTTTGCTATGGCCGATTCCTGTGCCAACACGGACATCAACCCACGTGTGAGAATAATGCAGCCTTTTTGTCCTCTGAGAATATTTTGTAATCTTCCTTCTAAACCTCATGAATTTTTACCGGCAAGGAAACTTTATCCAGATCTACACCATTAGAGCTATTTATTCACGGGAGTCATAATAAAAGTCTGCAAACTGCACATCCATCCTTCTGTACCGTAATAAAATTTCATAAAATAGCCTTGGAATAGTAAGAATTAACCATAGAGGAAAACTTACAATTCAAATACAACCAACAGCCAGCTCTGTATGATATGCACATGAATCCGCTTTCAGCTGCACATTCCAGACAATGTGAACATAAGAACATAAGAATAGCCATACTGGGTCAGACCAGTGGTCCATCTAGCCCAGTATTCTGTTTTCCAAACAGTGGTCAAGCCAGGTCACATGTACCTGGCAGAAACCCAAATCATGGCCACACTACAAATCTCAAAGCAAGCAGTTGCCTTAATAGCAGACTATGGACTTTTCCTCCAGGAATTAATAACCATTAAAACAGCATATTTGAGCATATTGACTTCTGATCAGAAAATTAGTGTCTATTGAATTTTTATATGTTTTTATATGGATGTGTATATATGTTTTTATTGGTGGTGTTTATATATGTTATATATTTTGATTTGTAGTGTATTTATTGACCCCTGATGCAGACGCTTTTTTAGCGTCGAAACACGGCCTGTGTCGGGTCGTTATCATTGATATAATAAAGACTGTTGGACTCACGTCTCCAGTGGTGAATCGTCTTTTAGTCTCTACTTTTGCCTTCTGTGATTCGTCATCGTAGAGAACTTCTCCTGTTCTAGATTTCAGACAGAGAGGTCAACAAAATCCTGAAAACCTTACACAGCTACATCTAAGCTCAGCACCATGACTGGCCCCAGTTGCTGACCTGGGCCTAAGGTTACAAAAACCACCTGTGTGAGTCCTCTGGGACCTCACCTTCAAGATAGTCTTCAGACAATATCCAGGGAATCTCCTTCCATGCCAACAGCCAAGGCCACCATTAGATCCCTCTCTCATCTCTGCAGATACACCCAGGAACTCCTGCTACGGGCCACCCAGAAGTATAAGAAACAGGCCAACAAGAAAAAGCATATAGCTCCTTGTTTCCAAGCAGGGAACTTAGTCTGACTGTCCACCCAGAACCTACACCTTAAGGTCCCTTTGGTCAAATTTGCTCCCTGGTTTATTAGGCCATACCTAGTTGTTCAGCAGATGGGTCCAGTGACGTACATGCAAGTCCACAACACTTTTACTGAAGAACCACCACCAGGTTTCTACGGCACCTGTTTCCACTGATGCTGATCCTGACACAGAGTATGAAGTCCAAGATATCCTAGATTCCCAGACAGTACGGGGGGGGGGGGGGGGGGAGTTCCAATACCTTGTGCTCTGGAGAGGTTACGGTCCAGAAGAAAATTCTTGAGAGCCAGCACAAGAATTCTTGAGAGCTCAGAGTCACAAGGAGCTGCAGTGGGAACTGAACCCAGTTCCCCAGGATCAAAGTCCGCTGTACTAACCACTAGGCTACTCCTCCACATCTTAACTGTATTTGTTAAGCTTCCTATCAACAAAAAAAATAGGAGGTGGTGGAGAGGAACTAATAGAATCTGTCATTTTACTCTTTTATTTACCCCAATACTTTGTATTAAAAATAAACACGTGAGAAGCATCAATATTCAGGCAACCCTGCAATAGGAGTTCAAAGAGCACAATGTTTAACTTACAGCTTTTGCCTTACATGGAAAACATTTGTCTGCCAGTAGGAAGGAAACACCTCATTTCCTTCAAAAGGAAGGCTTTATCCTCCCACCTCAGCAAAGCTGCTGTATGCTAACTGTTTTAGGAGACTCCCTCTTCTCTTCCTAGCTCCTTTACAAAATCTCCATGGAAGAATCCGACATCACTAAATTACATTCTGGGAAGTAAGAAATACCATAAAGAACTGTTCTCTCACAAGCACAAAGGTAAACACACAATCAATTATACAGAAAAGCATTTCAACCCATTTCCTGTCTCTATAGGATATTAAGTTGATTTATTGAGGAAATAATAATAATAATGTTACATTTGTACCCCGCGCTTTCCCACTCATGGCAGGCTCAATGCGGCTTACATGGGGCAATGGAGGGTTAAGTGACTTGCCCAGAGTCACAAGGAGCTGCCTGTGCCTGAAGTGGGAATCGAACTCAGTTCCTCAGGACCAAAGTCCACCACCCTAACCACTAGGCCACTCCTCCAGATGCATCTACATATGAAAGCAGCAGCATCAGTGGCGTTCTGTGGTTTACTGCCACCCGGGGTGGATCACTGCTACCCCCCCCCCCCCCCGGCTGCAGGGCAACACGGCCCCCCCACCCCCGGGGCATGACACGGCTGACACGGCACCCCCCCCCCCCCCGTCCCCACCTGTCTACCAGCTCCGTCCACCCGGCGCCTCACGCTACTCTGAACTGCTGTAAAAGAAGAAAATCGCCTCATCAGCCCTTCCCTCACTGTGTCCCCGCCCTCTGATGTAACATCCTATTTCCTCGAGGGCGGGGCAGAGTGAGGGAAAGGCCGACGAGGCAATTTTCTTCTCTTACAGCAGTGCAGAGTCGTGCAAGGTGCCGCACCACACAGCTGCTGGGTGGATGGAGCTGGTAGGAACTCGCTAGCAGAGCAGCCCCCCCACCCGTTGACACCCGGGGCGGACCGCCCCCACTGCCCCGCCCTTGCTACGCCACTGAGCAGCATTTACACGTACATTTTCTCTCCCTCCTGATTTTCCCTATTATTGAACACATGTCAAACAATGTTTTCTGATCTTTAAACAAAATGTAATACTAGTGCAGGGGAACTGGAGTAAACACATTCTTAAATTATTAACTCACCTATGTAAACATAAGCATTGCCATACTGGGACAGACTAAAAAGGTCCATCAAGCCCAGTATCCAATTAAGGCCACAAGTACCTAGCAAGATCCCAAAACAGTAAAACAGATTTTATGCTACTTATCCTAGAAATAAGCAGTGGATTTTCCAAGTCCATCTTAATAATGGCTTATGGACTTTTTTTTTTAGGGAATTATACAAACCTTTTTTTAAACCCTGCTAAGCTAACTACTTTACCACATTCTCAGCAACGAATTCCAGAATTTAAGACATTGAATGTAGAAATATTTTATCTGATTTGTTTAAAATGTACTTCTTACTTTCATTGTGTGCCCCTAGTCCTTGTATTTTTGGAAAAAAAAGTAACTACCATTTAGTTAAACCAACAAATTAACCAAGTTTAATTATTAGATTCAGCCAATATATTTCAACAACTTTTTTTTTCTCATCTCTAGTTCTTTGATTGTGGCATAACCTTTTTGCAGAAACCTTGTGGTACCTACTTCACTCCCATGGTAAGTTTTGATCTATAGTAAGGTTTAGATTCAACAGGGCTGGTTCATTCAAGCATGGGTTGTGTTCAACCTGGAAAGGATAATGAAGCCATTTCTAAAGGTCTGGTACTCCACTGAACCATAGTAAGAGCCATTATCTCCAAATGGAGAATACTTGAAAACAATCTTACCAGGAGGGGCTGCCCTGCCAAAATTACTCCAAGGGCACAGCAAGAACTCATCCAAGAAGTAGTAAAAAAAAACAAAACACAAACATCCTACATCCTAGAAGAGAACTGCAGAAAAAGACCAGGCAAAAATGGAATTCACTGGCAAGTAGCATGTTGGAAATTGCTGCTATCCAATAGTAAATCAATGTTCGGAACACATTTGCACGCCTGGATGATCCCCAAGCCTTTTGGGAGAATGTTCTATGGATAGACAAGTCAAAAGTAGAACTTCTTGGACAACACAGGTTACTTTATGTCTGCAGTAAAGTAAATACAGCATTCCACAGTAAGAACATACTAACAAATATGGTGGTAACAGTATGATGGTGGGGGGATGCTTTCCTATCCCATGACAATATTAACGGAACCATGAATTCTTCAAGGAGAACGTCTGGTCATCTGCCCAAGAGCTGAAGCATAATTAGATCATACAACAGGAATGATACAAAATGCAATATTAATTCTACATCTGAATGGCTGAAGGGAAAAAAAGTTAAAAAGTTTAGATTTACCCTAGTCAAAGTCCTGTCTTAAACCCAACAGAGATGCTGTGCCAGGATCTGAAAACGGACAGCTCATACATGAAAACTTACAAATGTGTCTGAATTAAAACAGTTCTGCAAAGAAGAGTGGGCTAAGATTCCTCAATAGTGATGTTATTTATTTTATTTTTTATTTTTGTTACATTTGTACCCCGCGCTTTCCCACTCACGGCAGGCTCAATGCGGCGGGCAATGGAGGGTTAAGTGACTTGCCCAGAGTCACAAGGAGCTGCCTGTGCCGGGAATCGAACTCAGTTACTCAGGACCAAAGTCCACCACCCTAACCACTAGGCCACTCCTCCACTGATATCAAATTATATGAAGTGTATGAATGCAATTATTGCTGCTAAAAAGCGGTATAACTAGCTCAGAGGGCAGTTACTATTTCACATGGGCGATATGGGTGTTAGATAACTTTGTTCCCTAAATAAATGCGATAGTAAACTGATGTGTTTACTCAGGTTCCCTTTATCTAATACAGTATTAAATTTTGCTTAAAGATCAAAAATCATTCAGTGTGATATATGTCCAACAACAGGGGAAATCAGAAGGGGGGGGACCTTTTAACATAGTATTAACTGCACACATGTAAATGGCATTTTCAGAAAGCCACTATTTCTGCATATAGTGGGATAGGATACAGATTAAGGGGCTGTGGTTTGGGTGTGCTTAAAGAGTATGCACATATTCTACAATGGGAATACACCCACACTTATCCATACTAGGATTTTGCACCTGCCCTGAAGCATGCGCAAGTACCAGCTACTTGATCATTTGGACTTGGAATCTCCAGCTCTGAAACTGATGGCAACTTCATTAACCAGTGTGTTGTTTACTACCTTAAATTCTTCAGAACAAAAAGTTACTCTGCTAGTCTCCTTGCCTCCCCTTGTATGTGCAGCTTTTAAAAATATAGGCAGAGCTAATTCCTGGATCTAACCGTATTAGCTGAAAGCTTCTGGACCAGCAGATAGCATATAGTAACCCACAGTTCAAACGGCTCCAAACTAGCTTCCAATCTTCATCGGTCCTTATTTTTATACTTAAAATTCTAATCAATCCTACTATTACTTCTGCAGTAAATTATAAATTGAGGATTGTCTATAGCAAATTATAAATTATTTGCTACAATCCTCAAGTTATAACTTACTACAGAATAGTAATGTTCAAAAAGAGCATTTAACTTAAACCCCCCCCCCCCCCCAAAAAAAAAAAAAAAACAGGCAGCCTCCCTCAACATGATCATGTTTCATACACACTGCATCAGGACAGAGGCTCCTTTGGGAAATCCTCAGATTCAAAACACATACAGCCTGCTCTGCGTTGCCCTCAAAATGTGGCATATCTACGTGTAAACATATGCTGTGAATAGATTTATTTATTATTATTACATTTGTACCCCGCACTTTCCCATATAATGCAGGCTCAATGCGGCTTACATAGTAATTTGAAATACAAAGTCATATAATAGAAATTTCAAAACATTATAAGTTGAGCTTGACAGTGTATGATAAGTTGAGCTTGATAATGTATGATTAGGGTAAGAGAAGGTAGACAGGATAGGATAGTATAATTTGGGAGTAAGGGGTAAGGAGGGATAAAATAAAGGGGAGATGAAGAAGAGAAGGATGGGATGAGTAGAGGGGGAATGGGGAGGTGAGGTAAATAAAACCAATGATGAGGTCATCATCTAAGATGCCAGCACTTACACAAATAAAATCCTAATTTTTGTTTTCATGTATGTGTTTATAAAAATGAATGATCCAGCAGTATATGTCAGCAAATAGACATAAGGACATACAAGAATACACATGTACTTCACAGGTAGCTCACCGTTTGAGAAAGCTTTTTGTAAAATGAGTGAATTCCTTCAAAAAGGCAGTAAATAAATCCTAATAAATAAATAAAATACTGGAGAAATGCGAACATCCTATTTCCCAAATGACTATACAAACTAACTTCACGTGTTATAAGTTCTGCCTTATTTGGTAAATTGCCTGTTTCAGCATTTTGATGGAAGATTAAGAAATGTGACGTAAAAATAGAACACTATTCTGGTTATTTTTCATGACTGAAAGAACAGAAGGAAAGGAGAAAGGAATGTGGTGTATATAGTGAATATCTGCAAAAATTCACCAGCTGGTTTCAGGAGTATTTTGAGATGAAAAGAGGATGTGTTTTGCAATATAGTTTCCAAATAAGTGGAGTGCATATAAGTCTACAGGAAATACACAATAATTCTAATATAAATAGGATGCTGATGTAATTCCATAATCTTTGCTGTTAAAAATGGCACAAGCAGTCTCCATTACGGATGGACACCACAGCCTTTTCTGGGCAAGTGTTTCTGAAGTGGAAAAAAGGGTGAAATTACTTACCTATCCACAAGGTGCTCTCCACCAAAAGCAAAATCAGACATACTAGTGGGTCACATCAACCACATATACCCTGCTCTCAGAATCCAGGAGGATCTTTGAGTATGCCTACAAGTTCCCATGCAGCAGCTACCTTCCTACTTAGTCTGATGCTAAACCTTTAGGGGTTGCAGGATAGAGGACAGTTATCTGCATCTGATTTCTCCTCCTGTCTATGAAGACCCTAGCCTTCAAACCTATGATGAGAGGAAGGAGTTCACACTCAGCTGAACAGTTCTTGCACTACTACCTGACCAAAAATGCTCTCTTTTCAGTACCAATTGTCTACACAGTATCATAACATGAAGGTGCAGAGCAAGGTCCATGTCATGGCTTTACCAATTTCTCTCACTGGACGAGTGAATTCTGGTCGCCGCATCTCAAGAAAGATACAGTAGAACTGGAAAAGGTGCAGCGAAGGGCAACGAAAATGATAGCGGGGATGGGACGACTAAGGAGGCTGGGGCTTTTCAGCTTGGAGAAGAGATGGCTGAGGGGAGACATGATAGAGGTATATAAAATAATGAGTGGAGTGGAACAGGTGGATGTGAAGCGTCTGTTCATGCTTTCCAAAAATACTAGGACTAGGGGGCATGCGATGAAACTACAGTGTAGTAAATTTAAAACAAATAGGAGAAACTTTTTCTTCACCCAACGCATAATTAAACTCTGGAATTCGTTGCCGGAGAACGTAGTGAAGGCAGTTAGCTTGGCAGAGTTTAAAAAGGGGTTGGACGGTTTCCTAAAGGACAAGTCCACAGCCCGCTACTAAATGGACTTGCGAAAAATCCACAATTTCGGGAACAACATGTATAAAATGTTTGTACGTTTGGGTAGCTTGCCAGGTGCCCTTGACCTGGATTGGCCGCTGTCAGGAACAGGTTGCTGGGCTCGATGGACCTTTGGTCTTTTCCCAGTATGGCATTACTTATGTACTTATTACTTATGTACATACAGTTAAAAAAAAAATCTTAAAAGCTGCAGATTCCCATCATCTCAAGGCTTCCATCTTAAAAAGTCCCTGGATTCCGTGGGCAACACTGACCACTGTGTACACAGCTAAGGATCAAAATGATCAGGTACAAAGCAAAGCAACAGGAGCAGCGCTGTGGAGTTGGTACACCAAAACTTCAACTCACTCCCACAATGTATAGCAAATCTAAGAAATTTAATTACAAAAACATGATATTTCTCCATGTACAAAATTAGGAATAATAGACCACATAAAATATTTGAAGTTTGAGACAAACTGACTCCACGGCCCTGAACAGCAGCAGGCCAAATTGCCTTCTTTTGTGCATTTTTAACCTGCATGGGTAATTTTTGAAAACTGAGATGCTATGCCATATGAAACAAGGGTAGAGGAAATCAAAGGAAGAATATTTTGGAGGAGGGGAACCGAAAAACCAAAAGCAGCAAAACAGAAAAGACAAAAGTGAAAAAAGAAAACGCTGGCATAGGCAGTGCAGAAGAGGTTGACGTGTGGAGGTGTTGGAAGACAGCAGGTGCATGGAAACTCACATACATCTTGGAAAGGCCTTTGGTGTGGACCCTACTCAGAGCTCAGGAGGACTCAAAAGGACAAGGTTACCCACTAGTGCAATGCTTCTCCACCCAGTCCTCGGGGGCATATCCAGTCAGGTTTTCAGGATATCAATAAATATGCAGGAGATCTGCATACCACAGAGGCAGTACATGCAAATCCTGCTCATGCATATTAATTGTAGATATCCTGAAAACCCAACTAGCAGAGTGTGCCCCGAGGACTAGGTTTAGAACAACTGCATTAATGTCACTAATGTGTCATTTTGTATTAGAGGCCGACCAATTTCTTTTTTTCCTATTTTCTGCCATAGCCAAAATGAACATTTTTTTTTTTTGGATGGGCGTCCATTTTGGCCGTCATTCCCCCCTGCAATAATAAAAACATCGTTTTTGGCAGTGCTTCACTCAGCTGAGACCTGGAAGTCCCTGAGCCAATCACAATGCGTTTAGCCGAGCTAAACACGCTGTGATTGGCTGAGATAGACCTGGAGGCGGGAGCTGTGCCTTCTTCTTGGATCCCAATCACACAGGGAGGGAGGGAGCATGTGAAAGGGGAACTGCTGAGCCCTCTCTTGCTCTGGCTGTGCAGCTTTTCAGATAGACCTGGAGGAGGGGAGATAGACCTGGAGGAGGGAGCTGTGCCTTCTTCTTGGATCCCGATCACACACGGAGGGAGGGAGCCTGTGAAAGGGAAACTGCTGAGCCCTCTCTTGCTGTGGCTGTGCAGCTTTTCAGTCCGAGGTACAGGTTTTTAAAATTTTGTTTTTTTTAAAGTGAAGCACATCCATAAAGGACGTTCTTGGCAAGTACAGAGCAGCCAGCATAACGCTTGGCTGCTCTGCGCATGCTCCAAGGGCAACTGTTTACCGATGGAATAGAGAATGCAAGTGAGCTACAACAAGCAGCACATTTGCATTGTCTTGTTTCAGGGGACTGCTAGTGTGAGGAATTTTCCAGATCTAAATTTCCACTTGAAACGTGTTGATAAAAGAGGCACTATCTGTGCAGTGCAGAGATAAGCATTATGGGCCCAGGGCAGAAAATTTAAAAAGGGGAGCCCCAAATCCAGTCAGTTGGCTGTATCCTCAGATTTAGACAGGCATGGGGGCCCAGGGCACTGCTCTGTGTACCCGCCTCCCCAACACTGACCTTGAACATCCCAGATGTACAAACTGAGAACAAAGTGCTTAGAAATAAACAGTTCGGCTGATTCAAACACAAACCCTTTATGCCCTAGAAATGCCTACTCTTCTTGATTTCATTATGGGTCCAATTTTTAGAATATATTTTTCCTCATAACAAACTGGGGAAGCAGCCTTAGGGGAAGATGCACTAAAAAATTGTTAGAGCCCTTCCCTTACCGATTCCCTTAACGAATCGGTAAGGGAAGGGCATGCATCAAGGAATAGGAAATCATCCCTACTGCAAGAAGCCTGGGCTTGGGGGAAAAAAAAAGCCACCTTGGCCCAAACTATCCAAACCTACTCAAAAGCAAGACCAAAGGAAAGAAAAGGGACCCACAAGATGCTAACTAGCAAATGTGGAAGAGGGAAAGAATGAAAAAAACTGATAAAACACCCCAAGGAGGAAGAAACACAAAACACAAGGAAACAAAATCTCAAACAAAAACAATAAAGTTCCAAAAAGAGGAAAGCACAAAATGAGGGAATAAGGAAACATGACTTTGTATCCTTGTTCCTAATTTACACCAGTACCAGCAACAGTGTTTGTATTTGTGTGCTCAGCAGGCACATGTAAAAATTAGGTTCTTACCTTGGTAATTTTCTTTCCTTTAGTCACAGCAGATGAATCCATTAACTGATGGGTTGTATCCGCCTACCAGCAGGTGGAGATAGAGAACACTGAAAAACCACAGTGACCCTTGGACAGCTAGCCCCAACTGCCTTCAGTATTTGAGATTTCCAAAGCAGAGTGAACCATAAAGGTAGAATAACAAACTTTCCTCACAGCGAACAAACGCCCCAGAACAGGAGCAATAACCATACAAAGGAGGGACGATCTCAATCTCCTGTAGTAGAACATCATGTAGAAATTCTGAGAACTGGATTCCAACTTCTCCCAAAGAGATATATATCTGCATGAAAGATCTGAACAAAAAACAAAGTCAGACAGGGAGGGATCATGAATTCATCTGCTGTGACTAAAGGAAAGAAAATTACCAAGGTAAGAACCTAATTTTCCCTTCCTTGTCATCAGCAGCAGATGAATCCATTAACTGATGGGATGGACAAAAGCAATCCTTACGTACGGTGAGAACAGGCCACACCGCGAGCAAGCACTTGGTGCTCCAAAAATCGCGTCCTGCTTCGCTGCAACATCCAGCCTGTAATGCCGGACAAATGAGAGCTGAGAAGCCAAAGTAGCCGCACTACAGATCTCTTTAAGAGAGAGTGCACCCATTTCAGCCCACGAGGAGGAAATCGCTCTTGTGGAATGCGCCTTACACACTTCAGGCGGAGACCGTCTTGAAAGCAGATGATGCAGAAAAAATGACTTCCTTGAGCCAACAGGATATAGTGGCCTTAGACGCCGGACACCCGCGTTGAGGACCTGTCAACAATACAAAAAGGTGATCAGAAGTCCTGAAGTCATTTGACATCTGTAGATACTGCAACAGCGACCTGCCCAAAGGAGTCCAAGAAATCTTCCCTAGAAAAGGAAGGAAGAAAAATGGGCTGGTTCAGGTGAAACACTGAAACCACTTTAGGCAGGAAGGAAGGCACTGTAGGTACCGTTACTCCGGACTCTGAGAATTGTAGAAAAGGGTACCGACAGGACAGCGCCTGCAGCTCAGACACGCGTCTAGCCGATGTCATGGCCACCAAAAAGACTGTCTTGAGAGTCACATCCTTCTCCGATGCTCGCTTAAGCGGCGCGAAGAGCGAACACTGGAGAGCCTTCAACACCAGCCCCAGGTTCCGGGCTAGACAAGGCGACCACACAGGAGGATGGAGCCTAAGCACCCCTCTGAGGAATCGGGCAATGTCCGGATGAGCAGCAAGGGACAAACCAGAAACCTTCCCTCGATAGCATGCCAATGCTGTAACTTGAACCCGCAGGGAATTGTAAGCCAGGCCTTTTTGCAAGCCATCCTGCAAAAAGTCCAGCACCGGCAAGACAGAAGCTCGCGTGGGAGTGATCGCCTTTGAAACACACCACACCTCAAACTTGAGCCAGATACGAGCATAAGCTGCGGAGGTGGACCGCTTGCGGGCCTGCAAGAGAGTGGAAATGACCTTGTTAGAATAGCCATTCTCTCTCAATTGCACCCTCTCAAGAGCCAGGCCATAAGACCAAATCAGCAGGGATCCTCCTACAGGTTCGGCACCAGGGGCAAATGAAATGGAGCCCCCACCATCATCCAACGGAGATCCACAAACCACAGACGCCTTGGCCAATCCGGAGTGATAAGAATCACCAATCCCCGGTGTAGTCGAATCCAAAGTAGGACTCGCCCTATCAAGGGCCAAGGCGGGAACACATACAGGAGGCCCGAGGGCCAGGGTTGAGCCAGGGCATCCAATCCTGCCGAGTGAGTATCTCTCCTTCTGCTGAAAAAGCGAGGCACTTTGGCGTTTGCACTTGACGCCATTAGATCCATTCCGGGTGTCCCCCATTTGGCACAAATCTGAAGAAAAACTTCTTCTGCCAGTTCCTATTCCGCTGGGTCGATTTGATGCCTGCTGAGAAAATCGGCTTGCACGTTGCTCTGACCTGCTATGTGAACTGCTGACAGAAGAAGCTGCCTGGTGGCAAATCTGAGCGACCTCCGCGGCCAGGGCCCTGCACTGAGTGCTGCCCTGACGATTTATGTAGGCCACCGCTGTCGTGTTGTCTGACAGGACCCGGACAGCAAGTCCCTTCAGAGTCTTTTGAAAGGCCATAAGAGCCTGGAATATCGCTCTCAGTTCCAAGCGATTGATGGACCACCCCTGCTTCCATGGTTGTCCACTGACCCTGAGCATAGCTTCCCTGGCAATGCGCTCCCCAGCCCAAAAGGCTGGCATCTGTTATCACCAGGCACCAAAAAGGAAGCGCAAGTAGTATTCCTTGGCGCAGCATCCTGTTGGAAATCCACCACTCTATACTGAGCCGGGCCGCAGGGAGCCACGTTTGTCTGCGTTGATATTCCTGGGAAATCGGAGACCATTGTTGAAGCAGGCCAATCTGCAGAGGCCTCATATGCGCTCTCGCCCAAGGAACCACCTCCAACTCCAAGGTGGCCGTCATCGACCCCAGCAGCTGGACAAAGTCCCAAGCTCGCGGGCGAGGCATCTGCAGGAGCAGACGGACCTGATTCTGAAGTTTGCACCGCCTTTGGTCGGGGAGAAAGACAAACCCCGAGGCCATGTCGAACCGGACCCCCAAATACTCGAGAGACTGAGAGGGGGTCAGGTGACTTTTGGGTATATTGACCACCCAAGCCTAGCGCCTGCAGGACTGCCACCACTCTGGCTGTGGCAAGACGACTTTCAGTTGCCGAATCCGCTCTGATGAGCCAGTTGTCGAGATAAGGGTGAACTCTGATACCCTCTCGCCTGAGACAGGCAGCTACCACTACCATTACCTTGGAAAAGGTACGGGGAGCTGTGGGTAGGCCGAAAGGCAAGGCCCGAAACTGGAAATGCTGTCCCAACACCACAAACCGGAGAAACCACTGATGCAGGGGCCAGATAGGGATGTGCAAATACATTTTTTAGGTCCAGAGACGTGAGAAACTCTCCTGGCTGTACCACCGCGATAACAGAGCGCAGGGTTTCCATGCAAAGGTGTCATACTGTGAGGGCCTTGTTGACTCTTCTTAAGTCGAGGATCGGTCTTGAAAGACCCGCCTTTTCAAGGCACGACAAAATTAATGCAATAGTGGCCGCAGCCGCGTTCGGCGGGAGGCACCGGGATCACCGCTCCGAGGTGCAGCAAGACTTGTAAGGTCTTCTAACCCGCTGCCCATTTTACAGCAGCGCCGCATCAGGACTCCACAAACACGTCTCTCACCGGGGCACCGAATTCCAGTCGGTAACCTTCTCTGATCAGGTCCAGGACCCATTGATCCGAGGTAATCTTGGTCCACTCCTCAAGAAAGAGGGGAAGACGTCCTCCTACTGCAGGAATCGAGGAGTGGACCGTCATCCCATCATTGTGGAGGACACCCCTGAACCGGCCCCTGCGGAACGTTTGTCTGAGCGAAAGGAGTTCCTCTGCTGAAAACGGGCACATTGAGAAAACCCAGCAGAGCGCCCCGGGCGATACCTGCGAGCTTCACGGAAGCAAGGTCTGGAAGAGGAGGGAAACACAGGACCCTTGGAAGAAGGCCTCGGCCTACCCTCAGGTAACCGCTGGGGCTTAGAGTCCCACAGGTCTTTCACAATCTTCTCCAATTCCTCTCCAAATAACAGGAGGCCCTGAAAGGGTAACCTCACCAGCCTTTGCTTAGAGGCCATGTTAGCCGCCCAATGCCGCAGCCAAAGAAGGTGGCGGGCAGAAACCGCCAGAGACATCTGTTTAGTCGAAGCTCTGACCAGATCATAAAGAGCGCCAGCCAAAAATGACAGGGCCGACTCCATCCGCGGGGCAACCTCAGAGAGGGACCCCGCACCATCCGCGGGCTGTTCCACTGCCTGTTGCAACCAGGAAAGACATGCCCAGGCTGCATAGACGCCCTTAAGGCAAGGCCCGCAATTTCAAAGGGCCGCTTCAGCGTGGATTCCAGCTGCTGGTCCTGCATGTCTTTCAAAGCGACCCCTCCCTCTACTGGGAGAGTGGTCTTTTTAGTCACTGCCGTGACCAACGCATCCATTTTAGGCATCCCCAAAGGGGCCAAGTGCTCCTCACTCAGAGGGTAAAGCTGACCCATAGCCCTGGCCACTTTCAAAGGCCCATCGGGGTCAGACCATTGAGATGAAATAAGCTCTTGGATGGAGTCATGCACAGGAAAGGCCCGAGTAGGCTTCTTAGTACTCGCCATCCTAAGATTAACAGAGGAGGCCTCGCCTTCAGCAGGATCATCAATCGAGAGGGCCTGCTAGGCGTCAGTAATGAGAGCTGGCAGCTCATCACGGTGGAAAATCCGAACCACACTGGGATCATCCAAATCCAGTGGCAAACAGGCACCCTCCTCTGGATCATCCGTCCCTGAGGGCCTGCCAGATCCCTCAGACTCCCCACAGCCCGACCACGGGGGGGAGGGGGGGTAAGGGTATGCGCCACTTTCAGACAGGGAATTTACCCATCTATGTTTAGCGTGTTTCCAACGCTTGGGGGAGGAAATAACATCTGAAGCCATCCCCGGGGCATCAACACCCGGAGGGAACCCAGGATGCAACGCAGTGTCAGACACCTGCGGCAAAGCTCTTTTCAGGAGGAAGGCTTTATGCATTAAAAGCACAAACTCAAGGGGAGAAAAACTCAACCTGATCCTCCGACTCCGAATTAGGAGAAACGGACGTTGGAGCTCCTCTGGCAGCCTCTAAACGAGGCGTCCCCCTGCACTCAAGATTCCTCCGCAACCGCGAGGGTCGTGACATGCGGCGCTTCCAAAATGGCGCCTGCTGCCAGCTCCATCGAGCAGGAAGAATCATCGCTCGCCATGCTCGTACTAGCGTGAGCGTCTGAGCACGTTTTGCACAGCCCCGCTGCTGATCTGCGTTTACCACAATGGGAGCAGCGCTTAACTCCCTCAGCAGCCATTGCCCAACTGGACAGAAATATAGCAATAAAATGGCAACTTCACGCCAAAACTTACCCCTTTCGGAACGGCGTCCACGGGACCTCCCCGGAGGAGCTGGGTACCACTCTCACCTCAGAAGACTGAGTCAATGAGCTCCAGTCAAGCTACACTGAACCAGAATGTCTGGAAAAAGCCTTAGAACAGCCATGCAGTAAAAGCGCGCTTTTTTTTTTTTTTTTTTTAACGCTGTGAAGAAAGTTGGAGGCAGGCAGCAACAGAGGGACTCCGGGAGGACGGAGGAATGGGTAAGGTAGGGAAAGGGCAAACCTATATGCCTTTAAAGTGGGCACCACCAGTCACAACACCCCTGCTCAACTGGCAATGCACAGGAGCCACCCCAGGCAGAATCCAGGAGCTGATCAAGCTACTTCCACACCTGCTGGGAGATAGAGAAATACTGAAGGCAGTTGGGGCTAGCCATCCAAGGGTCACTGTGGTTTTTCAGTGTTCTCTCTCTCCACCTACTGGTAGGCGGATACAACCCATCAGTTAATGGATTCATCTGCTGCTGATGACAAGGAAATTAAGATGTTGCATAAATGTGGTACAATGCTCTAGAAAACTATATGCTATGCTTTCTGTATTATAGTACACTGTGCTGGAACAGGACTTCACAAACTAACCCAAAACAGCTACATTCAATTTTTAGCATCTGTAAACACCTGGGTCATGTGCAAGACCAGTATTTTGCATAATCCAAGTGTAGAAGGGATTTCTTTTTTCTGCTCCCTTGAAAAAGGGTAGGTTGTCACACCCAAGTCAAAGCACTGCCACTTGTGAGTTTTAGAAGCATGCTCCCTACTCAGGACCAGCAAGAACCATGGCTCTATATAAGTGCAATCATTACTTATTTATACCCTTTTTGAAGAGCACTTTCAACCTATATAGCACTGTAAAAAAAAAAAAGGTAGGTCACATATTCTATTAACCCTAGAACTGAAGTTTGAGCCCAGGGAGAGCAAATAGCCTATTGTACATCACACTGGGAGTGATACCTAAAGGAATGAAGCTAGATTCTCCACCTCCTCAGCTCTGGGCTTCATCAGTAGCATTGCCAGCATTACAGCAGGCTCAAAGTAGAAGGAGGAAGGGCTCCACCCTTTTTTCTGCTGTTCAGTAATACTGAATCTTGTCTCACACTTCCTTCCTTCTGCTTGCAGCTGCATTTCTGTCTCACCTGCCTTTATCATCAGGCTACTGTATTCTGCCACTGCTCCAAATCTGCCCATTTCAGAAGCACAGACTCTCCTCATATTACTCCTCTAAACTAGCAGCAACACTAAGATGAAGAAAAATTCACTGTAGCTTGTACATTAAACATATCCAGCCATACAAGACTGATAAACGCTCATCATTTCTATTTATACAGCAGAACCACCACATATGAAAACCCATGCATGAATCCACTACACAAAGACAGATTCTCAATTGTGTCTGATTACAAGCTGGATATTCATGGTCCATCCATCATTGTCATTCAATCAAATTTATTTGTGGTATTTATACCCCGCTCTTTCCCACTCAATAGCAGGGTCAGTGTGGCTTACATGGTATGGTACAAAAGTAACACAGAGTTAATACAAAGTATGGAACAGAGTACCAGAGATGACAGTTACATAGAGTATGGTACAAGTATCACAGAGTTAATACAATGTATGAAACAAAGTATCAGAAATAACATTATTACATAGAGTAGGACAATAGTGAGAGATGTGGGGAAAGGATTGGTGTTTGGGTAATACTAGTATTGTGGAGTTGGGTTCGAGAGTTAGGATGGTTCATTTGAAGAGGTAAGTCTTCAGCAGTTTCCGGAAGGGTAGGTGTTCATTGGTTTTCCTGATGTGTTGAGGTATGGCGTTCCAGAGTTGGCTGCCTATAACAGAAAAGTTGGATACGTAGTAGGTTTTGTATTTGAGGCCTTTGCAGTTGGGAAAATGAAGACTGAGATATGTTCGTGAAGATTTGAACCAGTTCCTGGGTTGAAGATCGATCAGGGTGGACATATAGCTTGGGGATTCGCCATGGAGGATCTTGTGGATCATTGTGTGGGCTTTAAAGTTTATGCATTCCTTGATGGGGAGCCATTGAAGTTTTTCACGTAGTGGTGTTGCGCTTTCGAATTGTGATTTGCCAAAAATGAGTCTAGCTGCTGTGTTTTGGGCGGTTTGGAGTTTGTTCGTAATTTGGGCTTTGCAACCGATGAAGATGCTGTTGCAATAGTCAGCATGGGTGAGCACTGTGGATTGTACTATATTGCAGAAAGTTTTCTGTGGGAGGAATGGTTTAACTCTTTTCAGTACCCACATCATGTTGAACATCTTCTTTGTCATGGCTTTTGCATGAGTTTCTAAAGTTAGGTGTTTGTCTAATGTTACTAGGATTTTTAGATTATCAGATATTGTGATTGTAATGTCAGGGGTGGTCAGGGTGGTTGGGATCTGAGTAGCATGTTATGATGAGAGGATTAGGCATTGAGTTTTTTTCTTTATTCATTTTCATCTTGAAAGCGTTGGCACATGATGTTAGGATGTTCATGGCAGTGGTTATTTTCTCCGATATTTCTGTAAGGGTAGATTGGAAAGAGATGAATATTGTGACGTCATCTGCGTAGATGTAGGGATTTAGGCCATGTTTAGATAGGGATATTGCTAGAGGAATCATCATAAAGGTTGAAAAGGATCGGGGATGGGGTGAGCCTTGGGGGACTCCGCATTTTGATGACCACGCAGGCGTTATTGATGAGGTTGATTTGACCTGATTGGTGGTGATAAAACTTTTTATCCACTTGATGATGTTTCCGCCAATCCCTAGTTTGTCCAGTAGTTTCGTAAGGATGTCATGGTCTACCATGTCAAATGCGCTGGATAGGTCGAACTGCAGAAGTAGTATTTTGTTGCAAATTGAAATTTCTTGTTTGAACTTGGTTACCAGGGTGAGTAACTGTTTCTGTACTGTGTGCAAGTCGAAAACCCGATTGTGATTCATGTAGTATGGAGAATTTTTGTATGAATTCGTTAAGTTGGGAAGTCACTCTATTTTCCATCAGTTTGGTTAGAAGAGGGATGGAGGCCACAGGTCGATAGTTGGTGATGTCATTCGCTGTTTTTTGGGGGGTTTTCGGTATCGGTGCAAGTAGAATATTGCCGTGTTCGGAGGGGAAGGAGCCTTGTTGAAGTAGGAAATTTATGTGGGTGGCGAGTTCTTTGATAAATCGTTCTGGTGCATTTTTCATCAGATAATTGGGGCACGGGTCGAGGTGGCAATGAGACTTGGAGAGTTTGGATAGTGTGGAGGAGATTTCCTCGTTGGTGAGAGGAACGAAATTTGTCCAGTAGCGATTAGCTGGGACCTCTTCAGTTAGGGTCCATTTCGTCAACGAAAGTGTCAGTATTGGTGTCATCGTGTGGAATTGTTTTGCACAGATTAGTGATTTTATCGTTGAAGTATTTGGCCATCTGGTTGGCAGATGGACAGTTTGAGGGTGAAGTTGTAACTGGGTTCTTGTTAAGAAGGTTCTTTATTATTTTGTATTGTTTTTTATGTCTGTTCCTGTCGTTGATTTGTTTTGTGTAGTAAGTTCTTTTGGCTCGTTTAATGTCATTCTTGTATTTCTTTTGTGTTTGTTTCCAAGTGTTGAGGGTGATATTTTTTGATTTGCTCCAGATCTTTTCTAGTTTCCTGGTTTCTTTTTTTAATTCCTCGCTGAACCACGGAAAGGGTTTTTTTCTTTGAGTTTAGGGTTTTGAAGCATAGCAGAGCAATATCGTCTAGAATGAGTTTGCATGTGTGGTCCCAAGCTGTAAGGAAGTGGATTGAGTTTGGGTCTATCAACCAGTTATTGTCGTAGATACTTTTCCAGAAGGTTTCCTTTTCGATCCGTCCTCTGGTTTCAATTGTTGTGGGTTCTGGTGGTTTGGGTTGATCTTTTTTCCGCCAGTATACGGATAAGGTTGCTTTGTGATGGTCGGACCAGGGAGAGGCGGCCCAGTGGATGTCAGATAGTAGGAAGTTTTGATCTGTCGACTGTTTGTGAGTGATGATATCAAGGGAGTGGCCTTTGTTGTGGGTTGGTACTATTGGAGGAAGATTGAAATCACATAGTTGGAGGAAGTCTATACAGTCCTGGGTGTGAGCAGAGTTGGAGTCTTCTAAATGAAGGTTTAGGTCCCCGAGTAGCAGTATGTTGGAGTTGTTGATGCATGCATTTGATATAAAATCCATAAATAAAGTTTGGTTGTGGTTCCAGTTATTGGGTGGCCTATAATACAGTACGCAGGTTAGATGTTCATATAGCATGGGGCTATATAGTTTTATAGAGGCAATTTCGAGTTGCATTGAGATGGACTCTGAGGTGGGTTCTGCAGAGAAGTGTGATCTGCGGAGAAGTGTGATCCTCCTCCTCTTTTGTCTTTTCTGGGCCAGTGTGATATTTTATAGCTCGAGGGACATAGATCGTTTATGATAGGATCTTCTGGTTGACGGATTCTGTGATGAAAAGTAGATCAAGGTTCTCTGAGGTGATCCAGTCTGTGATGATTTAGCATTAATATATCCTATTCGGACGGATTAAAATGGCTCGGTGGTGTGTGTGGGGGGGGGGGGCGGATTTTGATAAGTTGTCTTGTTTTTTGTGTTTTGGTGATGTATGGGGTTGTTCCTGTTTTTAAGGATGGTATGGATGTTGGGAGGTTTCTAAGGCTGTTGTTGGTTTGTAGGGGTGTGGGTGTTGTGTGGATGTTTGGGTAATGTTGGAGGAGTGGTGTCATGGTAAATTTAGTTGAAGGGGTTATGAGAGTTGTATGCGTTGTATTAAGTGAGTGGATGGTAAGTGTTATCAGGATGATCATTGTTGTTGAAATATTTAGGTTGGATGGGGAGTGGATGTGTGTGGTGGGACAAACATGTCATTATAGTAGTATACAAACATTTGGAAGATGGTAAAGTGACTGTAAGATAGCTTAATAATTGTATTTAGTACTACTATAATACAATAAGGCAGTTTCAACAGATACTGTTAACAGGATAAACGGTAGAAGGATACATTGCAGTTGGTGACCCAGTAGGATAAAAGAAGACAATGGCAACATAAAGTATAAGTGGATTAGCGCTAAGAACACAGAAGGATAAATTATATTATATGGGTATTATAATCAGGTAAGAAAACGATTCTCAAAGGATAACCACTTTCTGGCTCAACACTTGAGCTTCCAAAAACAGAGCCTAAATAGACAAACTTAGTCACTTATGAACTAACTTACATTAGACACCACTCTCTTTACAATCCAATCATAGTAAGAATCTTCAGAGGGGGACCACAAAATACAACTCAACATAATATGAAAAAGCAGACTAAATCACTCATCAGCTCACGACTCTCACCCTTCCCTGCAATCTTTTAAAACTGATCTGAAGAATTTCGTACTTATAAAACACATTTAATTAACTTTCCCCCTCTGAGCTCAACACCGCAGTCAACCCCCCGGGGGGGGGGGGGGGGGCTCTGTATTGATCTGTTGGGACTAATGGAAAGAAAATTATCAGGTAAGAATTTTTTCTTCCATGGCGTCCCACAGATCAATCCAGAGACTTGTGGGATGTACCCAAGCAGTCCTCAAGTAGGGCGGGACACCCCCAACCCGGCAGAAAATCACCGACGAGCCAAACACCACATCTTGACGAGCTGCCACATCCACCCGATAATGACGAGTGACTGTATGGACCTAAGTCTATATAGCTGCCCTGCAGATATCTTCCAGAGAAACCAAATGGGACTCTGCATAGGAGGAAGCTTGAGCTCGCAGAGAATGAGCACGAACTTGCAAAGGGGCTTGCTTGCCCAATGCCACATATGCCAAAGAGAAGGCCTCCCGCAACCAACGGACTATGGTGTCCTTGGACGCCATATGACCTTTCTTACTGCTTCCAAAAAGGACAAAGAGATGGTCAGAAAGACGAAATTCATTCATCACTTCCAAATACCTGAGAAGAGCCTGTCTCACGTCGAGGCAGCGAAGAGCCCGGAATTGCTCAGGGTAAACTTCCCGGTGGAAGGCCGGCAAATGCTTGGACTGCCCCAAGTGGAAACGAGAAACCACCTTGGGCAAAAACAAAGGAACTGTCCTAATCGATACCCCCGCCACGTAAAATGCAGGAAAGGGTCTCTGCAAGAAAGTGCCTGCAACTCTGAAATTCTCTGAGCGGAAGTAATGGCTACTAGGAAAATCGCCTTCACAGTGAGATCCTTAATAGTAATCCCCGATAAGGGTTCGAAAAGAGGACGCTGAAGCGCTTTGAGAACAGGGTTCTGTTCTTGGTCCCCTCCTCTTTTCTATCTACACTTCTTCCCTTGGTTCATTAATCTCATCCCATGGCTTTTCCTACCATCTCTATGCTGATGACTCCCAAATCTACCTTTCTACCCCTGATATCTCACCTTGCATCCAAACCAAAGTTTCAGCGTGCTTGTCTGACATTGCTGTCTGGATGTCTCAATGCCACCTGAAATTAAATATGACCAAAACCGAGCTTCTCATTTTCCCCCCCCCAAACCCACCTCCCCGCTCCCCCCATTTTCTATTTCTGTTGATGGCTCTCTCATTCTCCCTGTCTCCTCAGCTCGAAACCTTGGGGTCATCTTTGACTCTTCTCTCTCCTTCTCTGCTCATATCCAGCAGATTGCCAAGACCTGTCGTTTCTTTCTTTACAACATCCGTAAAATCCGCCCCCTTTCTACCAAAACCCTCATCCACACCCTTGTCACCTCGCGTTTAGACTACTGCAATCTGCTTCTTGCTGGCCTCCCACTTAGTCACCTCTCCCCTCTCCAGTCGGTTCAAAACTCTGCTGCCCATCTTGTCTTCCACCAGGGTCGCTTTACTCATACTACCCCTCTCCTCAAGACCCTTCACTGGCTCCCTATCCGTTTTCGCATCCTGTTCAAACTTCTTCTACTAACCTATAAATGTACTCACTCTGCTGCTCCCCAGTATCTCTCCACACTCGTCCTTCCCTACACCCCTTCCCGTGCACTCCGCTCCATGGATAAATCCTTCTTATCTGTTCCCTTCTCCACTACTGCCAACTCCAGACTTCGCGCCTTCTGTCTCGCTGCACCCTACGCCTGGAATAAACTTCCTGAGCCCCTACGTCTTGCCCCATCCTTGGCCACCTTTAAATCTAGACTGAAAGCCCACCTCTAACATTGCTTTTGACTCGTAACCACTCGCCTCCACCTACCCTCCTCTCTTCCTTCCCGTTCACATTAATTGATTTGTTTTGCTTACTTTATTTTTTGTCTATTAGATTGTAAGCTCTTTGAGCAGGGACTGTCTTTCTTCTATGTTTGTGCAGCGCTGCGTACGCCTTGTAGTGCTATATAAATGCTAAATAGTAGTAGTAATAGTAGTAGTAAATTAAAGGTTCCAGGATGGCAGAACTGGCACGTGAGGAGGGCGCAAACGATTTACACCACTGAAGAAATGAACCAAATCCGGGTGGGAGGCGATGGAAGCCCCCTGAAGCCGGCCTCTAAATATGCCAGAGCTGCCACCTGCACCTTAAGAGAACTCAACGACAGTGATTTTTGTAAAACCTCCTGAAGAAACACGAGGATAACTGATACTGAAGCCGAAGCCGCCGACAATCCCGAACTCGCACACCACACCCTAGCATAAGCTATCAAGGAGGATCTTTTCCGAGCCTACAGCATCGTAGCAATACTGCATCCAGATACCCTTTTCTTCTCAGCCTTGCCCTTTCAAGGGCCAGGCCGTAAGATCAAAGGGGGAGGGATCCTCCATTGTGACTGGCCCCTGCAGCAGGAGACCTTCCTGCACTGGTAGCAGAAAAGGACGATCGAACAGAAGCCTGATCACATCTGCGTACCATGGTCGTCTGGGCCAATCCGGGGCCACTAGGATCACTCGACAGGGATGACAGGCAATGCGACTCAGTAACCTGCCCACCATTGGCCACGGGGGAAAGGCATAGAGCAGGCCCCTGCGCCAAGGTTGAAGAAGGGCAACGATGCCTTCTGAGTGCAGCTCTCGTCCCCTGCTGAAGAACCGAGGAACCTTTGCATTGAATGAGGTGGCCATTAAGTCCATTTCTGGCATCCCCCAAACGGGCAGTTATCTGATTGAAGGGAGGGGAGAGTGTCCACTCCCCCGGCTCCAACTGGTGGAGACTGAGAAAGTCCGCTTGCACATTCTATGACCCCGCTATATGAGCCGCTGTCAAGAAAGAGAGATGAGTCTCTGCTCAACGGCAGATCAGAGCCGGCTCGCCTGCTAGGGGTGCACTCCTAGTGACCCCTGACGGTTTACATAGGCGACCGCCATCGCATTGTCCAAAAGAACTCGAACTGGGCAACAACGAAGAGAAAACGCATGAAGGGCCAGACAAATCGCCTGCAACTCCAAGCAGTTGATGGACCATGACACCTCCGAAGTCCAAACGCCCTGGGCCATCTGTTGCAGGCAATGAGCCCCCCAGTCAGACAGTGACACATCCGTGGTCACTATCATCCAGTCCAGGGTTGCCAGAGGAACACCCAACACCAGATTCTTTTGAATGAACCACCAGTGCATGATTGTGTGAAGACGAGCCGAACATGGCAACCGAACCTCGTAATCCTCCGAGAACGGAGACCAACAGCTCAGAAGGTGCCACTGGAGGGGGCGCATGGGAGCTCTGGCCCACTTTAACATGTCCAAAGTGGAGGCCATGGAACCTAGAACTTGTACATAGTCCCAAGCCTGCTGGTTCAGAGTTTGAAACAGCACTCGTAACTAAGCCTGTAACCGCTGTGCTCGAGCTGAAGGAAAAGAAACTATCCCTGTTCGGGTATCAAAGCACACCCCCAAGTATTCCAGCATTTGGAAAGGCGTTAGGCTGCACTTCGGGAAGTTGATCACCCAACCAAGCAACTGAAGCAACCTGGCCACTTTGTTGGTTGCCCGCCGACTCTCCTCGAAAGAAGACGCCCACACAAGCCAGTCGTCTAGATAGGGATGGACCTGAATCCCTTTCTTCCTGAGATAGGCCGTCACTACTACCAGGACCTTGGAAAAGGTCCGAGGCCTTGTGGCTAGGCCGAAGGGCATCATTTTGAATTGAAAATGACAGCCGAGCAGTGCAAAGAAAGCGCCTGTGGGGAGGACAGATTGGAATTTGTACCTAGGCCTCTGAGATCGAGAGAGGTCAAAAACTCCTCTGGCTGTACCATTGCGATCACCGATCGGAGGGTTTCCATGCGGAAAAGCCGAACCCGTAAGGACCTGTTGACGCACTTGAGATCTAAGACGGGTAGCCAAGAACCACCCTTTTTTGGCACCACAAAATAAATGGAGTATCGACTGCACCCTCTTTCTGCTGGGGGTACAAGCTGGACGACACCCAGCCGTTGTAAATTGAAGAGGGTGTGTCGAACGGACCACACCTTAGCAGGATATTTGCAAGGCGATTCTAGAAGAGAGTCTAATATCAGACGAGCCAATTCCAACTTGTAGCCGTCTCTGATAACCTCCAAGACCCATTCATCGGACGTTAACCTGGTGCACTCCACCAGGAATAGGGAGAGTCTGCTCCCAATAACTGGCTGGATATGGACCAGGGCCCCATCATTGGGCGGACCTGGCTGCAGGCTAGTTTCTGTTACCGGAAAGGAAGGCCTGCCTGTCACCTCAAAAGGGCTGAAGTCTCTGAGAAGACCTTGCTCTCTGAAGAGGCCCAGTGACCTGGACAGTAACGCCGTGTATCCCTAAACTTAGGTCTAGGTCCCACCAGTCGTACAAACTTGGACCTCTCCTCCGGGAGGCGTTGGCCCTTAGAGTCACCGAGGTCCTTCACAATCTGTTCTAAGTCTGTCCCAAACAAAAGCTTTCCCCTAAAAGAAAGCCTTGCTAAACATGACTTAAAGGCCACGTCTGCAGCCCAATGCCGCAACCACAGCCAGCGACGCGCGGTGACCACTAGGGAAACCTCCTTCGCCAAAGCCCTCAAAAGATCATAAAGAAGATCTGCAAGGAAGGCTAAACCGGACTCCAAGGCCGGCAAAACAGCCACGAGATCTTCCGGAGAGGCGGCTTTCTGTACCCACGATAAGCATGCCCGCGTTGCATAGGAGGCACAAACTGAGGCCTGCAGGGAAAGGGCCACTACTTCAAAGGACAGCTTCAAGCAAGTCTCCAACTTACGATTCTGAGAGTCCTTGAGCGGCGTGCCCACCTCCACAGGGAGAGTGGTTTTCTTAGTGACCGCTATGATTAAGGAATCCACCATAGGGACCTTCAGCAAGTCTAAGTCAGGAGCAGGTAGTGCGTAAAGACGCAACATAGCTCTAAGCAACCTTAAGCCCACTGTCCGGCGTATCCCACTGCGCCGAAATAAGGATCTTCATGGCCTTATGCACATGAAAGGAATGAGGTGGGCACTGGACCTATTCTCCATGACGATTCAGGGGGGAAATGGCCAAAACCTCAAAAGCCCTAACAATCAGGGAGGGAAGCTCTTCCCTGCGAAAAAGGCGGGCAGCCGTCGGATCATCCCCCTCCTCAGAGGGCAGGGTGACCTCATCTGCCAAATCCAAAGATTCTGAGGGAAAAACTGGAGACAAAACCGGGCCATCTGTGTCAGATAGCTCCTCGGGATCCAAAATCTCCACCCGGGACATTTTGGCAGAAAAGACTGAGAGGCTGCGGGCTGACGGCGGCAGGACTCGCACTCCCACGATGCTGCTCTCCGGACCCCACACCAGGAGCAGCGCTTAGCCGCCTCAGAAGGCATTGACATGCTCCACAAACACCTGCTCCAAAACTGACTCGGCAGAACGTCTAGTTCCTCCGTATGATTAAACAAAAACAAAGTCTCTTACCTTTTTTTTTTTGTAATCAGGAGAGAAAGGAAACACCAGGCCGACTGCCCCGGGTGATGGAGGAAAGGTAGGGGGAGACCTGGAGGGACCTGGCACCACCAGGTGTACACCACAAGCTGCAAACAGCCACTCAACCCCTGTCTGTGCTAAACTAGGCCCAAAGGACACCAGTAGCCAGATCAAACCAGAGCTGCACAGAGATGTCCCTCCACCTGCTAGATAGAGAGAATACTGAGGTTCAGCTGGCTGCACAGGTCCACATATAGCAAACCTCGGAGGTTCTCTCTATCTCTACCTGCTGGATTGATCTGTGGGATGCCATGGAACCTTCCTTTGATTCAGAAAGATGCTTTTATTTTATTAAGGTGGCATAGTATAATTAAACATTAGGTGCCACTGTCAGCTTTCTAAGACTGGATTTTGTAATTAAGCCACAAGATCTCTATCCCAAAGCAATAGATACTGCTTCTCCAACACTAGTTGGTACTACATATAGCAACCATTAGTTGAGTCACTAGTCACCATACACAGCGACTATAAAGAAAACTATACAGTTGTTACTAAAGTTTCACACACAGAGAGACAAAGCGGGGTTCACACTCTCCACAGCAATCGAACACAACAGAAATAGGGTGGAGAGGGCCCAATGTCAAGAGATCAGTCACCACACACAAGGGTAAGATGCTCCAAAAAACCTGATTAAAGGTTTTTTGGAGCATCTTACCCTTGTGTGTGGTGACTGATCTCTTGACACTGGGCCCTCTCCACCCTATTTCTGTTGTGTTACTAAAGTTTCACCATAAAATAAAAAAATACACATCTGAATCATGAGAGCAGATAGAGAACATCTCATAGAATTCTCTTAAGTTTTTGACTAAACAGAGAATGGGGAGAGATAGTTTGAAGTTGAAGCTAGAACTGCTTCTTCCCATACAAGGGTAGTTAAACATTAAAAGGTTAATTTTATAAAGACACTTGCACACAGGTACCATCACATATGAACAGAAAATGCTTCTTATAAATTTCTCTGCATGTAAAAGAACACGAATCCCCTAATTCTGTAATCTTAGTGCCGACATGTTTATTGCAGTACTTATATCACTGCCTTTCAAAATACAGTCAAAATGGTTTACAATAAAAAAATGGAAACAAAGGAACTGCAAAAATAAATGGTGCTAAAGGAAAGTAGTACAATAAGGAAGAAAAAAAAATAATCCAGGAGGTTCATCAAAAGCTGCTGCTGCCAAAGCAAACCCAAGGCCAGGAGCTATGTAGTAAGGTGTCTAAGTAAAACAAAACAAAAATAAAAATAAAAATAATTAAGCCTTCACAACATCCCGAAACCAGAAATAAAGTTCTGAACGAATATCAAGGGGAAGGGAATTCCAGAGAGAAAGTGCCAAAAAAGTTGAATGGCACATAGATTCAAGTCTAGTCAAATACAAGGGGGGGAGGGGTGGCAAGTTGGTGACCTGAAGAACAAAGGTCTTGCAAGGGCCTATAGGGAGTAATAAAGCACGCTAGGTAGACAGAAGTACCTTAATGGAGGGTCTTCAAAAAAAAGGTCAACATGAGAACCTTATGGACTCTGAAATACCTAATAGATAAACAGAGATGTTTAAGAAGTGGGGATGCATGGTCGAAGTGGTAAGCATGAGTAAGCAAGCATATTAACAGTATTCTGAACTGTTTGGAGTTTGAGGGCATGTGAAAGAATACAAGCATATACAATATTACAATAATCTATAGCTTGGATGCAACTAGCACATAGAAAAAGAGTCCCACACCTGAAGTCATCAAGATAAGGGCAGATCAAATTAATCAGTGAGAGTAAACGTAAGATTTGGTAATTGCAGAGATTTGCGATCAAAAAGGGTGCAATCAATATAAATCCCTAGATACTTGAGGGTGTCAACCAGCTGGATGAGCATTCCTTGCAAAGAAGGAGCAGCAGTGGGGAAAGTGATGCCCAGTCACCCATAGTGCCCCCATTTTCTTTGGATTCAAAAACAGGCAATGGGCTGAAAGTCAATTGTCAATCTTGTTCAGACAGCGTTAAAGTGAAGAGAAATCAGGACTGACGGGGTTCTGGGGTGAAACCAGTATCGTCTGTAAAATATAGCAGCTAGTCAGATTCTTGAATCAGCAAAGCAAGTGGACTAAGGAAAGTGTTAAACAGTGGGGACAAACCTGAACCCTTGGGGACTCCACTCGAAGTGCAGTAGAGAATGAAGTAGGAAGAGACATGTGGAAAGTCCTATCAGTGAGGAATGAAATAAACCAAGCTAGCACGGTTCCACTAATACCCAGATATGCCAGGCGCACGGTTCCACTAATACCCAGATATGCCAGGCGAGAAACCAAGAGAATGACAAGGTCAAACAGAGCAAAAGCAGGCCATGCCCACTTTTTGCATTTCTTTTCTTTTTACTAATAATTTTGGCTAAAAGTGAAAATGAAGTTCTGTTTATAACTACAAAAAGTGGGCATGGCCTGTTTTTACCATGGACTCCTATGCATTTGCATGCTAAAATTATAGAACATTATTAGCACTTATGTGTGTGAATGTAACGTTCATGGACCCAAGTGCCAATTTTATTTATTTTATTTTTGTTACATTTGTACCCCGCGCTTTCCCACTCATGGCAGGCTCAATGCGGCTTACATATACAGGTACGTATTTGTACCTGGGGCAATGGAGGGTTAAGTGACTTGCCCAGAGTCACAAGGAGCTGCCTGTGCCTGAAGTGGGAATCGAACTCAGTTCCTCAGTTCCCCAGGACCAAAGTCCACCACCCTAACCACTAGGCCACTCCTCCACTCCATTAAGCACTAAACAGTATTTTACAATTTTTTCCCTCACACCAAATGTGATTCTGCTCTGTTACATTTTCAGAAAAATATTTTGCTCCCAGACACTCAACTTTTTATGTACAATTTATTTCCAACATTCCATCGTGTTGGAAAGAATAAAAAGCTTACTCTTGGTGAACTACAATGTGAAAATAAAAAGATCAAAAGTATCTGCACAGATATCAGGAACAGAGCAACCCAAACCCGACAACAAATAAAGGAACTGAGAGAACCAAACAATGGCGAAACAAATTCAAATAACTTCCTTTATAACCAAAAACTAGCCCAACCAATTAAAAATAATGCTACATAACTTGCAACACAAACTAGATACAAAGTTATTTGAAGAGGTAAAGCATGCTTTCTAGGAGAAAAGGAAACATGATAGAAACTTTCTGGCAGCTTCGGACAAGGTTCAACATGACCTCTATTCCTTTCAAGATGAGGAAGGACAGGGGGCTACAAAGTCAAATTCCCGAGGAAGGAGGCTCTGAGGCAATGAATTGAGAGGCCTGAATGCTTATATCATTTAATGGTTAAAAGTAGCAGAAACCAAAAGAATAACAGAATTCAAGCATGCTTCAAATGGATGCAGAAGGCAGAAGTAATGGGAAGGAAACTAAGGGCCCTTTTACTAAAGCTAGTGATAAGCGCCATGTGGCCCATAGGTATATTTAGCATACACTAATGTCCATTAGCACATGCCAAGCTTTAGTAAAAGGGTCCCTAAATGACAACAACTTAGGGCTTGTAGGGATGCAGCAAAGAGGAGCAACAGAGCATAACTGGCGGTCCAGGCAATTCTTATCTGCTAAATTTCTATTGCTGCTTGTCCCTGACACAGACGACAGCTTAAACATTCAATCTTGACAGGGACTACTCTTGAAGCCCTCAATCCAACAAGAGACAAAATCATTATAGGAAGAAAAACCTGAAGATAAAATAGGAAAAATGAAAGCAAACTTTCTTCCACCTGCTCACAAATAACTGAGAATGATTTAAGAGCTACTGAGATTATGTTAAATACACAAAAGTTTCTATAAAGGAATGCTTTTCTAGTAGGCCTGATTATAGAATTAACTATTGGAAATTCATTTCACCACTTGAAAGGGAAAAGAAAAGAGGAAACAGACCTACCTTTGGGCCAATGCAGAAAGCTACTGAAGGCAGAAGCGCAAAGTTAACAAGAGGTGGATGAAGACATTAGTGGGCCAACAATGCAGAAACAGGTGCAGTGCGGGAATTAGCTCCCACAGTAGAAATCCATGTGCAGTGTATTAAAATACATAGTTATTAGCTATTCAGACCCAATGCAGATATTGGTGCCTATCCTATTCAATAATTTCCTGGCTCCCTTAACTCTTACTCCAATCTCTAGAGTTTACTTTTTTTTAAATCTATGCCAATGATATTCATCTCCTTCTCTCTTTTGACACTTGTTCCTCCACCAGCTATCCCCAATTTCTGGCAAATTCAACCCAGTTGCTGACTGGATAACTGACTGAAACAGTCCAAATAAAACTGTAGCTATGATTTTCAATTCCCAGTCCCCTGATAGTCTAGAAGCTCCCTTCCTTCCCAAATCTCTTGCCCCAAATTAAAAAGAAATCCCTAGTGTCTAGCGGCACCCCGCCCCTTGAAATGACTTCCCTCCTCTAATAAAACATTTCCCTGGTCTTTGATGGCCCCCTTCCCACCACACTGATCCAGCTCCCCTACACGTAAAAATAAATTCCTTGTGTCTAGAGGCACCTCCCTGAGCCCCTTTCCCTCCCTAGGGCATAGCTTGAGCGAGTAGGCATTACTTCTGTCTCTTCCTAACTCTGTGCCACCATCTTGGAAAATGACTGCGCCAGACCTCGCACAGTGCATCCTGGGACACACCAAATGGAGTCAGTTTGCCAAATAAAATAATTTTTCTCTTATTTAGTAGTTTGGGTAGAAAGTACCAAATAAAGGAAAAACATCCATTATTTAGCAAACTAACCCCCACTCAGTGTGTCTCAGAATGCACCATGCGGTGTCAGGTGGTGCCATTTACCAAGATGGCGATGCAGAGGCAGGAGCAAGTGGGCTTCACTCTTGCCTCTTCAATGTATGTCTGGGATGGGGTGGGGTCACTACACACTAGGAAGTTTTAAGTTTGGGGAGGCATGTAAGAACCACTAGACACCAGGGAATATTTTTTTTTCCGTCAGAGGAAAGAATGTGCTGTCAATCAAGGATGTCTTTTTAAGTTGGGGGCTGGAAGGGAGGGAGGGGCTGCTAGTCTACCAGGGCTATGGGGCCATGCAAGCCACCAGCTACTTTTTTTTTTTTATTAATGCCCCCATCCTGTCAGTACTTGAGCAATGATTTGACTTACACACTGACAGAAAGTGAGACATTTTGCAACAAACTATGGATTAGTGCTGCAATTTTAGCACAGCAGCAACTGCATGCTCATTGAATTAAAATACTACATATAGTTTTTGCCTTAGAAGTCATGCAGTGAGCTGCTCTAACCATGGCTTTCTACATCAACCCCTCAGATTCCTTCTGCATCTACATTTCATTTTCCCCAAAACAGCAGCCTTCAATCCTGTCTTAAACACCTAATAAGTGTTATTTATAGGACACTAGGAAAAAATGCCCCGTTTCTGAGCGGAATGAAATGGGCGCTAGCAAGGGGCCCCCTCCCTCCTTCCCTCGAAGCTACTTGCCTTGTTCGCCCTCCCTCCGTCCGTCGAAGCTACTTGCCTTGTTCGCCCTCCCTCCGTCCCTCGAAGCTACTTGCTGCCTTGTTCGCTGTGGGCCGTTTCGGCCCTCGAGTGTCAATAGCTCCGCCCTCGACGTCATGACGTTTTGACGCGAGGGCGGTGCAGACACTCCAGGGCACACCGGATATCTCGGGCGCCTCAACTTCCGTGAAGGCTTCAGAACGTTGGGGTTGCCTTTTATATATATAGAAGATCTGTAATAAATATGAATGAGACACCCAACATATGCATCTCTCAAACATTCATTGAGGGTTCACATGAAACCAAATCAGTCAGGTGTGCCACCAGAACAGGGTTAAGAATCATTGTATTAAAACACTATAGGGCCTGTTTAGTATGTGTTATGCATGCTAACACCTGCGAGTGTGCACTATCTTCCACTGTGCCCATGTTATTCTTATAGGCACAGCAGACCATAGCAAGTTGTTTCAGGCATCAGCATGTACTAACATTTAGTAAACATCTCTAAGTAATATAAAAAAAAAATATATATATTATATATATATATATATATATATATATACACACACACCATGACACACCTTGCAGTTCTACCCAAAAGTCATCCTTAAAAAGCACAAAGCCTTCACAGGGTCTACAACAAATCCAAACAGCTTGCTGAAGACAATATGGCTACTGAATATATGATTTCAAGATGTGACTTTTCTTGACCACAGAATATCAAAAACATAACTTCATAAAGTATTCCTTACTTATATGGAACAAAAAATAGCTTTCAGGTTTATGTAATACTAAAAACAAATACACATCTCAAATTGAATAGTTATAGACAACAAGTTAAAACAGGTACTACTACACTTAAGCATTTGTCACATTTCTCAAAAAGAAAAACAAAATGCAGGCTTGCCTTTAGAAAGCATGTGCAGACTACTAGCAGTTGGCCTTGGGTGGAGCTTTTCTTGAAGAGAAATAAGCTGTTACACCCATGTTGCTTCTTATACTCGCTACTAAAAAAAATAAACTAGAAACTTAACATTTAGACAGTTAATTATAAACCTCTAAAAAGCCAAAAATGGGATCAAACTACTCTAAATTTTACACATTTTACTTTCACATTTTCCAGTGATATCAGTCACTACACTGCTGTACTGCAGTTTTATAACAGGAAGCTGTGTGAAGCTTTTAGTCAAAGCTACTGAGTACTCAAAAAAAATGGTAATTACACTAAAGATGCATGGTGTTACTACTGTTACTAGCTACAGACACCTGACATTCAACAGGTTTATTCTCGGCACAAATTCAACTCAATATCATAAAAGGCAGAGCCTTGTAATAAAAAGTTTGAGAACCTTCACAAAAGATCAACTATTCACAAACAGTTAATTTACAAGCCTCCCATAAATGGGTCACCGTTCACAGCCATATATGCATTATATTATTATTATTCTGTTTGACAAGCAATAAAACAATCTGCTTCACACCCACTCAAATCCTGATCAAGGCAGGCATAAAAAAGGAACAAGAAAACGAAACACGATGTACCCTCTCCTATTCTCATTCCACAAGACATGGTGACTGTCAAAAATTAAGCAAAACAAGTGACTCTAGGATTGCTAGTAAGAGTTTCAGACCATACCTTTTGCTCAAATGGCTCATTATACAGTTATTCTCACCCTTAGATTATATCGTTAATTTACCAAAGCAAAAGTACAAATTTAGCGTGTGTATAACTAGAAAACAGATCTCATTTTCAGTATCATAATATGGAATAGTTTCATTATAAAACACAACCCCGCATCTTTGTTTTACAACTTATAATTTATGTGTATATATAGAAAAAGAATATCTACCCCAAAAATTGTAATGCACCCAAGATCAGGAAGAAAAAGGATTACATCACAGCCTTCAGAGCTGCCAAGGACTCATGTCAAGAGCTTCCTCCTTAACACACACACAAAAAAGAGGAACAATCCAGAAATCAAAAACTATTAAAGGCAAAATGAAGAAAAATGATAGCTGCAGACAGATCACTGCACGTTCCCCAACCCTTAATTAAAAACATAGCACTCAGCTGACCTTAGGGAGCTCTATAGGCGCTCTGAGTCAGGATATAAGAGACACACCCTCTCCGAGCAGCCCCCGGCTTACAGCCCACGCCAACGGGGCTAGGCAGGATTGCCTACACAATCACCACCCCGTGCTGTACCGGGCCCAGCACCTCCGCCTTCTCTAAACCACCAGCACTCCTTACCACCCCTCATTTCCTCCCTACCTGCACATAGTTGTTCTCACAATAGTCAGCGACACGGCTCAAGTTCTGGTAGCTTTCTATGAGCGCCCCCTTGCCGGCGGGGATTTCCTCCTCTAGCAGCATTTGCAGTTCGGCCATCTTCCGCCCGTCCGCATCGCTCCCCTCTGACTCACGGCTCACCGCTCCTCGCGCTGCCCGGATACTGCCAGCCCGCGCCCTCCCTCTCTCCTTCGCAAGGCATGCCGGGACTCACGGCCTCTTTTCCCCTGTAGCTGACCTTTTACCCCTCCCGGAAAAGTTCTTGCAAGGAAAGCCGGACGTTGTAGTTTTCAAATAGCCACGCCTTCGCTCCTCTCCTTTCCCCTGCCCTTCCGCTTTATTAATGGTTTCAGATTACTGTCCTGTTTTCCAAGATACTCAATAGCCATAATGCAAAGAAGCAAAATAAATTCAAACATTAGTTCATGGTAGTTGTCAAACAGCAAATAAAATGAGCTCAGCCCGAGCAGGAGGTTAGACTAAGCCTGCTCGGTTCGACACCTCAGACAAACAAGTATCACGTGATAGAAAGCACCAATGGCAACAGACATCTCTCAAAGGAAGGCGGAGATCGAGTCAAGAAATAATCCAAGGAGAGGTTCAATTCCGGAAAGACGTAAAAACTTCATTTCCCATCATGTTTTCGGTATTTCTGTATTACTGGGGTGATGACCCTGTGTTGTTGTAAGCCACCACGGGTACTCCGGCGCTTAACGGAGAAGATAGTCGGTGCTCTTGCAGTCAGTCTTCCCTGGTGATGAATCTCGGAGGAGTTGTACTACAGCAGTGACTGGGGAGAGACATAGCCTTCACCTCAAGTGCTGCTTGGTCCTTAGCTCTTATGCGGCGACTCTGAAGCCGCGGGATGAGCGCGGGTATGGCGGACACTGGCGCCCTCCATCAGACCAGGTTCGAGGCGGCCGTAAAAGTGATTCAGAGTTTACCCAAGAACGGTGAGTGCTGTCCTAAGGGGCGGGGATGGAGCTCAGCAGCCCCTGTCTGGAGATGTGATGGTATTGGGTTGGGGGCAGTGCTGTAGCGGTGTAGATTCTTGCCAGTCAAAATACTAGTCGCAAGGTTATCTGTACTACTCAGTATGTCCCCTTTACATACAAGCCCCCTAATTCCATAAACTTTGGTGCACACTTTCAGGCTGATTTAGAGAAATGTGCGTTATTATTTTGCTCCACATGTATACGTGGCTTACGAAAATATACAGTGGGGGAAATAAGTATTTGATCCCTTGCTGATTTTGTAAGTTTGCCCACTGACAAAGACATGAGCAGCCCATAATTGAAGGGTAGGTTATTGGTAACAGTGAGAGATAGCACATCACAAATTAAATCCGGAAAATCACATTGTGGAAAGTATATGAATTTATTTGCATTCTGCAGAGGGAAATAAGTATTTGATCCCCCACCAACCAGTAAGAGATCTGGCCCCTACAGACCAGGTAGATGCTCCAAATCAACTCGTTACCTGCATGACAGACAGCTGTCGGCAATGGTCACCTGTATGAAAGACACCTGTCCACAGACTCAGTGAATCAGTCAGACTCTAACCTCTACAAAATGGCCAAGAGCAAGGAGCTGTCTAAGGATGTCAGGGACAAGATCATACACCTGCACAAGGCTGGAATGGGCTACAAAACCATCAGTAAGATGCTGGGCGAGAAGGAGACAACTGTTGGTGCCAAAGTAAGAAAATGGAAGAAGTACAAAATGACTGTCAATCGACAAAGATCTGGGGCTCCACGCAAAATCTCACCTCGTGGGGTATCCTTGATCATGAGGAAGGTTAGAAATCAGCCTACAACTACAAGGGGGGAACTTGTCAATGATCTCAAGGCAGCTGGGACCACTGTCACCACGAAAACCATTGGTAACACATTACGACATAACGGATTGCAATCCTGCAGTGCCCGCAAGGTCCCCCTGCTCCGGAAGGCACATGTGACGGCCCGTCTGAAGTTTGCCAGTGAACACCTGGATGATGCCGAGAGTGATTGGGAGAAGGTGCTGTGGTCAGATGAGACAAAAATTGAGCTCTTTGGCATGAACTCAACTCGCCGTGTTTGGAGGAAGAGAAATGCTGCCTATGACCCAAAGAACACCGTCCCCACTGTCAAGCATGGAGGTGGAAATGTTATGTTTTGGGGGTGTTTCTCTGCTAAGGGCACAGGACTACTTCACCGCATCAATGGGAGAATGGATGGGGCCATGTACCGTACAATTCTGAGTGACAACCTCCTTCCCTCCGCCAGGGCCTTAAAAATGGGTCGTGGCTGGGTCTTCCAGCACGACAATGACCCAAAACATACAGCCAAGGCAACAAAGGAGTGGCTCAGGAAGAAGCACATTAGGATCATGGAGTGGCCTAGCCAGTCACCAGACCTTAATCCCATTGAAAACTTATGGAGGGAGCTGAAGCTGCGAGTTGCCAAGCGACAGCCCAGAACTCTTAATGATTTAGAGATGATCTGCAAAGAGGAGTGGACCAAAATTCCTCCTGACATGTGTGCAAACCTCATCATCAACTACAGAAGACGTCTGACCGCTGTGCTTGCCAACAAGGGTTTTGCCACCAAGTATTAGGTCTTGTTTGCCAGAGGGATTAAATACTTATTTCCCTCTGCAGAATGCAAATAAATTCATATACTTTCCACAATGTGATTTTCCGGATTTAATTTGTGATGTGCTATCTCTCACTGTTACCAATAACCTACCCTTCAATTATGGGCTGCTCATGTCTTTGTCAGTGGGCAAACTTACAAAATCAGCAAGGGATCAAATACTTATTTCCCCCACTGTATAACATAAAACAATTCACATAGCATCAAAAACGTTTTAAAAAATCTGCAACTGAAAACTGTCCAGCCAGAGTAGTTAAGACCTTCTTAAGCAGCCATAAAGTGGCACCTAACCACCATGACCATACCTCTATTCAGGTAATCTAGACTGCCCCCACTTGACGCTTGACATTTCGCCCATTAGATTGTAAGCTCTTTTGAGCAGGGACTGTCCTTTTTGTTAAACTGTACAGCGCTGCGTAACCCTAGTAGCGCTCTAGAAATGTTAAGTAGTAGTAGTAGTAATAATATGACCTGAAAGTTTGGACCTGCTACAGAAAAAGCACATTCATTAAGTCTCCTACATAATTGTATTAAACATTGGTACTCAAAGTTTCCTGTCATATACTACTGTATCTTTTGTTTTAAATACTATTGTGCTGCCTGGTACAATGTCTGAAAAATCAGTGTCAAAACTTTGTTGTTTATGATACATCACAAGCAGCCAGTATAACTATTTCCAAAAGAATCCGCAAGCAAGCGGAGAACTCAAACGCCCCACGAGAGAACACAGGTATAGAAGAGAGTGGGATGTTTGACCACGGACAAACAAAACCTGGAGAGATGGATCTTAACCTGTTTATTGATGAGAACAGACTCGACACAACTGTTGTGTTTCGGCAGTTAGGCCTGCATCAGGAGTCTAAAAAACACATATATATATATATACACATAAACATTGAATAAAAATGCAAACCATATGTAATAAAAAACAAAAAAAAACAAAACCTGAGATACTAAAGCAGTTATAAGGTAAACAATGATAAGATGTTGCAATAATAAAAGAACAAATATAAAACTGCAGTTTTATAAGATGTTACTCACATATGAAATCCCGAATATACATAAATATTGGATAAAAACGTATATCATAGATATGCTGAAACAATTAAAGATAAGTGACAAATAAGGTGAAAGAGCAATAAAAACATATATACAAAGTACAACTATTTCAACATTCTGCTTCTATCAGAATGCACTATGAGGCATATTTTCAAAGCACTTAGCCTTCCAAAGTTCCCTAGGTTTCTAGGGAACTTTGGAAGGCTAAGTGCTTTGAAAATATGCCTCTATATTACATAAGTATTGCCATATTGGGAAAGACCAAATGTCCATCAAGCCCAGCATCGTGCTTCCAACAGTGGCCAATCCAGGTCACAAATACCTGGCAAGATCCCCAAAAGTACAAAACATTTTATACTGCTTATCCCAGAAATAGTGGATTTTCCGCAAGTCCATTTCCTTTAGGAAGCTGTCCGTACCTTTTTTAAAGTCCGCTAAGCTAACCTCCTTTACCACATTCTCTGCCAGCGAATTCCAGAGTTTAATTACACGTTGAGTGAGGAAATATTTTCTCCAATTCATTTTAAATTTACTACATTGTAGCTTCATCGCATGCCCCCTAGTCCTAGTATTTTTGGAAAGCGTAAACAGACACTTCACATCTACCCGTTCAACTCCACTCATTATTTTATAGACCTCTATCATATCTCCCCTCAGCCGCTTTTTCTGCAAGCTGAAGAGCCCTAGCCGCTTTAGCCTTTCCTCATAGGCAAGTCGTCCCATCCCCTTTATCATTTTCGTCGCCCTTCTCTGCACCTTTTCTAATTACATGATATCTTTTATGAGATGCGGCGACCAGAATGGAACACAGTATTCGAGGTGCGGTCGCACCATGGAGCGATACAAAGGCATTATAACATCCTCATTTTTGTTTTCCATTCCTTTCCTAATAATACCTAACATTCTATTTGCTTTCTTAGCCACAGCAGCACACTGAGCAGAAGGTTTCAACGTATCTTCAATGACGACACCTAGATCCTTTTCTTGGTCTGTGACTCCTAACGTGGAACCTTGCATGACGTAGCTATAATTCGGGTTCCTCTTTCCCACATGCATCACTTTGCACTTGCTCACATTAAACTTCATCTGCCATTTAGACGCTCTCCTAAGGTCCTGTAATTTTTCACAATCCTCTCACGATTTAACGACTTTGAATAATTTTGTGTCATCAGCAAATTTAATTACCTCACTAGTTACTCCCATCTCCAGGTCATTTATAAATATGTTAAAAAGCAGCAGTCCCAGCACAGAGCCCTGGGGAACCCCACTATTTATACACTACCCTTCTCCATTCAGAATACTGACCATTTAACCCTACTCTCTGTTTTCTATCTTTTAACCAGTTTTTAATCCACAGTAGAACACTACCTCCTATCCCATGACTCTTCAATTTCCTCTGGAGTCTTTCATGAGGTACTTTATCAAACGCCTTCTGGAAATCCAGATCCACAATATCAACAGTCTCTCCTTTATCCACATGTTTGTTTACCCCTTCAAAGAAATGTAGTAGATTGGTGAGACAAGATTTCTCTTCACTAAATCCATGTTGACTTTGTTTCATTAATCCATGCTTTTGAATATGCTCTGTAATTTTGTTCTTAATAGTAGTCTCTACCATTTTTCCAGGCATCGACGTCAGACTCACCGGTCTATAATTTCCCGGAACTCTTGTGGAACCTATTTTAAAAATCAGTGTTACATTGGCCACCCTCCAATCTTCCGGTACCATGCTCGATTTTTAAGGATAAATTACATATTACTAACAATAGCTCCGCAAGCTCATTTTTCAGTTCTATCAGTACTCTGGGATGATTACCATCCGGTCCAGGAGGTTTGCTATTCTTCAGTTTGTAGAACTGCCCCATTACATCCTCCAGGTTTACAGAGAATTCATTAAGCTTCTCCGACTCGTCAGCTTGGAATACTATTTCCGGCACCGGTATCCCACCCAAATCTTCCTCGGTGAAGACCGCAGCAAAGAATTAATTTAATCTCTCCGCTACGGCTTTGTTTTCCCTGATCGCCCCTTTTACTCCTCGGTCATCTAGTGGTCCAACCGATTCTTTTGCCGCCTTCCTGCTTTTAATATACCTTAAAAAAAATTTACTATGTGTTCTTTGCCTCCAACGCAATCTTTTTTTCGAAGTTCCTCTTAGCCTTCCTTATCAGCGCTTTGCATTTGACTTGACATTCCTTATGCTGTTTCTTATTATTTTCAGTCGGTTCCTTCTTCCATTTTCTGAAGGATTTTCTTTTAGCTCTAATAGCTTCCTTCACCTCACTTTTTAACCACGCCGGCTGTCGTTTGGTCTTCCGTCTTCCTTTTTTAATACGCGGAATATATTTGGCCTGGGCTTCCAGGATGGTGTTTTTGAACAGCTGCCACACGCCTGATGTAAATTTTTTACCCTCACAGCCGCTCCTCTAAGTTTCTTTTTGTTTGTTTTTTGTTTTTTTTCACCGTTCTTCTCATTTTATCATAGTCTCCTTTTTTAAAGTTAAATGCTAACGTATTTGATTTTCTAGCAGGCTCATTTTCAAAGCACTTAGCCTCCCAAAGTTCCATAGAAACCTATGGAACTTAGCCTCCCAAAGTGCTTTGAAAATATGCCTCTATGTATACTTACTTCAAAGCTAATATCAAATCCGCTCATATTATGATCACTGTTATCAAGCGGCCCTAGCACCATTACCTCCCGCACCAGATCATGCACTCCACTAAGGACTAGATCTAGAATTTTTCCTTCTCTCGTCTGCTCCTGTACCAGCTGCTCCATAAAGCTGTCCTTGATTTCATCAAGGAATTTTACCTCCCTAGCGTGCCTCGATGTTACATTTACCCAGGCAATATCGGGGTAGTTGAAATCACCCATTATTATTGTGTTGCCCAGTTTGTTTGCGTCCCTAATTTCCTTTAACATTTCTGCGTCCGTCTGCTCATCCTGGCCAGGCGGATGGTAGTACACTCCTATCACTATCCTTTTCCCCTGTACACATGGAATTTCAATCCACAGTGATTCCAGGGAGGAGGGTTTTAGATTTGTTAGGAACTGGGCAACATTCTGGGGAAGAGGGAGCCTATTCCGAAACGATGGGCTCCATCTTATCCAGGGTGGGACCGTCGGCATTCAAAAAAAGAGAGAGAGCAGCTTTTAAACTAGATATGGGGGAAAGGTCGACAGTCGCACAACAGCGCATGGTTCGGGATAAGGTATCTTGCAAGGATACCTCAAAACAGGGAAGATAGGGTTTCTGGATAGTGATGTTACACAAGAGACCGTGGTAGGCCAGGTGCCCTTAAATACAACTAAAGATCAGACAAAAGATGGCAAATCTATAGTGTCAAGCACTAAGCATCATGCAAATAGGAACAACAAACATACTCTGAAATATCTATGCAAATGCTAGAAGTCTAAGAAATAAGATGGGAGAGTTGGAATATATTGCACTAAATGAAAAATTGGACATAATAGGCATTACTGAGACCTGGTAGAAGGAGGATTACCAGTGGGACACTGTCATACCGGGATACAAAGTATATCGTAGTGATAGTCTGGACCAGACTGGTGGAGGGGTAGCATTGTATATTAACGAGAGCCTTGACAGATAGATTACAAATTCAGCAGGACACAAATCACACCTTTGAATCATTGTGGGTTGAAATTCCATGTATAAAAGGGAAAAGGACGATGATAGGAGTGTACTACCGTCCGCCTCGCCAGGATGAGCAGGTAGACGCAGAAATGATAAAAGAAATCAGAGACGCAAACAAAATGGGCAATGTGATAATAATGGGTGACTTCAATTATCCAAATATAGACTGGGTAAATGTAACATCGGGACACGCTAGAGAGGTACAATTCCTTAAGACATTTTAGAAGCAGAGTCAAGTTTGTACCTGTAGCAGTAGTCAGGATAAGAGAACCTTTACATAATTGGAAGTCCTACCTTTCCTGGTGTGTATAGTATCTGTACCCACTTATAGAATCACCCCCGTATTGCTGCAGTACTATGAGGGGAATTCAATAAAGGTCACCCAAAGTGCGCATCATCTCAGCGCCTAACTAAGGACTAGATTCTATATGTGGTGCCTTAAAAAAAAAACAGCGCTAGAAAATTAAGTGGTATTCTATAATGTGTGAGATTGACTTTGTGTGAGAGAGAGAGAGAGTGAATGTGCGAGTGTGTGTGTGTGATAGAGAGAGAGTGAGAGTGCTGAGTTCGAGTGTGTCTCCTCTGCTCCCCCTCCAGCCACCCAGCGATTCTACTTTTTCCCTTTCCCCCCTCCAGCCACTCACCAATGCTCTTCCCTCCCCTGCCCCCCCTCCAGCCACCCAGCGATTCTACTTTTTCCCTTCCCCCCTCCAGCCACTCACCAATGCTCTTCCCTCCCCTGCCCCCCCTCTAGCCACCCAGCGATTGTCCTGTGTCCCCTCTAGCCACCCAGCGATTCTCCTGTCTCCCTTGCCCCCCCTCCAGCCACCCAGTGATTCTCCTTCCCCTTACAGCACCACACCGCCCAAATCTCTGCCCCTCTGCCAGCCGTGCACAGCTCAGCGTGCACGCCCACGGAGCGGTAGAGCCAATCGCTGCTGTGCACCCGCCCTCCCACCTGTGGTTGGTCAGTGCTCCGTGTGACGTACCTGGAAGTACGCTGATGTAACTTCAGGAGATGGATACAGCTTTAGAGAGAGCACGAATGCTTCAAGGCTTCACTTTCTCGGCTTCAGATCGTTGGAGGTGCGTTTTATTAAATAGGACTAGAGGTCCTGTTTACTAAGACACACCAGAGGCACGTTAGCATTTTTAGTGCACGCTAGCCCTGTAGATGCCCATAAGATTCCTATGGGCATCTACATGGTTAGCGCGTGCTAATTTTTAGCACGCGCTAAAAACGCTAGTGCACCTTAATAAACGGGACCCTAGCTTAGCTCACATTTCACACCAAATTTGGGCATGAGAATTTGGTACACCTACCAAGTGGTGATGTAAATGCTCGTACCTAACTAATGTCAGTTAAGTGCAGAAATGAAGGTATACTAAGACCCTGCTCCTGATTTCCAGGCACGCCTATTTTGGAGCTGAGCATGATGGAAATTAGGGAAGGGGTTATAGAATAAGGCACAAGGCATTTGTGTGCATAACTACGAATTGGCTCTAATTAATGCTTAAAGTCAATTAAGAACCAAATAACCTATTAAGTTATGCATTGAAATAGAAACCATGCACGGAAATCTGCGCCTAACTTTGCGCTCTGTATATAGAATCTAGGGGTATGTGGATAGTACTGGGGTGGAGCTGCATGTCTGGATAACTACCCAACTAAAGTTAGCTTTTCTTCTATCCTATCTGAACTTTTATTTGGATAGCAGACCGAATATCACTGCTCACTAATGGCAACAATAGCTGATAGTCTATGTAATCTGCTACCAACAAATGGACTTCAGTAAATCTCTTTATCAATTTTAACCAAACCCTGAGGGAGTGGGAAAGTTAAGAATCAAAAATAAAAACAGATGGGGTGGAATTAAACATGAATGAAAATTTAAAATAAAACTGAACATTACTTTCTCCTTTAATCTGAAGTAAGCATGATATAGGTCAAAATTACTGCTTGTGGGAGAGCATTGTGGCTGGGGTGGAGTGAGAGGATTACACTGGAGAACAAAACTTGTTGGTCACCACAAGTTGCTGTACCCTAGGGTAGACCTTGGTCTGTGTTAGGTGGTAAGAGCTTGGATTAATGTTTACCATGTTATTAAAGGGAGTGGTTTGTTTTATTCACTTTCCCTTTTAAGGTACTCATTTTTCCCCCATTTTCTTTTGTAGGTTCATTCCAACCATCCAATGAAATGATGTTAAAATTCTATAGCTTTTATAAGCAAGCAACTCAAGGACCATGCAATGTTTCAAGGCCTGGATTCTGGGACCCTATTGGTAGATATAAATGGTAATTATAAATATTTACAGGTTATATAATCTTAAAATTTTGAGCACATATCGATTGCATAGGAAAAAATTCCATATTGTTTTCTTCAAAAAAGCTTCATTATACAAAGCACACAGTTTGAAAGAACTCCCTGTCTTCGTAAGCAAGATCTTGGGTTCAGCATCACCATCACAAAAGAAGAAATGTTTTCATGTTTTAACATTCCCAGGAGACTTTGGCATCGCAACAGATGGATTCTGCTGTTCACAAAATAAACTTACTGAACCGAATAAAGAGAAAATAACAACAATTTTGTATTCTGCAGTAAGCCTTACAGTTCTGCGCAGATAACGGTGGGGGAAAAAAGGACATAACCAGTGTCATGGTTAAAGAAGGTGAGCCCTTGTACTGTGGCAAGGCTGGCTTTACTGGTTCTCACCATTGGTTGCTGACAGGACCACCTGGCAGAGTCTGGGAATCTGGAGCTAGGCGGCGCCTCACACTGTCTGGAACAATCCAGCAGTTGGCCCTTAAGAAGACCTTTGGGGTTGGCACTTAAGAGGGCCTTTGGGTAGAAGGAGGGCAGGAAGGTCTACAGGACAGGTCAAGATGAGGGCAGACAGAGAGGACCTCAGAAGAAGGAACAAAGAAAGACTGGGACACTGGAACCAAGAAGGCTAGGAGCAGCAACAATCCGGGCTGGAACAAGCAGAACTGGGAGACTAGGACAAACGGTGCTGGAAGGCTGTGACACTGGAACCGGGAAGGCTAGGAGCAGCAGAAAGCAGGACTGGGAGACTAAGACAAACAGTGCTGTAAGACTGCAATAACAAGACTGGGTGCAAGAACAAGCAGGACTGGAAGCAAGAACTAGCAGAGCTAGAACTTGCAAGGCAACAAACACTAGAGTAAGAGCAACTCTGGAAACCTGTTGCTGAAGCAGTGGTCGAGTATAGAGCACTTCCTTAGGTATCCCTAGCCAGGAAGTGAGGTCATCTGTTGGTGCCCCATCTAGAGCTTAAAAGGGAAGTGCAGCACCCAGGAAATACAAATTCACAAGACTCTTATAGGCAAGGAGGTTTAATGACAAGAGCTAGCATGACATCAAAGAGCTGAAGTGACCCCTCCCACACAGCTACCATATTGGCCAGAACAAAACAATTGCTATCGCTAATGAAAACAATAGTAAACTTGTGAGGTTTTATTAAACCTCCTAGGTTTTGCATTCCCTCTATTATAGGGGATGGGGGAGATGTAAAGGGGGTTGGGGAACTTTCGAGGCATCTGTGAAGGGGGGAGGGTTGTATTCAAAATGTATTTGGCAGTGCTTCAGAGCTTGCTTTGTTATCTGCAATGCTGTATTATGGATTTCAGTGTTGCCCTATAAACCTTTATTTTTTCTTATGACATTAAAGATATTTCTATATAAAAAGCTGACTTTTCACAAGCGATAATTTTGATCTATTAGAATTTGTCCAACCTTGCTTCATTAGGCCATTAGAAATTGTGGAATCTTCTCAGTGTTAACATTTTGGTTTTAGTTTTTCCACTCTTGCAGTGATCCCTGCGTACAGGGGTTCTGGTGATGACAAGTGGTTTGCCTTTCTATCCAGATATTAAGTTTATAAGAGTAGGAGATTTGTTCAAAATGTTTACTGTACTAATTTGGAATCTTAATTAGGTCTTAATTACTTTGATGTAGATTCCATTCAAAGTGATTGTCAGCTTTGTATTTTGTCACTGTTAGAATTTGGTTTTAGTTGCTACATGTTTGAGCTTAATTGCTATCCTGTAGCATTTGTCCATCACTGTAGAACCCTCTGAATTCACCAAAACAGGACCGTATCGAACAAAGAACAGCAGTAAACCAAGGGTTTTTATAAATATGATCACTTTGGGGTTTTTTGTTACAGGCGTGAAAGGTTTGCTAACTTCAGAACATTTTAGTTTCAGGTGGCTTAGAGTCTGTTTATGAATCTTATAAAGCTATTTGGCAGGTAACATACTAGATATACACTACACATCTTCTGTCTGTCATCAGTATATCGGCACATTAGTAAACTGATCATCCTGTATGTATTTCTGAAATGCCACAAGATCCACAAGTGATCCTTGACTGATTCGTCATTTGGATAAGGGATAAATCACTATTCTCTGTTCATTAAGATCCTGTTTTGGTAAATTTAGAAGGTTCCAAGTTGATGGGCAAATGCTATAGGATAGGAATTTTGACCTCCAAGTCCTGTTCTTAATTTTCAACACAAGGCTAGAGCAGCCACTTCTGTTTTTGGTGGTTGCTCAGTCTGCTGTGAAATATAGAAGTGTCAGATGTGACTGCAGATAATTACTCCCAATTTTTTTTCTTGTGTAATACCATAGATCTCTGAATTTCCCCTCACTCATTCACAGCTAGTAATCCTTTCTGCTGATAGAGAACCACATTTTAGAAGAGTTGTAACTCGTGTACCAGTATACTGTCATAGAAAATAAGTCTTTATTAGCTGAAATAGTTGCATGCAACCATGAGTTGTCAGAGCAGACTGCCAGCTTCATTCTGACTGTGTGCCAAAATATACACTTTCTGTAAGACAAAAGATTTGTTGCTGGACTCCTGTTATATTAACTACAAATTCTATACCACCTAAGCATGTTCAAAGGAATTTTTCTGTAAGAGCTACTGAGGAATCGTGGAGGTGAAAACCTGGTTCCCAGAATAATTACAGCCTGGCCATAAAGTGTATACTTGACCAAAGGTTGTCCCGTCCAGATGTCCTTTTATCAAAGTATAGAGATGGAATGATTGCTTCACAAAGCAGTTTCCTATAACTTATTTCCTTATGTAGGAAATAGCAGATCAATTTGGAAAATCAAGCTTGACTTTCACAGTGTCTATTGAATGTTTCCTTGACTTCTGTTGCTGTTTGTTTTTGTCTCTACCAGTTTTACTGGGAGGCCATCCCATGCATCCACCACCTTCTTCCATGAATAAATATTTTCTGATATTGCTTCTGAGTCTTACTTCCCGCTATGCCCTTTATTTTCTAGAGGTTCCCCCCCCCCCCCCTACTTTATTATTTATTTATTTATTAGGATTTATCTACCACCTTTTTGAAGGAATTCACTTAAGGTGGTGTACAGCAAGAATAAGTCGAACATAAGCAATAGACAATACAAAGTATGGCATAGTGTACTATATTATAATAACACCCAATATTGCTCTTAAAAACCAATAGTAACCCAAGGGATTGCAGACAACAAATTATTAAAGAAAAAGAAATCTCAGTAGCCCAGGGTGCTTACATATATGGACCACCCCTAACAGGGCACTTACCACCAGTTTCAAACTGCTCTCTGAAAACTGACTTCAGCTAGGGCAGGAGTGGATAAACATGTCCTGCTGCAGTATGTACAACCGGTGTCATTACGTGTGTGTGTGAGACTAGCAAGTTACTACTTCCATTAAAGGCCTGGTTGAAGAGCCAAGCTTTCACCTGCTTCCTGAAGTAGAGATAGTCTTGTGTTAAGCAAAGCCTTTCGGAGAGTGCACACTAAAAAGGATTTTCCTGCTTTGTGCCTTTATACCTCAGAGATATTGGAATATCTATAATATATCCCCATCTCTCCTCTTTTCTGGGGTATAGAGTACATATTTATTGAACTCATAAGTTCCATCTTGTAGGTGTAGAAATTGCATCATTTTATTAGCCTTTCTGTATACACCTCCACTTGTCTGTATCCTTTCAATAGGATAGCCTTCAGAATTGGACACAGTACTCTAGGCAAAATCTCACAAATGACTTGTACAGAAGCATATCGTCTTTTTTTTTAACTTGTCTCGCCCTGTTATTCCTAATATTTATTTTGGCTCTGACCATTGCTTTAGCAAACTTTTGCTACCTTGGAATCATAGTACATGACCACATTGTGTGTCTACCATATCCATGTCTGGTGAATTGCAGAAGTGAGCCACTTGCATGGTAACATAGTAGATGACGGCAGAAAAAGACCTGCACGGTCTATCCAGTCTGCCCAACAAGATAAGTCATATGTGCTACTTTTTGTGTATACCCTACTTTGATTTGTACCTGTGTTGTTCAGGGCACAGACCGTATAAGTCTGCCCCGCCTCCCAACCACCGGCTCTGGCACAGACCGTGTAAGTCTGCCCAGCACTATCCCTGCCTCCCAACCTCCAGCCCCGCCTCCCACCACCGGCTCTGCCACCCGATCTCGACTAAGCGCCTGAGGATCCATTCCTTCTGCACAGGATTCCTTTATGCTTATCCCACGCATGTTTGGTAGTTGTGGCTGGAATCTTTTGAGACCTGAGATTTTATTAGTCTTTGATTGGAGACTGTGTACCCAAGAGTTTGTTTTTTGTTTTTTATTTTTTAGCCCATTGTAGAGAACTAACCGAATAGGAACTGACAGAGGTTAGCCACAATTCCCATTTTTTTAAGTTTATATGATCTCATAGTGCAAAAGACGATCTCAGTACAAAATATTCTTTCACTTGGAAGCAGGGTTTAATTTGGGTGCTGGATGGCCAGGGTCTCTAGGCCACAGTTAATATTATTTATATAAACATGGATTTACCTTTATTTTTGTATTACTTAGGGATGCTTGGAATGCCCTGGGAGCTATGGACAGAGAAGAAGCCATGATTGCGTATGTTGAAGAAATGAAGAAGGTAAGGCATTGAGGAGCGTGGCTATATTAACAGATGGAAAAGTTTTAACACAGGTGTCCACTTCTTTCATTAAGGAAGCAAGTGAAGCTTAGGCTTGCTGGTTTGTAAAATGAAAGTGCTTGGGTTTTTTAAATAACATTTAGGACCACCCCTTTTTTTTCCCCCTGTGGCTACATCGAAACCTGTATAGTTCAACAATTGTTTCAGATGTGAATATTGTTTTCAATTTTCAAGCTACGTGTGTACGTTTTATCTGAAAATTACCCATTGAAACTATACACACATTTCCCAGCTGCTATTTAGCATGCATAAAACTTTCAAGAAAACTTATGCACATGACTAGACTTAACTACTGTACATTGTGGTGGATGCTTTCCTATCACAAAACTTGGAATTCTTATCATTGGAGCTTATCTTGGGTGTTAGCCCCTTATAGGATCTGAAATATATTCAGAGCGTGGAGCTTTTATTGAAGGGGGGGGGGGTAATGGAAGTTTTCTGCACTATCATTTTTATATTAATCTTTATCAGAGAAGTTCAGGCCTTAGCTGTGTAAGGGTGGGGGGTTGGGGCTCTTTTTTTATATGTATACTGTTGTGCTTGTTTAACTATATTATATGACACTTTGTATTTTTTCCTATTTTCCATAAAGTTAAAAAAAACTAATGCACGTGCTTTGGAAAATTTAAAATGGGTGTATATATGTCCACATCTGGTGTACCTCCTCTTCCCCAGAAATGCCTCAGGTCATCGTAGGCAAAAATAGACACTAAATGGCATTAGACACATAGTTACACCTGCAGGAAGTTTTATAATGAGCCATTTCTTCACCTAAGTCAGTTATCAGTGGAGTTGGCTTTTAAACTTATTTCTTCTGTTCCATCGTTTTATGGATCTTGCTTTATCCCATGCCTTTTTAAATTCTGGAACAGTCTTAGACTCCTCCACCGGGAGGCCATTCCATGCCTCCACCACCCTTTCTGTGAAATAATACTTCCTTAGGTTACTTCTAAGCCTATTCCCTCTTAACTTTGTCATATGCCTCCTCATTCCAGAGCTCGCCTTCATTTGAAAAAGGCTCTCTTCCTGTACATAAATGCCCTTGAGATATTTAAACGTTTCTATCATATTTCCTCTCTCCCAGCGTATACATGTTGAGGTTCATAATTATAGGTACAGGCTTATGAGCAATAAGCACACCTTATACGCTTCACTCAGATCTATAATTTTATCTTGTTGTATTGGATAAGCTGCAAGTTGTGATAAGAACAGAATTTGTAGGTATGCATATATAGTGGCAGAACATAATTTTTCAGCTGTAGGTTATTGGTTGAAGGCCACCAATGAAGTTGGTGATACCCAAGTGTTACCATTTGAAAGTAGTTAGGTAACCAGATCACAAAAAAACTCCTGTTCGTGATTGGGCTCAGCAAGGAGGCCAACGAGTGAAAAGTCGGACTAAAATGCCACTTCTGTTGCTACTATGGATAAATGGAGGACTTGGTCTTCAGTCGTACCAGTGGGAGATGTGGATTTTTCTAAACAAAATACAATCAAGGAAGTCGTGAAATCTGTGAATTAAGCTCGTGTCAATTCTTATTGCTATGCACATGAAGTGTATTGTTGTCAATATGGTAACCCTGAAAATGGACCCCATATAGTCTGTTACTTCATCATGACATGGCCCATGCCATAAACCCAGCCAAGCAATATTTCTTAATCAGAACATAACCGGCCCCATTACTATGTGCTACGTACTTTATGTTTTCTGTTTTCCTGCATTATGTATTTTCCTATTACGTTTTCTATAGGACATTTGCCATTACCTTGATGTGCCAGTCATTTAAAACTATTAAGTTATCTGTCGTGGATTGAAAGTGTTTCTGTATGCAAGTAAACCTGTTTTTTTGTTATGATACGTGACTTTTACTGTTTTTGGACATGTGCAGATCCTTGAGAGTATGCCGATGACAGAGAAAGTGGAAGAATTACTGCAAGTAATAGGTCCATTCTATGAGGTGGTGGAAGACTCAAAGTGTGGCAAACGATCTGATGTAACATCAGGTTGGAATACTGAGCTCCTTTTATTTGTAAAGACCTATACTAGAAATATTTGTAATGATTAACTTAGAACAAACATTATTTAAGGCTATTAATTTATTTTTTGGTTGTAGTATACATACATGTTCCACTTTCTGTTCCTTTCCTTTTTCATGCCAGTACGACTGGAGAAAATCACAAAGTCTTTAGAAGGTAGGAATGATTAAATCTGTATCTGTTTCTATCCTTATTTAATGCCCTGGAAACCTCTCTCCTGCAGGAACAGAATGGATGCAAACTTTTTGTAAAAGAGGGGTCTAGGCAAAAAGAATGCCTGTAGAATAAAGTGAAGTAGCAGGAAGTTTTTTGATTTCTCCCTGTCCTGTAATTTGTTACCAGCATTGAGTGGCCTACTTATACTGGTAAGAGCTTCTTCCTGAGATCTTTTATTTAGTTACTGGTTAAGAACTTAAAACCATTTTTTTTCTTTTACTTCCATCTCTGTGGAGAGAGATTTTCAAAGTCATCTGTGAGTAAAGCTGTCCTTATGGCTTGTTAGCAAAATTGCCCATTTTATATGCAGGTAAACTTAAAGGCATATAGTCTGCATACGTCTAAGGTAATCTGCTGTTTTGAAGAGACGCTCCTGAGAGGGGATTGGGAAGGAGTCTTCATTTTAATGCTTATAAAAATACAAGCATATGCATGTAATTTAACCCAGAAATATTGAGCATCCCAGAGAACAAATATAAATGTGAGCATATAGTTCCCATGGGGTAATTCTCAAAGTGGAAGTAGACACATACTTTTGACTTTAAAACTCCAGGAAAATCTGCATAGAGAGGGGTGCTCTCTTATAAAGTTATCCAATATGTGGGGCAGGTATCTATATTATTTAGTTTAATTTTCTAAGGAAAATAATTCTTTCCCTTTTAAAAAAAAATCACCCCATGGAAAATATATGCACAGTTTCACCCACTATTTAGTGTGCACCAATTTTCCAGCTTATTTTACGCATGTGCGTTCGTATTTTATGAAGCTTATTTGGAAATGGTTGCCCTTTTTCCAATCCCGGATTCTGGAATTCCTCTGGCAAGGTCAGGTAAACCTATGTCATGTAGGCTATGTACTCATAAATTTATGTGTATACAATATAGGCAGTTAAATAAAAGGTATTCCTCTGCATAAAACACTTTTAACCACAGATATACCTTGTAAAAAGATCCTTCTGGGAGTAGTTTTATAATGAGGGCCTAGACTATGAAGGCACGTATGTTGCACCTTTTTGTATAACGCTAACACATGTACTTAGATGCCTTTTTATAAAATAGCTCACACAAAAAATCCCACACAGAATTACACTTGCTCTGAGGCTGGCATAACTTTTATGTCTAAGGGGTCCTTGTACATAAATGTGCTAAAATTGCTGTTACCATGGCTTAACATGGGACTTTACCACATAATAGCTGCAAATTTTATGTGGCACCTAGTGGAGGTGTAACCTGCATCTTAATATATAGCTCCCATCTTAATTTTGCTTATCACATGGTCCCTTTTGCCAGTTAATGTAAGAGCACTTAGTGTCTCCCATTTTCAGAGACAGTCAGTACTCTCGCATTAACTGTGTGTTAGCTAGTTAGCACGTTGCACTTAGCTTGCGCTGCTTCCCTGTCATGCCTCCAACACAAAAAGCACTTAATGCAAGGCTTACAGCACACTAACTTCTGAAATAGCACAAAACCTGTTAGTACAGTCATGCTGTATTCAGTTGCCACATGCTAACAGAACATTAAGCGTTTAGCGCACTTTAGTAAAAGGACACCTGAGTTTGCAACTATGCCTAAACTCCACCTTGGGAATACCTATGTCTTTACAGAATAAAAATATGCATTGTTAGTAGCGCATATGGTTTGTTTACCCCAGACAATTAAATAAGCACCTAAGCAAACACATATGTTGCATATGTCATGTAAAGACAACTTCCTTAGTGTCAGCAGCAGATGAATCCAGATACTTGTGGGTTGTGTCCGCCTACCATCAGGTGGGAGATAGTACTGAATTGACTCTGCCTTTATAGCATGGTATTCCTCCTGGTCTTGCAGTATATCTCTATCTCCAGCAGGCGGTGGACGGTGTTCCACAAGCTCCTAGCTTCATCCTTACTATCTGCTCCAGTTCTGAGTTCCCTAGCTCTGTAGAGCATGGGGGTGCCTTGGCTGCTTGTTGCCAGCTTTAGGGGGTACACCTGGTGGTGCCAGGTCCCCCCCCCCAGCCACTTTGATTATCAGTTGGCTCCTTGCTCTCAGCAAAAAAAAGGGACTCTAGCCTGGTTGTGGATCTGTCTGCATCTTTGGCTCTGTTGGGGGTTGAACTGCTCTTTCTGCCTGTTTTGAGCGCTGATTGGGACAGACAGATGGATTACTCAGTGTTCCGGGTGCTGGGTGATTGTTTCTTTATAGCTCCTCTTGGTCACGGTTTTACTTTGATTTCGGGCATAGCGGAGGAAACAGTAAAGCGCTGCTCCTGCTGTAGGAAGTGTCATGCAGATTCTTGGGGATATGTTCAGGAGGTATTTCACCAGAAGGGCCCGTTTCAGGTGAGGAAGTTGAGACTTCCTGCACTCCAGTTTGCACGCTGAGGTCTCCCTTAATTTCACAACCTGACATGCGCATGCGACCGCAGCCATTTAAAATCTGCCAATCGAGTTCCCCGTGGGGCCAGCATGTGATCTGGCATTCAGTGTTCAAGTTATTTCCCTCTGGGGCTGGCTATTGGTGCAAGGGGTGTTGGGATGGAGCCCTTTATACCCAAATGTGTTCTTTTGTTACACCAAGCATACCTTCTGAAAAGGGTTCATCCTCAGGGAGCTCCTGGTCTGCCTTTGCTTCAGGGGAATGCAGGGTGGGGGGGGGGGGGGGTTACCGCAGCCTTCTTAGCGCCTCTCAGGAGATCCAGAGTTGAAGAGAAGACAACTGGATGACTATCTGGGGTAGGGTCTTTGCCCCCACCCCCCTTCACGTTTTGAGCAGGAGTATTCTTCCTGCTTACGGCCAGGACAGTTGCTTTGAAGGACTGGAGGAGGGTGAACTCGTAGGGGATGAAGCGGATGATCCTACGGCAGTTAGTCTTTCACAGTGATGAACTTCCTTCCTTTATCACTGAGGCATTGCAGGCGCTGAATATTTCCACTGCCAAGGAGGCACACCCCAAAATGGCGGCTATACAGGATCTTATTTCTGAGCAGTGGCCGACCCCTGACAGGGACCTCCGGGTCTCCCAGGTTAAGTCAAAGCTTTAGCCCATTGTTCAGAGTGAGCTGGACAAACTCAGGCTGCCTAAAGTGGATGCCTTGATAGCAGCAGTTACAAAAAAAAAAAAAGACTATACTGCTAGTCAGGGTTGGGCATTGCATTAGAGGATGTGTAGGATAGGAAGTTGGAGTCTTTGTTGAAGGCTTCCTTTGATATTCGGCCCTCTCGTTGCAGGTGGCTATTTGCAGCTCTTATGCTGCACAAGCTTACCTCAAGTAGGTTCAACAGGCAGCAGATGCCTTGGCGGAATCCAAGGATCCGCATGGAAAAGGGGCTTGCTTATCTGGTGGACTCTTTGTATGATTTGTTCAGGGCCTTTCTGGTGGTGACTACCTGACACCTGCTTTGACTGCGCCACTGGGCGGCAGATGCGTCTAAGCAGCGCTGGACACAGTTACTTTTTCGGGGAAATCTCCTCTTTGGAAAGATCTGGAAAAATTGGTTAAGGATTTGGGGGATTCAGAAATGCAGCACTTGCCAGAGGACAAGTCGCAGTCATCCTTCAGGGCGAATCAGTCCCGTTCTCGCTTGAAGGATGCCCAGCGTTTTCATCCGGGCCATTCTTCTTCATCCTCCTCCTTTCCCAAACCACGATTTCAGCAGATGCAATCCTTTCGTTCTGATAAAAGGCCCACCTTTAGAGCTGATCAATCTGGGGCAGCTGCCTGAGCTGCCCAATGATGGAAGACAGGTCCACTCTTTGGCACTTTGCACAGGAGGGCATTCTCTCTCTTTTACGAAGAGTGGACCAAAATTACATCAGAGTAATGGATCCTCGACATTATCAGAGATGGTTACAAGTTAGTTTTCCTCTCCCATCACAGATTTTTTTTTTCTTGGAGTCCCTGTGCAGTACTGCAGCGAAAAGGGAGGCAGTTTAGACCACTTACCTTTTCTTGCAGGAGCTGGTCATGGTGGTGCTGGTGTCAAGTCATGAGCTCAGTCATGGCTGGTACGCCATCTATTTCATGGTCCCAAAGAAGGGGGGAGGGGTCTTAGCATCCCATGTTAGAACTCAAGAAGGTCAATCAGTTTATTCAGATTTGGCATTTTCAAATAGAAACTCTGAGATTGGTGCTGACGGGGGTACAGCCAGGGGAGTTTCTCAAGGAGGTCTATCTACATATTCCTATTAGGCCTCCTCACCAGCGCTTCTTGTGCTTTGTGATCCTTGGTTACCACTTTTGTTTTTAGCAATGGCCTTTGGCCTGGTTTACAATGCCTTGCACCTTTTCCAAGGTCATGGTGGCGGTGGCGGCGTTTCTACAGCGCGAGGGCATTCAGGTACACCCATACCTTGACGATTGACTGATTCAGGCGACCTCATAGCAGGAGATCCGACAAGTCACAGATGGGGTGATTGCGCTCTTGCGTTCCCTTGGTTGGTTAGTGAACTGATTAAAAAGTCATCTTCGACTGTCCCAGTCTCTGGAGTATCTGGAGGTGTGATTCAGCACTGCACGGGACAAAGTTTTCTTGCCAGAGGACAGAATTGCCAGACCTCAGGATCAGATCTGTCTATTGCTCTGGACCCAGAGTCTTATGTCCAGGTTCTTGGATTGATGGCACCACCTTGGAGGTGGTTCCTTGAGCCAGGACACACATGCATCCCTTCAGCAGTCCCTGTTGGAGCACTGGTCTCCGGTACCTCACAGTATGACATGGTGGCTCACTCCAGCACATCTGGTGATGCATCCATGGGTAGTGGTGGTGACTGATGCCAGCCTTGCAGGTTGGGGTGCACTCTTCTCTCGGTACAGTACACAGGGCCTTTGGTCCGTGAATGAGGTGCGGTGGCCCATCAGTGCCCTGAGGGCATTTCAAGGCATTCTGCAGGGCAAATTGGTCTGGATTCTCTTGGACAATGCGATGGCGGTAGGTTATGTCAACAGGCAGGGAGGGATCCACAGTATGGGGTTGGCGAGGTAAGCTTGCCTTCTTTCTTTAGGCGGAAAGACACTTGCGCCAGTCGTCAGCGGCACACATAGTGGGGGTCTCTCAATGTGCATGCGGACTATCTCGGTCAGACCTTGTTGGATACAGAGGAGTGGGAGCTCCAGGAGACAATCTTTCGCAGTATCTCCCAGAAGTGGGACACTCTAGGAGTGGAACTCTGCGCAATGCCAAGCTTCCTCATTTCTTCAGCTGAAGGAGAGGTCGGATCAGAGGGAGTGGATGCTACTTCTCCAGCCATGGCCGGAGTCCATCCTCTTGTTTGTCTTTCCTCCGTGGCTCATGATTGTCCAGGTGCTGCATAGAGTCCTTTATCTGGGGAGGGTCATTCTTGTGGCTCCAGAATGGCCCAGGCATCCCTGGTATGCAGACCTGATTCTGCTGCTGATGGACAACCCATTCTGACTTCCGTTGACTCCAGATTTACTTCATCAGGGCTCAGTCCTGATGAGGATCACTCCTGCTTTGGTCTTACAGCCTGGCTCTTGAGGGGTCGAGGCTGTGGAGGACATGATTACTGCCTTGTTGCATGCAAAGAAATGTATGGTGTATGCCAGGGTCTGGCTAGTGTTTGAGGCATGGTGATCAGAATGAAGGTTTTCCCCTTTTCAGTCTACACTGCTGCAGCTCTTGGCATTCTCCAGGAGGAGCTTCGGAAGGGTTTGGCCTATAATATCCTCTGAGTGCATGTAGCAGCTCTCTCATTTTTTCGTGGCCGCATTTTGAATTCTTCACTGGCTTCACAGCCGGATGTGGAATGCATCTTGAAGGGTGTTGTTCATCTTTGTTCGCCCTACCTGCCTGAAATGGAACCTTAACTTGGTACTCCGGGCTTTGCAGTGAACCCCTTTTTGAGCCTTTGGCAAAGGCTACTTTGAAAGATCTTACCTTGTATTTCTAGTGACGGTGTCTTCCACCCATCAAATTTCTGAGTTGTAGGCGTTATCTTGCTGGGATCCATTTTTTGCGCTTTATGGAATCGGGTGACTCTCCACATGAGTCTGTCCTTGATTCTGAAAGTGCTTTCTTCCTTTCATATCGATCAACCTGTTTTCCTTCCTTCCTTCCTTCCTTCCTTCCTTCCTTGTCATCAGGAGGATTATCCTTCAGACTTTAGATCATTGCAGACGCTGGATGTTAGGCGAGTTTTTAAGTATCTGTAGGGCACTAATGAGTTCCAGCAATCAAACTACCTGTTCATTTCCGGGCCATGTCGAGGTAATGTGGTGTCCAAGGCCACCATAGCTTGGTGGATTAAACTGGCTATTTCAGACGCTTACATGGTTTCTCATAAGCAGTTTCCAGTTGCTCTGCGCGCTCACTCTATGCAAACGGTGACAACTTTGTGGGCAGAGTCTGCTACTTTTTCACTGGTGACATTTGTAAGGCGGTGATGTGGTCCATCTTGCATACCTTTGCGCGCCACTGTTGTTTGGATGTGGTGGCTCAACAGGATGCTTCTTTCGGCTATTCAGTTCTGGTCTCAGGAGCTTCTTCTGTCCACCCATCGTGAGGAAAGAAAAATTATGTCTTACCTTATAACTTTCCTTTTTCACAGATGAATCCAGAGCTCTGCCCTTTTTTTTGGTGCTTCTGCAGTTCGTGAGTTCACTTGCCAGTTAGTTATTGTTCTTGCAGGTATTGGTTTGTTTTATAGGGGCAAGGTTTTGTTCTGAGAGGAAGGAGACTAGGAGGTCTCGTGTGCCTGTTTCTGCTTTGATAAGGATATACTGCAAGACCAGGAGTAATACTCTCCACCTGCTGGTAGACAGACATAATCCACAAGTATATGGATTCATCTGCTGCGACTAAAGGAAAGAAAGTTATCAGGAAAGCATAACTTTTCCATATGGGTTATTTGTTTTTATAAAACTGCCTCCCTGAAAGCTCACAAACCGTGTTATGTTCACAAAGTTAGTAATAAATGTGTTTGTATGTCAGTTGAAATCAATACATATATGAATTGTATAAAATAAATAAGAGTAAGTGCCAATACCACAACCACCGCTCATTTTCCACCCTCAGGAATTCCTATGCATTTACTACATAAATGTAGGTACTGTTTCTCTGCTTGTAAAATACCCGGGTAACTTTATAAGCACCTGTTTTCGTCATATAAAATGCTGTTCTGCATGTTCAAGTTGCATATAAAATTACCCCAAAGTGTATAAAACACATTTATGAAGCATTAGATTACTGAAACTATACCCATGTTAGCCTTAAAGCAGGGTACTTCTGTTCCTGTTGCTGTCATATTTGCAGTGTGTAGGAGGATAGGAGGCAAGACAGAATGAGTCTTATCACCAATCTTTTATTGGCAATGAAAAAAACAAATGGGTCATTCCATGGCAAGTGGTCTAAAATTCCCACCATCAGTTTCTCCAATTTTGTTCAAATTTTATCTGTTGCGCGAGTCAGGTGTTAAACAAAGTTTCCCAAAATTTGAGGTCTCTAACTGCAATAGTTGCAGATCTAGACCCCATTTTCTGAAAGGTTGTCAGTCCATGAGCGCGCGACATTTACCAAAATGCCATTTTTGGGGTCTAATAAAATCCAAACACATTTATAAGAATGGCTAAAGAATTTTCAAATCCTGTACAGTTTTTGATGCTAATTCCGATGAAATGCATTTTAACATTATGGATGCAAAATCCAGTCAAACAAGTTGACTCAAAGTGTGCATCAAAATTGGTCCAACTCACCGGAACATATTTGGACCAATATTCAGACCGCAACAACTTCCATGCAAACAAAGATGCGGACTTGAAATTTTGAACAAGCATTATGCTTGTGCTGGACATAATACTGCCAGATTTGCAACTAACCAGCATCTATAACCACCCTGCAGGATCTCTTCAAAGTTGGCACTGTCAGAGCAAATGGTAAAATGTACCAAAGTTCAAAGCCAATTATTAAAAAAGAGTCTGCCTGAATCAGCTTGTGAACAGTATCATCTGAAAGAGAAAATTGTGCTCTACAACATGCTTGGCATGGTTTTAAGTTTGTGGGAGAAGTCGTACATGGCTCCTGCATGGCTTTCTGCATCAACCCCTAGGTGTGGAGTGCTTGGAAACATATCTTCTTCCTATCTCCCTTTTAATGATTTACAGTGATGTTGCCTTACTCTGTGTGTGCAAGGAACATTTTAAACTAGCAGACTAAGTTGGATAGTTTGATTGTCCGTCTCATGATACATCAAGTATTTTATCTAAACGCATCTGGCTTATCCAATCTCTTAAGTGCAATTATTAGCTAACCTATGTGTACTCATGCCCATTGTGTATGAAAGGTAGAATATTACTACTACTACTACTACTACTACTAATAAACATTTCTAAAGCGCTACTAGGGTTACGCAGCGCTGTACAATTCAAACATAGGACAGTCCCTGCTCAAAGAGCTTACAATCTAAAAGACAAGAGAACAATCTAAAGACAAGTGAACAATCTAGAGGACGAGTGAACAGTTAATCTGATAGGGTGGATGGATTGGGGCATTTTATATTTCTCGAGCGGTTAGGCGCCGAAGGCAGCATTGAAGAGGTGAGTTTTAAGCAGAGATTTGAAGATGGGTAGGGAGGGGGCATGGCGTATGGGTAAAGGAAGATTGTTCCAGGCATAGGGTGAGGCAAGGCAGAATGCGCGAAGCCTGGAGTTGGCAGTAGTGGAGAAGGGTACTGAGAGAAGGGCTTTGTCCTGTGAGCGGAAGTTGCGGGCGGGAACATAGGGGGAGATGAGGGTGGAGAGGTAGTGAGGAGCCGCAGACTGAGTGCATTTGTAGGTAAGGAGGAGGAGCTTGAATTGTATGCGATATCTGATCGGAAGCCAATGAAGTGATTTAAGGAGAGGGGTGATATGAGTATATCGGTTTTGGCGGAATATAAGACGTGCAGCAGCGTTCTGAACTGATTGAAGGGGGGATAGATGGCCGAGTGGGAGGCCGGTGAGGAGTAAGTTGCAGTAATCAAGGCGAGAGGTAATGAGAGCATGGACGAGAGTTCTGGTGGTATGCTCGGAGAGGAAAGGGCGAATTTTGCTGATGTTGAAGAGGAAGAAGCGACAGGTCTTGGCAGTCTGTTGGATATGCGCAGAGAAGGAGAGGGAGGAGTCGAAGATGACTCCGAGGTTGCAGGCAGATGGGACGGGGAGGATGAGGGTGTTATCAACAGAGATAGAGAGTGGAGGAAGAGGAGAAGTGGGTTTAGGAGGAAAGACAAGGAGCTCGGTCTTGGACATGTTCAGCTTCAGGTGGCGGTTGGACATCCATGCCGCAGTGTCGGATAAACAGGCCGATACCTTGGCCTGAGTCTCCGCGGAGATGTCAGGTGTGGAGAGGTATAGCTGGGTGTCATCAGCATAAAGATGATACTGAAAACCATGAGACGAGATCAGCGAGCCCAGGGAAGAGGTGTAGATTGAGAAGAGAAGGGGTCCAAGGACAGATCCCTGGGGAACTCCAACAGATAGTGGGATGGGAGTGGAGGAAGATCCATGGGAGTGTACCCTGAAGGTGCGGTGGGAGAGATAAGAGGAGAACCAGGAGAGGACAGGGCCTTGGAACCCAAAAGAGGACAGCGTGGCAAGAAGTAAATCATGATTGACAGTGTCAAACGCGGCGGAAAGATCGAGGAGGATGAGGATGGAGTAGTGACCTCGGGATTTGGCCAGGAGCAGGTCATTGCAAACTTTAGAGAGTGCCGTTTCAGTCGCGTGCAGAGGGCGAAAACCAGATTGAAGTGGATCGAGGATGGCATGAGAGGAGAGAAAATCAAGGCAGCGGCTATGAACAGCGCGCTCAAGTATTTTGGAAAGGAAGGGTAAAAGAGAGATGGGGCGGTAGTTGGAGGGGCAGGTAGGGTCAAGTGAAGGTTTTTTGAGGAGAGGTGTGACAACGGCGTGCTTGAAGGTGTCAGGGACAGTTGCAGTGGAGAGAGAGAGGTTGAGGATGCGGCAGATGGCGGGGGTGACAGTATGGGAGATGGTGTTGAGTAGGTTGGTGGGGATGGGATCAGAGGAACAGGTGGTGCATTTCGAGGAGGAAAGAAGGCGCGAAGTTTCATCCTCGGTGATCTCAGGAAAAGAGGAGAAGGAGACCTGGGTAGGTTGGATGAGGGAGAGGGTTAAAGGGTGAAGAGGAGGTGGTGGCTTGGTCGTGAACTCAAGGTTGATCTTTTGCACTTTGTCGCGGAAATAGTCGGCCAGTGATTGAGGAGAGAGAGAAGGGGGAATAGGAGCGGGGGGCACTTCAGCAACTAGAAGCACTTTGGGTATATTCTTACATCCAACTGACCCACCCCATTTCCCTTAGGACAGCATTTCCCAAACTGTGCACAATGGTGAACTCGTAGGGATGCTGCAGGGCAGATGGGAGTTCACACGCCAAGCACCACACACACATGTGGTACTTAACCCCGGTCTTCTTCCTGTAAAACAATTGCTGCTGTGCCAGAGCAAGGAGCACCCCCCCCCCCCCAATCAATATTCCCTCCACTTGGCTGAGGCAAGCTGCTGATCACAACTCAGCTGTGGTTGGTCATGGAGCCTGTCTGGCACCTAAAAGGGCAATCCTGATTGGGAAGCAAGGAGTGAGACTCTTTGCTTCCCAATCAGGATCACCCTTTTAGGTTCCAGACAGGCTCCTTGACCAATCACAGCTGAGTTGTGATTGGCAGCTCGCCTCAGCAATGTGAAAATGAGTGTGAGCCCAGACTGTGACTATTACTGGTGTGGCAGGAAAACAGCGGTCCTCTGTCTTAGAGAGCAATTTTGTAGTGCAGCATTGCAGCTGCAGCTTTCAGGCCTTCCCCTGTGGCCGTGTGTAGTGCGGATCCCAGCCCAGCACTGGGAGAAGCAATCTGTACTCACCCACCAAAAAAAATGCTTGGTCCTTTTTGAGCCCAGTGGAACTCTTCCATAGCCCAACCCAGCCTTACTCTTATATTTAAAAACAACAAAGTGTTTGGCTCTGTCGATAAGAATGTTAGAGTTGTTGTTGTTGTTGGAATACAAATTTTTAATTGGCCTAAAAAAAAACTAAAACTGTTTTAAATGAAAACCAATAAAATGCTTTAGCTTTGTTTAAATTTAGATAAAGGACAGGTTCCCACCCCCCGCCCCTTGGAGGGGCATAATCGAACGGGGCGCACAAGTTTTCCTGAGGGCATCCTCGCAGGACGTCCCCGCGAAGGGGCGAGGAAACCCGTATTATCGAAACAAGATGGGCGGCCATCTTTCGTTTTGATAATACGGTCGGAGACGCCCAAATCTCAACATTTAGGTCAACCTAGGTGGTCGACCTAAATGTTGAGATGGACGTCCCCGGTTTTCGGCGATAATGGAAACTGGGGACACCTATCTCAAAATCCATTTGGTCGTGGGAAGAGCCAGCATTCGTAGTGCTCTGGTCCCCCTGACATGCCAGGACACCAACCGGCCACCCTAGGGGGCACTGCAGTGGACTAACTGATGCACTAACTGAACGGAAAAAGTCTTTCCCTTACCAATCCCTTAGCGATTCAGAAAGGAACGGGCATGCATGAAGGAAATCGCATGCAAATGAGCTGCTCGCTGTTAGCTCATTTGCACACGATTCCTTCCTAAGTAGGGGAAGCCAGTGCAGAGCAGCCAAGAGTTATGCGTGTCTGCTCTGTGCATATCAAAGACGGCTTCATACACGCAGACAAGCTGCGTATATAATAGCCGTCTACAACCTTTAAAAAATGCAAGTCCAGGTGAAAACGTCCAAGTGCTCGTCAGGGACATGTTTTTTTTTTTTTTAGTATGGGCGAAGGACGTCCAAGTGTTAGGCGCCTTCGCCCTGTGATGGGCAGTTGAGGATATCCAAAATGTGGATGTTTCTGTGAGAAGGACGTCCATGCCTTTGCTATGCCTCTGACACCCCCTGTATTTATTTGGATTTTGGATCACAAGTACCAGCAGTGGGATTTAAACCGGCCACCTCTGGATTGCAAGACCAGTGCTCTAACCACAAGGCCACTCCTCCACTCCCTTGAAATTTGGTCGTCCCTGTGGGGGGCAGTTCAGGACGTCCAAAATGTTTGAAAGAAGGACGTCCACGCCTTCGCTATGCCTCCGCTGACACACACACCCCCCCCCCCAGGGACCTGCATACTGCTGCGATTGACCTGAGTATGATATTTGAGGCTGGCAAAAAAAAGATTTTAAAGTTGTTTTTTTTCAGGGTGGGAAGGGGTTAGTCACCACTGGGGGAGCCAGGGGAGGTCATCCCCGATTCCCTCCGGTGGTCATCTGGTCAGTTCAGGCACCTTTTTGAGACTTGGTCGTAAGAAAAATTGGACCAAGTGAAGTCGGCCAAGTACTCATCAGGGACACCCTTCTTTTTTCCATTATCGCTCGAGGACACCCATCTGTTAAGGCACGCCCCAGTCCCACCTTTGCTATGCCTCTGACATGCCCCTGGGAACTTTGGTCGTCCCCACGATGGGAAGCAGTTGGGGACGCCCAAAGTCGGCTTTCAATTATGCCGATTTGGGCGACCCCGAGAGAAGGACGCCCATCTCCCAATTTGTGTCGAAAGATGGGCGCCCTTCTCTTTCGAAAATAAGCCTGTTGGATCAGGGCATAATAGCCAGTTTCAAACAACATTATCGGGCTCTTGTGCTACGTCGTCTGATGAGCGTTATGGATGACCAGACTTGCAAGGATAAACATGCTGTTGAACTGGCTCGTAATCTATCATTGTTGGATTCCCTACATATGCAGAAAGAAGCCTGGAATCATGTTACACAGGCAACCATTGTGAACTGCTACAAGCGGGCAAGCTTTGTTAAGGATGTGGAGAGGGACGAAACAGATGCAGCTGTTGCAAACGCGTCAGATGAACAGGTTATTGACATCTCAGCCGGTGTTATTGAAGAGGAGTTCCATCGCTATGTAGCTGTTGATTACGATCTACAAACAGCTGAAGACAGCACTGATGTAGAGATATGCGCCTACACGCAGGCAACAACGGCTGATGATGGAGCAGATGATGAAATGAGCAGCGAGGCACATGCTGATGAAATTCAACAACCTCCTCCTGTCACTTTTGCAAGAGTGCTGGAGAGTCTCAACACTGTGCAGGCCTATCTGGAGGCCACTGGATGTCAGTGCTGTGGCAGTTTTTACCGTCTGGCAGACATAGTCTGTGGAACTCACAGACCCAATAGTGTACAGAGGATAAACAGTACTGTACATATGTTTATCAGATGTCAAGCTTCTTTGGGTCACAAAGGTTAAGTGCACGCTCCAGTTAACTGCATGCATTTCTTTGGTCCCAGACCCTTACACTTAAGCGGAATGCACTGTATATCAAATCCCATCCTCCTTCCAAATTGTATTGTGCGTTCTAGTTAGCCATTACATGGAGATAGAACTGGTTGGAATTGATGTGGGAAAAGGTGGTGATGCAAGTCAATAGAAGATTGAAGGTAACTTCTGATAAGGTCAAACTTTAATTGGTCATTTTCCATAAACACACAGGATCCCAACGTATGTCTGATGAGACAGTGGGAAATGCTGAGAACTGAATGATTGTGTACTATGGGACACTATAATATTTAAAAGTTTTCTCTGTCAAGGGCATGACTTGTTTCAACCATATGAAATAAAGAATCTGGTGTTGTAGAGTGTAAACTCAAACCTTTCACATCCTAGTTAAAGGCAGTTAGGTGCACAGCTGGAGCCAGGATAAGTACTTTATAGGACTGTGCTGACTATATAATGCTTATCAGTCCAGCATCAAAATTGAAATGTTCCAGAGGAAGCTGCTGCCTCTGTTCTTGCAGTCAGTCATATTTCCTAGTAATATTTTTAAGAATTGCATTTTTGTTTTTGTTTTCAGATCTTGGCGGCATCTTGACTTCCACCCCAAACTGTAAGAGTCTGAATGGTAAAGCAGAAAACAGTGACAGTGGAGCAGAGTCAGAAGATGGGGAAGAAGCAGCAGATCAGGAGGAGGAAGTTGACCTAAGTGAACAAGGTGCACCTTCATATCTTTTTGTGTCTGATATTTTATTAAGTATTTATGTCTCATTTTTCATAAGCTAGTTAGGGCTGTTGTGCTACTGTTTTGAGTTTACTGTAGCTCCTTGAGCCTTTTGTAGATAAAGCAGGGTTGCAATTATGTATTTAAATAAGATAATTCAATTCATTACATTAACATAGTCATAGACTAATTATTCTGCATACCCTGGAGGTGGAGACCCTATGGGGGTATGTTGGAGCTAGGTAACCCGAAGATGATTTGGGCAGACTGGATGGGCCATTTGGTCTTTATGCACCATAATTTACCACCTTATAATTGATGCAAAAGTGTCAATTATACTTCATTGAAAAGGGAGTTAATGGTATAGAGGGGAGGGACTGACTTGACTTCTGAGAAACATGAGGAGGCATCCTGAATGGATATAGATGACGTAAAATGGTAGCAGAGTCTGATAAAACTTGAGACTATGCAAGAGGTATCCTCATGCAGAAAGATCAGTAGAAATGGAGAATAATTTGGATGGACTGCGCCTTGTAAGTATCTGCTATCATGTTCTCAGAAAAAAATTTTCTTAAGTCTTAACATCTATAAATGGTTTTTTTTAATGTTGATGTAAAATAGCACATTGCACCTGATTTGTTCTGAATAGAAAGTAGTAGGATAATATATGGTGGGTTATTATTGGGCAGATTGAGTCACTTGATCTGGCAATTCTACCCTATTCAGGTAGAAATGTGACTGAATATCTGTATTAATCTGAATGAACAAAACTCGTCTGCTCAGATTTATCCATTTTTTCTGCATAGAAACTTTGCACAAATTTAGTTGGCTAGCATTTCATATGGTATAATCTGTGAAACTTTGACACCCTGCCCTTGATGTAACTCTAACCCAGCCCCCTTCCCTCACCTTTTGCCTGAGTAGCTTCACACAACTGTGTGGAGAAGAATCCAAATAGGGAAGGTTTATGCTAGTAAGTCATTTTTACTCCATAAATCTTCTACTCATTTTGAACTGTTTGGTTTGAATATAGACCGCCTATTTAAAGCTCAAAATCAGGTGGTTAGAGAGGATTCTATAAATGGTGAAACAGTGCTAAGATTCCCATATTGCATTACAGAAGGTACCATTTAGACAGAACCACAAGGTACCCTACCACCAATCTCGGTCCTAGAAAGAGTTTGTCTATTGTGATGTTTTGAATGTTGCAGTACTGGAAATGGATGATTCAGTTATGTGCTTGGATGCAAACGGTCTGCAGAGCTAAGAGCTATTGGGATCTTTTTGAAGATTCCCTTGTTACAGCACCAGCTGCTTCAAGTATTGTTTGCCTTTCAACAGTACTTCTTCCAAAGCAGCTTCCTGAATGGTAACATGGACATGCTGAGGAAGTATTAAGATATTGATGTTCAGTTTTAGATACTACCCTAGGCATGTAAGTTGCAAAGTATTTGTGACTTGCTTTATAAAAAAAAAAAGGAGTAAAAGACAATACACATCTCTGTACTGTTCCAAGCATGTTAATGTCACTTACTGGACTGTTTTGAGGTAGTTAGCACTGAATTGTTGTGACCTGTTAGGTCAGTACTTTCTAAACCGGTCCTGTGGAACTACTATCCAGTCAAGTGTTCAGGATATATACAATGAATATGCTTGAGAGAATTTTGCATACACTGGGCCTCCAGTGCATGATGATTTATCTAGATACTTATTGTGGTTATGCTGGAAACCTGACTGAATGTGGTGTCCCCAGGCTAGATTTGGAAAGCCCTGTATTAGGGCTTCTGTATTGGTGAATTTGTGCCCTACTTTGTGTTTGTATGCATTCACCTTCTGTGCCTGAATGTAAGTCACCTTAAGTTAAATTGCTGATGTACTGTTAAGTTAAAAATCACTGTCATTAAAATAATCCATGGTACTTGAAGATTGGAAAGTGGCCAATATAATGCCAATTTGTAAAAAAGCTTCAAGAGGTGATCCAGGAAATTAGACTGGTAAGCATGATGTTAGTGCCAGGCAAAATGATAAAATCTATTATAAAGAAGAATAATGTTACTGAATATGTAGTCAAACATGGTTTAGTCAGTATGGATTGAGCCAAGAGAAGTCTCACCTCAAACATTTATGACTTTTTCTGAAGGCATGAATAAATATGAGAATAAAGGGGGGCTAATTAATGTAGATTTTCAGAAAGCTTTTTATCAAAGTTCTTTAGACTCCTAAGAAAATTAAAAAGCCACTGGAAAGGAGGCAGTGTTTTTTTTGTGGATTGGGAATTGGCTAAAACATAGGAGAGTAGGGTTAAATGGACATTCTCTCAGTGGAGGAAAGTGAATAATGGCATGCCTCAGGGATCTGTACTGGGACCGGTGCTTTATAATGTAAATGAGAGAGGAGGAGAGAACCGGCTGGAAATCCCTGGGTTATTGATTAGTCCCAAAAGGGAAATGGGACTTGATATACTGCCTTTCTGTGGTATTTTGCAACTACATTCAAAGCGGTTTACATATATACAGGTACTTATTTTGTACCTGGTGCAATGAAGGGTTAAGTGACTTGCCCATAGTCACAAGGAGCTGCAGTGGGAATTGAACCCAGTTCCCCAGGATCAAAGTCTGCTGCACTAACCACTAGGCTACTCCACTCCAAGAGGAAGGTAAAAGCCAAGCTCCAGCAGACTAGGGAAATGTCTGGAAGAAAAAACCTAGGAAGACTGTACTTTGTAGCTTAGGAGGGGTTCGGAATTGCCCTGGATTATAAAGAGGGTGTGTAACTGCCCTGGAGTAAAAGAAAAGGAATTTGGAATTGCCCTGGGTTATAAAAGGAATTTGAGAACTACTCTTGGATGGGGAAAGGGGAGTGTTTGGGGAACTGCTCTTGGGTGTAAAGAGTATTCCTGAGGTAATCCAGCTAAAAGTCTGGGGAGTAGTAAGTTTGGGACAGGAGTAATAGAAGGTGTGTTTAAAGGGAGCCTTGTATGTTGTGTAAGGTATTTCCTACAAGCTTGTAAAGAGGAGTAAAGGTGTAGTTGACTTGGGAAGCCAAGAAATGCTTTTGTTGCGTTATGTTACTCTCTGGAAAGTGAAAAGGGCAGTCTTGTTTAAGTGAATGAAAGTTGTGATAACCAAATTTGTGAAGGCTTGTTTATTTGCTAGGCAGCTGCCTAGTAGAGGGAGGGTGGCTGATACCTGAGAGGTTAAATTAATGGGCAGAGTAGCTCAGCCATAGTAGAAAGGGAGTCCCACAGGGCCAGCTGCTTCCACTACAGAAAAGTAGACTCTATTCAAGCAGTCCTTGGTTCCCATGGAAGAGTTAGGACTGGTAGAGACTAATAGACGATTCACCACTGGAGACGTGAGTCCAACAGTCTTTATTATATCAGAGATAACGACCTGACACAGGCCGTGTTTCGACGCTAAAAAGCGTCTGCATCAGGGGTCAATCAATACACCAAGTAATGAATGCAAAACGAAGAGTCCTACTTGTATATGTGTTGTCAACTCACTGATCACGTAGCACCAAACAGAATATGCTGGATATAAACTATCAGAGCAAAATGTTGAGGAGGGGGTTTGTTTTGCGATCTGTAACTGTGCTTCACTGTGTGTGTGACACAGAGAGTTTGTCTGTTTGTGTGTCACAGATAGCGTTTGTGTAGAGGGTGTGGCGGGCAGGGTGTTTGCGGGGGAATGTGTGTGTTTCTGTGGCCCCCCCCTCCGTCGCTGCCAGTGGCCCCCCTCCCTGTCTCCCTGCCATGTGCGAGTGTGTGTTTGTGACAGAGAGAGTGAGTGTGTGTGAATGTGTTTGTGAGAGAGTGTGTGTTTGTGGGAATGAGAGTGTTTTACAGGATGGGCCCCCCCTCCCTCCCTGCCAGGTGGAAGTGTGTGTTTGTGATTTTGAGAGAGTGAAACTGTGTGCAAGTGTCTCTGTGCGAATGTGAGTGTGTGTGAGAATGAGAGTGTGTGCCAGGGTGGGCCCCCTCCCTCCCAGATGCAAGTGTGTGTTTGTGACAGAGAGAGAGTGTGTGGCAGTGTGTGCCAGGGTGCCCCCCTCCCCTCCCTCCCTGCCAGATGCAAGTGTGTGTTTGTGACTGACAGAGAGTGATTGTGTGCCTGTGTGTGTGTGTGTGTGTGTGTGAATGAGAGTGTTTGCCTGGGTGTCGGCCCTCCCCCCTCCTTCCTTGCCTGCCTGCCTGCCAGTGAAGGGGACTTATGTCACTCCTGCATAGCATGCTAATTCTGTCTTGTCTGTGAACTGGTGGATTGAGGAGTTCATTTGTTCCCCCTGCGGGTGGTGGATTTTTGGCACGGAACGGCACCGCCTCCGGAAAGGGGCGGAGCTTGTTTAGAAAGGCAGCTACCCCCTGAGGAAGGCGCGGGATTTGTGTGTTTGTTTTTTTAAGCGAACGCCGCTGCTTTTTCTTCGCTGTCCCCCTCCTGCTCCTCTGTGGCACCTATTAAGGCAAGGTGGTTTTGAAGTCCGCAGGAATCATTGACAGCTGATTCGTCTGCAGGAATCATTGACCGCTGATTCATAGGCAGGGAAAGGAGTGGAGCGTATTTCCCTACTCCTCCCCCTGCCTGTTTCGCGATAACGCCAGCTTGGAGAATCACCGCATGAAGAGCTTGCAGAGTAAGGGCCGCGATGAAGAGGTGGTTTAGTGGCGGTCTTCGGCCGCGCTTTCCTCACGGTTGGTCCCCGTGCTGGTAGTTACCCCCTCCTCAGGAAGGGGCGGGACTCGTGTGTGTTTTTTTTTTTTTTTTCCTGAACGCCGTTGCATTTTCTTCGCTGTCCCCCTCCTGCTCCTCTGCGTCGCCGATTAAAAGGCAAGGTGGTTTAGAAGTCCGTGTGAGTGTTTGGGAGTGGGAACCGAACTGTGTGCGCATCACCTGAGGCACAGCCAATCAAAAGCGCGACACGGTCGGTGTGTGTCTTTGCTCCGCCCTCGATGTCATCACATTTGACGCGTGGGCGGGGCAAACACTCATGGACGAAAAGTGGTCTCTGCCGCCTTACTTTAGAACGTTGGGAAAGTGAGGCTTCATTAGAACATTGGAGGTGTGTTTTATATAGAGAGATGGCATCAACTGTTAGACATATCTGAGGTAGAAGGCACATTAGGAGAGGTAGTTAGAGTGCAAGATACTATATAATTTTGTCGAGTGAGGTGCTCTATTTGATTAGAAAAATACTTCGTAGCTTTTTGAACAGTGTGCTTATGAGTATTCCAGAGTTCTATAAGCATGCAGGGTGGAGGTAGAACAATGCTTCCTTCATAGGCGTTCTTTATGGTGAAATTGACATCTCAGCAGCAAGAATGAATAATCATACCATGGATTATTTTTATGATGGAGGGGTTGATAACTATGCTCAGCGCCTTGGGATGGAATTCAATAGTGAAGTCTGTTTGTTAGTCAAGAGAATTGCTTTGAAAGGACCCAGTGACAGTGAAAATGCTTGACAAAAGTTATCCAACGATAGATGACTCAGATCTCTATACTTCTTAGTATGTTCTTGGGTCTTAGCTTGGAGAGCCATGAAATTCAAATGTGATACGAAGATAAGTCTGACAGTGGAAGGGGGTGTGGAGGGAGATGTCTTAAGTCAGATGTGAGTGTCTGAGGCACTAAAATATTATCTAAAATGTGTCCCACTGTACAAGTCAGATGGTTAATGGGTTAAAAAAAGGTAAAGATCTTGAAGAGTAATAATGTTGGCACTAAATGGCACCAAAAGATCATCTAGATAAATATTGAAATCTCCTAATACTATGGGATAGGAGAACATAAGACAGTGAGTGCCCAGTAGAGATTGCAGTGATTTGATAAGAATGAGTAGAAATGGGCAGTGGTGGATAGACTTGCAAGAAATCCAGTATTCATGTTGAGGATACCTGAAAGGCAAGGGATTCCAGTGGAGAGGTCTGAACTGAAGACAGGGCATGTAATGTCAGATAGGATTGATTTAGGACAGCTAGACCTCTGCCTCTACACCTTGATGTAAAAAAGTATAAGTGTGAGTAACTGGTTGATACAACCTGAACTAAATAGGCTACCTCTGTTCTTGGAGCTATGTCTCAGTGATACGTAAGATATCTAAGTCATGCAATTGAATCAGATCCCTAAGTGGATATTGTTTACCTCTTATAGAGCACAAATTTAAAATATTCAACCTAAGGATAGCCTAGGAGGAGAAATAAGAAGGAAGGTCTAAGAATTTAGTGTAATATTGCATAGAGTTCTTATCGGTGGGGGGGAGCTGTGACACCAGTGATCCCGAGAAGTACAACGGAGTAGACAAATAGGATAGAAATTTGTGTCGTCAGTTGTGTCCTCAATTGCAGACTAAGGATCATGACCTGCGCCTTTTATTTATTTATTTATTAGGATTTATTTACCGCCTTTTTGAAGGAATTCACTCAAGGCGGTGTACAGTAAGAATAGATCAAACATGAGCAGGAGGCAATTGGAGCAGTAAAAATATTCGAACAACAATACAAAGTATGGCATGGTATACTACTTAACACAATCTAAATTACAGGAACCACTGGTTTAAATCTAATTCCTTATTCTATTTCCCAGTTGGTACTTGAGTATTGCTCTCCCAGCAAATGTCTAAATTACTACTTTTATCCAACTGGACCTCAATGCTTCCAAGCTTGACTGGTCTCCAAGAGATCACACTTTGCTCAATATTTAAATGAGTGCCAACGCTATTGGTCCAATTGGATAAAAGTAGTAATTTAGACATTTGCTGGGAGAGCAATACTCAAGTACCAACTGGGAAATAAAATAAGGAATGGTATACTATTTGCAATGACAACACAATATGAACTAGAACATTATAATTGGTAGTGAAGGGTATGGCAAAGTTGTAACATATAGATGAGTAAGAAAGTAGGAAGAATTGGAAAGTAGGGTGATTGAAGAAAGTTGCACGTGAGGTCAGGGAGATGGTTAAATATGATCTCAGCTAGGGTAGGAGTGGATAAACATGTTTTGCTGCAGTATGTGCAGCCCGAGTCAATCCTTGTGTGTGTGTGTGTGTGTGTGTGTGTGTGTGTGTGTGTGTGAGTGAGTGAGACTAACAAGTTAGTTACTTCTTCCATTAAAGGCTTGGCTGAAGAGCCAAGCTTTCACCTGCTTCCTGAAGTAGAGGTAGTCTTGTGTTAAGCGGAGCCTTTCAGGCAATGCATTCCAGAGTGTGGAGGTTACTCCGGAGAAGGCTCGCTTGCAGGTATCACATCATGTAATGTCTTGTGGAGAGAGTGTAGTTAGTGAAAGTCCTTGGGAGGACCTTAGTGTCCTTGGCGGTGTGTGGCGGATCATCCTATTCTTCAGATACTCGGGGCCATTTCTTTTCAGGGCCTTGAAGATCAAACACAGAGTTTTAAATTTAGCCCTGTATTGTACTGGTAGCCAGTGAAGTTTTTGCAAAAATGGTGTGATGTGGTCACGTCACTGGCAACCTTCTATGAGTCTTGCTGCTGCATTCTGAATCAACTGGAGCTGGTGCAGGCCCTTTGTAGTCAGACCATTGTACAGTGCATTGCAGTAATCCAGTCTTGATGTTACCATGGCATGCACAACTGGGATAAGATTTACCTTCTCGATGTAAGGCGAGAGGCAGCGTAGCTGTCGCAAATAGTAGAAGCAGCTCTTGAAGGCTGCTTGGATTTGGGGAATCAGAGTAAGTGTTGAATCTAACTGTATTCCAAGGTTCCTGACTTGTGATTTGAGGGGGGAGTTCATACTTCCCAAAAGGGATTTTGATGTCAGGTATGTATCCACTTGTGTTAGGGACCCAGAGAAGCTCGGTTTTACTTGGGTTCAGGCAAAGTTTGTTGTATTTAGCCCATTCTTGAATTGATGTTAGACAAGTGATCACTTTATTCAAGGCTGTAGGTAAGTCAGGTTCAATGGGTATGAGTAGCTGCACATCATCCGCATAGATGTAGAACTGAGTGTCCATTGATTGAATCAGCTCAGCTAGTGGCTTGAGGTAGATATTCAACAGAATAGGTGACAGTATCGATCCTTGTGGTACCCCACAGGTCAGTGTCCATGGTGGTGATGAGTTGCTGCCAAGCATTATGGATTGTTGCCAGTCTGATAGATAGGATCTGAATCAGGCAAGTACTGTTGCGTTAATACCTGTTTCTGTCAATCGTGCTAACAAGATATCATGATCCACAGTGTCAAAAGCTGCTGAGATATCTAGCAGTACTAACATCGAGGCAAATCCCTTGTCTTGGTTTCTGTGAAGATCATCTAGCAGGGATACGAGGACCGTTTCTGTTCCATAACTAGGCCTGAATCCAGATTGACATGGATCTAGCCAGTTACTCTTTTCTAGCCATTCATTAAGTTGATCACAGACTGTTCTATGAGTTTCCCTAGAAACAGGATGTTGGATACTGGCCTGTAACTTTCAAGTTTGTCCTGGTCAAGGTTGTTTTTCTTCAGCAGAGGGTGAACCACTGCCCTTTTTAATGTTGTTGGTAATTGCCCATTAGAAAGAGAGGTGTTCACAATTTTTGTGGCGCCTTCTATAAGGCCCATACTTGCCTGCTGCACTATCTTTGATGGGCAGGGATCGAGGGAGCAGGTAGTTGGTCGAAGGTCTCTTAGGATTTTGTCAAGGCTCTCCTCTGTCATTAGGTTAAAAGTGTTCCATCTGTCTCTGTTAGGAGGGGTGAGTTTGTGCACACCTGGTTGACTGGTTGGGGACTGGGTGGGATTGCCTGTAAATCCTGGTGGAGACTTTTAATTTTGTTGGCAAAGTATGCAGCAAAATCATTGCAGTTCAGTTTAGACTGGGCAGGCTGGTTTTGTTGTGGGGGTTGCAGTAGGCTGTTTACTATACTGAACAGCTGCTTGGTTCAATTGGCAGCAATTCATTGAGAGAAATACTGTTTTTTGGTTGCTGTTAAGGCTTGGCAGTACTTTGCCATGTGCTTCCTGCAGTTTAGCCTGTCTTCATCCAGGTGAGATTTGCGCCATCTCCTTTCCAGTTTTCGTCCTTTGCGTTTAAGGATCCGAAGTTCTGGAGAAAATCAAGGTGAGCGTTTGAGTGGGGCATACGACTTTTTTTAGTGGTGCTGTTTTCTCTAAGGTCTTGGCTAGGTGTGTATTCCACTAAGCCACGGTCCGCCAACACACTTATGCTTCCCCCAAATATGCCCTAAATATTACAGTGGGGCCCTAAAATATCAATATATCAGGAAAACTGAACAAGCCAAAGTACTATAGAATACTACATAGAAAATTGATGCTAACAGTATGCTTTGGTCACACACACAGAACACAAATGCCAAATACAGAATAAGAGACCACAAACCATAAACAAATTAAATCAAAATCCCAAGAGGCCAGACCTTGCATTTAGCACAGCACAGAGAAATACAAAGAGATGCATTTTCTCCTATAATGTGGAAAATATGATAGCATATGCAAGAGACAGTGTTAGGGGAGGTACAACTAGGGCAACTGCATTTGGCCCCCTAGCCAGAGAGAACCCCAGGCCAGCTGGAAACTGAAGAAGGTGCAGCCTGTTAGTAAGCTTTGGGGTCCCCTCCTAAATATCTGCCTTGGGCCCCAGCCATATTCTAGCACCAGCTCTGGCAGGATGTACATTTCAAATATGGCATAGTCTAGTCACAAAATAGAAAAATAAAATTATTTTTTCTACCTTTTGTTGTCTGCTCATTTTATTTTTCCAAGTCATGTTGGTCCCAGGCTCTGGTTTCTACATCTTTCTGTCTTCTCTTAACTCTCTCACCAAGGTCTCATGTCCATTTGATATTTCTGCTCTCTCTCCATGTCCACTCTCCATCTTCTTCCATCTCTGTACCTCTGTCTTCCTCCATGCTTAGTATCCCCCTTTCTCTGTGTCCCTATATTTCTCTGTCCAGCTTCTCCCCTCTCTTTGTCCACAGTACCATTATATCTCTACCCTCTCTGACCCTACCCCGTCCAGCTTCTCTCTCTCTCACTCCCTCCCCTTTCCAGGATCTGGTTTAGTTACTTGATGCCCTGTCTGCCCACACACCCACCCTGCCCTCCCTTCCTCCCTCGTACTGTGGGTTTAGTTATTTGTTCCCTTTTCCTTCATCTCCTTGGTCTGGTACCTCTGTTTCCCTTCCCTCCCCGTGCTGTACCAGCAGTTCTCTCCCTTCCCTCCAGTTCTCCTCCCCCTCTTCCTTCCACATCCAGCAGCTCTCTCTCCCTTCCATCCAGATTAGAGAGTTGCACGGGGACAGAAATGCGACCCATCCCCATCAGAATCTAACCCGTCCCCGTGAGTAATCTCCCCTGTCCCCGTGAGTGATCTCCTCCATCCCCGCCCGTCCCCATAAAACAGCCAGTTCCCACCATGAGAGAAATAAACTGCCTATACATATAAAAAAAATAAAAGTAGTTCGCTGAGCTCACCTCTGTTCAGTTCTCTTATGTGGATGACTCAGTCACTCACTCACAGTCACTAGTAGTACTCACTGCCCCTTCTCTTCTGGTCTGGCTCTGGTCACAGTACCACAGCTGCTGGACTTCTGCTGCCTTCCAGTTCTCTCTCCTTCAGTGCCAGTTGCTCCGTCCTGCTCCCTCCCTCTCTCCTCTGTGACACAGCTGATCTGCTCCTGCTACCTCTGAGAGTCCTCCTCCTCCTGCAGTGCTCCTCTTGCTGCTGCTTGCTGCTGTCCTCTCTCCCTCCTACAGCACTGATGATGAGTCTCTGATTCTAAGCATGGTCAGAGTCTGCCTTTATTCACTGGTAGCGGACCTGGCTGGAGCCTGCTGTTCTCAGCAGTATGACATCATTAACGAAGTCCAACTGGCTGGCAAAAAAGACGAGAAATTTCATTCTCCTGCTCTCTGACTCTGAGTGGCGCCTCATTGGAGGAGAGCTTGGTGTCTCCGCCCACTAAAAGAAGAAGAGGCGAACCAGCAGCAGACATTCTTTTTGAATGTTCATGTAACCATGCTTTGTTTGAAATTTGAATCTTCTGCTGCCCCTTTCCGTGACCCGCTGCAGCTTTTTCATGCCGTGTGCGGGTTGCTGGATTTTGGGCGGCTTTTTTTTTTTTGGCCGGGTGTTTTTTTTTTTTTGGCCGGCCGCGATTTTTTGGCTGCGGCCTCGATCCCCGCGGCACTCCCGCTGACCAGGGCTCCGTTCCTGCGGCACTCCCGCTGACCAGGGGGGGGGAACCTGCAGGATTTCCGTGGACTCCGCAGGATCCCCGCAAACCCCGTTCCCGTGCAGACCTGTAATCCAGATCCCCTCCTCCTCTTCCTCCCACATCCAGCAGCTCTTTCTCTCCAGCCCCTCCTCCTCCACCCACATCCAGCAGCTATCTCCCTTCCACGCAGATCCCCTCCTCCTCTTCCTCCAGCAGCTCTCTCCCTTCCATCCAGTCCCCTCTTCTTCTTCCTCCCATGTCCAGCAGCTCTTTTCCTTCCCTCCAGTCCCTTCTTCCTCTTCCTCCCTTGTCCAGCAGCTCTCCAGCCCCTTCCTCCTCTCCCTCCCATGTCTAGCAGCCCTTCCCTCCAGTTCCTTCTTCCTCCCTTGTCCAGCAGCTCTCCAGCCCCTTCCTCTCCCTCCCATCAGCTCTCTCCCTTCCCTCCAGTCCCTTCTTCCTCCCTTGTCCAGCAGCTCTCCAGCCCCTTCCTCCTCTCCCTCCCATGTCCAGCAGCTCTCTCCCTTCCATCCAGATCCCCTCTTCCTTTTCCTCCCACTTCCTGCAACTCTCTCCCTTCCATTCAGATCCCCTCCCGCCTCTTCCTCCCACATCCAGTAGCTCTCTCACTTCCCTCCAATCCCTTTCCTCCCACAAGTCTGACTCCGGCAAAACTATCCCTTTTCTCCCGCGGCTCTGGGTACGGCCGTCCGGGAGGCAGCGTTTAGCGTTGCCTGCCTGCCCTGAAATAATAATTCTCCCCAGGCTCAACTACATTGGTCCCTGCATTCTCTTTTTCGCCTGTCGCGCAGCGCTGCCATTCACACAGGCAGCTCCGTTCACCCCTGCCGCGTCCATCTGGCCCTACGTAAACAGGAAGTGCATCAGAGAGGGCCGGATGGACGCGGCAAAGGGGAGCGGAGCTGCCTGTGTGAATGGCAGCGCTGAGCGACGGGCGAAAAAGAGAATGCAGGGACCGATGCAGCGGAGCCTGGGGAGAAGAATTATTTCAGGATAGGCAGGCAATGCTGAATGCTGCCTCCCGGACGGCTGTACCTGGAGTGAGGAGAAAAGGCAGCTACAGCGAGCGAAGGATGTTGGATAGGCGGGCCTGCAGGGAAAGTGGCTGGGCCTAGGCCCGTTCAGGCTCGCCCGTGGCTACGCCCCTGTGTTGGATATTGAAACCTGTTGGGCATAGTTCAGCCAGTGGTAAACCCCCACTTTCATCTAGCCAGGTTTTACTTATTCCTAGGATGTCAAGATGCTGTGCATTTATGGCATCATAGATCACTGAGGATTTCTTTGCAGCTGATCTGGCATTCACCAATCCTATAGTTCCCAAGGGTGGTCTGGGGGTGCTATGGGTAGCTTTGATGTGACAATGAGGTGATATTTTAAGTACTGTTATATAGGTGTTTGACCTCTTGCACTTCTGCCTTCTCCCACACACTACTGGGATGCTTTCATGACACATTTTTGTGTCAGAAGCTAGTTAGGCAAAATTTCACTGGGTGGCGCTGGGCAGTCTTCCTAGTTGGCAATGCAGGGTTCAGGCTTTAGTAGCTGAAAGAACAGACCATTTAAAGTTGTAAATTCAGACCAGGCCTGTGAGATCAAAGTGTTTCATCAAATAGAGAAACAAATGGCTGCACTTAGCACTTCTGTGTGAAATTCTTGGAGGCAGTGCATAGGTTTCCTTTAGTTTTAAGGAATCTGAAAGATTCAGAGGTATAGAAGTAGATTATAGATTATGTAGATAAAATAAAAAAAATTAACTCATGGATTGCAGGTATGAACTTTAAAGTTTCTGGTTCTGATATTCTTGGATGGTCCAATTGATGCAGGTGAGGTAGGCTTTTTCTTTATTGTTCCAGAGGAAGGGTAGATGTAAATAAGGATCCAGCTCCAATCTCAGAGCATGAGGAGAGTTATTTAGGGGAGATAACATTTCCTTTCTCCAGCCAAAAATAAATGGAAGACGTTCCGAGTAAAATTGAGGACTGGTACCTCAACACAGGCTGAGCAGAAGTCAGTAAAAGTTGGGGTTGTAAATGAGCAGAAGATAAGCAGAAAATGTAGTTATTTAGTCTAAGTTGCAGAACCTGATGTGAGTCCAGCCAGCTACAACCCACTTTAGTGTGCATCACAATAGTTGGATGAATTTGATCAATGTATTTTTATACGTCACCACCCATCAAATAATTCTTCTGAGCAGTTTACAGTTTCAATCTAGGAAGGGAGAAGAAAAGCTATACACGATTTCCAATATAAAGAGATAAGAAAAGAAAGATAGTGGATAATACATTAACATGGGAAGTAGGAGTAAAGGGACAGGAAAGTGTGGCTACCAGGACTGTGCTGTCCACCGTCGAGTGCATAGGCAAAAAGGTCAAATGCCATAAGCATCTTTAAATAAGTGAGTTTTCAAACCAGCCTTGAATCTTGCTAGGCTTCATTCTAGCAGTAGATAGATTGGAAGAACATTCCACAATGTGAGATCCACGGTGAAGAAACAGGTGCAGATGAAAGCATGGCAGATAATGCGAAGCAAAGGAATGTCAAACGTTATGAGCTTGGGAAGAGCATAGTGCTCGAGGAGGGAAATAAGATGAAAGGTAATGCGGTACACCCAAGTAATGAATCTTGTGAATCAATATGAGTTTGTGATTCTATGAGAGATGAACAACCAGTGCTTGGAGGAGTAGCCTAGTGGTTAGTGCAGTGGACTTTGATCCTGGGGAACTCACCAACGCTACTGCAGGGTCTTTTTTAGCACATCTTTGTAAAAGGGACACTGAGATTGTTAAACATCTTAAATCTATTAGTTCCTCTGCAGCATTGTTGGATTTAGTACTTTTTTTTGTTATTTGTCACTATGTAAAGAATTGGTGGCTCTATGTGTGACTCATTTGGTTAATCTTTCCTTAGAAGTTGGAGTGGTTCCAAATCGTCTTAGAGGCTGTCATCACTCCTATCCTAAAGAAGGGTAACAGCTTGAGAGATGGCTATTTGGAGTTTTGGCCCATTTCCAATTTGTCTTTGCTAAATAAAGTACCGGAAAAAATAGTGATACTACAGTTAAATGATTTTCTGGAAAGGAATGATTTACCACACAGCTGCCAAGCAGGGTATCAATGCCAGCATAGTCTTTATTGCTTATGATTGTGGATGAGATTTTAGTACAGTCAGATCAGGGCTATGATGCCTTATGGGTATAATTAGGTCTTATTGCTGCTTTTGTTATGGTAGCACATGTTAAACTATTACAGTATCTTAAAATTATTGGAATGAGATCTATGGTTTTGAAATGGCTTGAGTCTTTTCTAATCGCACAGTCTGCATAAATTTAATCTAAGAGGAAATTGGCAAAGGGGGTTCCGCAGGGATCGCTCCTTTGTCCATTCTCTTTAATTTGTACTTGTTTCCACTAGCCAAAGTATTGGGAGGGAGATGTTGCCGTTAGCTGGAGGGGCAGGGAGTTGGTTCTGCAGGGATGCTGGTTTTTGGTTCCCTGAGCCAGTGCCTCACCTGGCCTGTGCCTTGAACCATTCCTGTTGGCCACTAGTAATTGCTGTTGTGAAATAGTTGGGTCTGTCTGTGCAGCATCCTCAGACCCTGATGACCCTGGGAAACAGAAGCTTTTTCTGAGAACAGAGCCACCAGGATGACTGTTAAGAAAGTTAAGGGGTAAAGTTATCAAGTTGCATTAAGGCTCTATGTTGTGCTATTTCCGCCTTAACGCATGCTAACGAGCACTAATGTGACTTAAATTCTCTTGAAGACAAGCAGACCATTAGTATTGTCACATCTGGGTAATGTCATCTGATCGAGCATCCCAGTGCACATGCATGAGTGTCTTCCTGCCTGACACACATGCATAGGCTCTTCAGTCTGTTTTGTTTTTCCTGTGGGACAGAGAGGTTTCGTCCTCATGGTCTCTCCTCAGCACTTTCAACAGATACTTTTTCGGTGCCTTCCCGTGCGGATTTTCCTTCATTTTTTTCCTCATTTTCTTCATAGCTTTTATTTTTAGTACTTGTCCCTTTATTTTCTTATTTTTTTTCGACTCTTCAAGCTTTCTTTCTTTTTCCCGTAGCTCTTAAGCCCCTTTCAGACCTGAGGACTGACCTCAATTTGAGCTTTGCCCATTTTTGATGCTCAAAATTGAGAAATTTAATTTAGCCACAATTCTTTTCTCGATATCCAAGAAGGGGGACCCCCAGTGGCTTCAAAAAGTGCATCCAGTGCAGTTAGATGTTCTCTCTATCAAGCCCACACAATTGGTATATTTGGTGCCTTGGACCTAACCATGAGTAACTCTTGTTCTCTCTGTTTAAAAATGTAGTTGAGGACACAGATGGTGCAGTAGGTCCAGCCCGAGAAGCTTTTTGGTTCCTTGAAAGTTGGTCCATCAATATTGACTTCAATGGTTGCTCAGACCTCATCTACCACTGGGGAGCACTTGCATCGAGGTCTCCAACCCCCCCCCCCCCCCCCCCCCCGACATCAGTTGCTGATAGTAGGCCCTGGGACCGGTCAGCGTCAGATCCAACAGTGATGCTGAGTGTCGAGAGAAGCCAAAGAAGCATAAACATCGGTGCTCTTCGAATAACGGTGCCAGGAGAGCTGGGGCAACAGCATCGCTACTACTCGATAAGCATCGGCACCGAGAGGCTAGCCCCCCCCCCCCCCCTCTTTGGTGGAGTTGCCAGTGCGACAGCCTTCGAGCAGTCAAGTTCCCGCTCTCGGTTTCACACTGGCTGTCTCAGGCTTTGTCCGAGCCAGCTTCCCAGCCTTTACGATGCCTGCCTTCAATGAGCGATACCAGACTGTGCTCAGGGAGGAGCTGGCACAGATGTTTCAACTGCATGCCACTCAGCCATCAAGGGTGCTTGTGCCAGCTGCAGCTCAGCCTCAACTCCTTTCTGAGGCTCCTAGATTGCCCGTGGAGTGGTCTTTGATGCCAGTTCCTCGACAGGTGTGGACATTGACCCATTTGGTACCGCTCTCTACATTTGGGGAGAAAGCTTGGGAAGAATAGGGCTGTACCTCTGCGCCCTCTGAGTTTTGTAAAGGAGATTGCTTCAACCATCCCACTTTTGGAGATGGAGGAAGAGCCTAGGACATTGTTGTTTTTTGTGAGCCTGGTAGCTAGGGATTTCCAGATATCAGAATACTAATGGCCTGCTTGTCCTCGGAGAATACAAAGTTGCTCACCTGTAGTGGTGTTCTCCAAGGTCAGCAGGCCAAGTATTCTCACATACCCTCCCCAGTTTCCATAGGAGTTGTATTCTTTCAGCAGTGTTATCCTACTGAGGAACCTTCACTCGTGCATCAGGTGGGAAGGTACATGCACGGTGGGGCGCCGCTAGAATTTTCTAATATCTGTATACACTGGGCAGCATGTGCACCAGGCTCTATAAGATGATGTCACCCAGATGTGAGAATACATGGCCTGCTGTCCTCGGAGAACACCTGCAACAAGTGGGTAACTTCGCTTTGCCATAACACAGTGATAACTAAGTCACTGTGGGCTACATAGGAATGAGCTTCTTTGCATGTGCAGTATCTCATTACAATTCTATGTGTTGGTGAACACTGCAAGTCATGTTTATAACTGGACAAATAACCATGGATTTAACCATCCCATGTGCAGTTTTCAAGGGCTTTACCCTCATAAGTGGCTTAAAATTTTGCCCTACTCATGAATTTTTTAAGATGTGTTAAATTTATGTGTAAACTTTGGCAGTTCAATATTTTTTTAATTAAATACTTCCATTGTGTTTTGATTAGTACAATGTATTGTGACAATGTTTGCTTGTTTCACAGAAGCAAAGATTATGAAGCAGGATCCAGCAGCTGAGAGAGGTCCAGAGGTCAGCAGTGTCACCAGTGGCTTTGAGAAAAATGAGACTGGCTTTGTCCCAGACATACAGACGAAATCCTCTCTGAATGATACATCCATTGGCAGAGACTTTGCTGAAGATGAGCAAAACAACCAACTTTCTAGAGTAATTGCGAGCAGTACCGACAAAGATAAATTGACAGGTCAGTCCTTTCAGGGGTCTTGTCTTGTGCAACTCTATGAAGGTGCATCCAAAGGGGCCTGAGAAGAACAGCTCTGAAATATAGGTAGTTGTTTGTCAGATTAAATGCTGCATATGACATCAGAGCCATTAATTACTTCTAGCTTGTTTTATTAAGGAAATTACCAACAGCAAGTGCTGTCTGCTGCAAGACCTATTTAATTCCTGTGGGCTCTGCAGCAGATAGCACAACTAACTGGGAGCAAATGATCCCCTAAATCTATTATATAGAGCAGGCTTGTCCTCAAGGGCTGCAAGCAGACCAGTTTTTCAATATATCCCTAATGAATATGCATGAGAGAGATTTGCATGCCCACCTCATCCATCGTATTCAGATCTCTTTCATGCATATGCATTAGGGATATTCTGAAAATCTGGGCTGCTTGCAGCTCTTGAGGATAGAACTTGGGACAAACCAGATAAAGAGTAAGAGGCTTGATTTAGAATTTTTAGTTTACAAAATTAGGAGTAGACACACTTTTTGAGTGGGTTTTTGGGGAGGGGGGAATAGTACAGATCAAGACAAGGAATGTCCAACTCCTTTTTTTTTTTTTTTTTTCATATTTGAGCAGTGATATGTATGTTATAGATAACTTCTGAGGCACGCTGACTTTTTTATTTTGAGCTATATACTGATACGTACTTTTTCATTTTTTTTCCAGTGTTTTTAGGGTTATTTTAAATGACAGAAATATCAGCAGTTCAAACATATCTTGTACAAGTATACAACAGAAATATCTCAGAATTATCTAACACACAATAGTATTTTAAGCAGTTAGAACTTGATTTTATAATGGCACACCCACGTGCAAAAGCCAAGAAACTACCTGTTTTGTAAAGGCAACGTGAAGGGGCATAATCGAACGGAAACGACTATCTCCATGGGCGTTTATCTCCGAGAACGGGTCCGTGAAGGGGCGGACCGAACTGTATTTTCAAAAAACATGGACGTTTATCTTTTTTTGAGTTGGGCGTTTTTGTTTTTCAGCGATAATGGAAAGCGAAAGCGCCCAGCTCAAAAACGAATAACTCCAAGACATTTATTTGTGAGAGGGGCCAGGATTCGTAGTGCACTGGTCCCCCTCACATGCCAGGACACCAACCGGGCACCCTAGGGGGCACTTTTACAAAAAAAAAAAAAAGGTAAAACAGCTCCCAGGTGCATAGCACCCTTCCCTTGGGTGTTGAGCCCCCCAAATCCCCCTCAAAACCCACTGCCCACAAGTCTACACCATTACTATAGCCCTAAGGGGTGAAGGGGGGCCACCTACATGTGGGTACAGTGGGTTTGGGGGGCAGTTTGGAGGGCTCCCATTTACCAGCACAAGTGTAACAGGTGGGGGGGATGGGCCTGGGTCCACCTGCCTGAAGTCCACTGCACCCCCTAATAACTGCTCCAGTGACCTGCATACTGCTGCCAGGGAGGTGGGTATGACATTTGAGGGTGAAAATAAACAGTTGTGAAACGGCATATTTTGTGGTGGGAGGGGGTTTGTGACCACTGGGGGAGTCAGGGGAGGTCATTCCCGATTCCCTCTAGTGGTCATCTGGTCATTTAGGGCACTTTTTGGGGCCTTATTCGTGGAAAAACAGGGTCCAGGAGAAGTGCCCTAAATTCTCGCTAAAAACGCATATTTTTTTTCCATTATTGGCGAAAGGCGCCCATCTCTGATCGGCAGATAACCACACCCCAGTTCCGCCTTCACCACGCCTTCGACACGCCCCCATCAACTTTGTCCGCATCCGCGACAGAGTGCAGTTGAAAACGTCCAAATTCGGCTTTCGATTATACCGCTTTATTCGTTTTTGTGAGATAAACGTCTATCTCCCGATTTGGGTCACAATATAGGCGTTTTTCTATTTCGATTATAAGCAGGATAGTCACCTATATGCCTATATAAAACACGCTCCCAGAACCAACCCCCGAAAAACACATGCTCTGAAAAGGTGTAAATTGGTGCATGTATTCTGTACATATACGTTGACACTTTGCTACCCTGGCAATGCTTAAGCGCAGATCTCTTACAGTCAAAAATGTGCATAGCTTGAATGTTAGAAGATTAACAGTGGCTTCTCTGGGCTTCTCTGATGGTGTTTCTTAGATTTTGTTGGCTTTCAGAAGAACTTCGACTGGAAGATATCATTTTAAATGGCAGAAGTTTCATCTGGTATGAGGGTATGGCCCTTGATCCCTTCTTTTGACCTATATAAAAACTGCTTGATTACCGTCTACATTTATTAGGGTTCAGCTTAGTATAGTTAGAGCTTTATTGCCACATAGAAGGTAAACCTATTTCTGCATGGCCTTCAGTTGTTGATTCATGCAGAGCTTGCTCTTGTTGAAGTTCATCTGATGAAAGCTCCTTTGAGCCACTGGATTACTTCAGCTCACAGGGTTAGTGAGTTCCAGGCTCTCATAGAAGATCCATCGTACACAAAATTGTTTCAGTGATAGAGTGGTTCTGCACACCTTTCCAAAGTTTCTAAGGTACTGTCTGATTTCCATCTTAAGCAGGAAAAAAGGTTGCTAGAACTATTAACTAAACCACATTTGCCTTTTGATTGTAAAAGCTTTGACTTTCTATCTGGATAAAACCAAAGCCCATGGGAAGTCCACTCAACTTTTTTTTTCTTCACCCTAACAGGATAGGAGCTGCCGTCGGCAAACACATTCTGTCTTCTGGCCAACTACATTTCCTTTGCTTATAGGTAGGCAGATCTGACTTGAGAGGGTCACTTGGACTTCAGTCCATACATTCACATGTCACTACTGTCTAGAGCAAGAGGGGGAGGGGATGACGTCACAGCCAAGGTGGCTGGCTGAGCTGTAAACTCCGCATGCCCCATCACAAAAACATTGGTTATCCCCAGCATCTTACCCTCTACGACACAGAAAACCATGAAATCCTTAAGAGGAGTTGAAGAGGAAGAGTTTGAAGATGGTATGTCGCATTTGCAGCATACAGCTTTGAGTGAATTTGCTAATCAGCCACACACCTACGCTTCCGAAGCAGCTAAGATGGTGACGTCCGGCGGCTTCACCATCACTAAAAGTAAGCCTAGAGAAGATGCAGGGCAACGGAGCCCTCCAGAGAATTCACTGGAACCCCTCAGCAAATTTTGGGAGTTTCTGCATGAAATTAAGACTAATATTAAAGCAGTCTGTGAGAAACTCTCTACCCTAGCCATTGATCTTCGCAGGGGGAAGGCCGACAGTCACTCAAAAGCGCATGGTTCAGGATAAGGTATCTTTCAAAGATATCACCAAAACAGAGAAGCTAGGGTACCCTGATAGTGAGGTTGCAAAAGAGACCGTAGTAGATCAGGTTTCCTTAAATAAAAATCAGACAAAATATTGCAAATTAATACTGTCAAGTACTGAGCATGATGTATAGAAACAACAAACATAGTTTGAAATGTCTATATGCGAATGCCAGGAGCCTAAGAAATAAGATGGGAGAGTTAGAATATATTGCACTAAATGAAAAATTAGATGATATAGGCATCTTTGAGACCTGGTGGAAAGAGGCTAACCAGTGGGACACTGTCATACCGGGGTACAAATTATATAGTAGTGATAGGGTGGATTGAATAGGTGAAGGGGTAGCATTGTATATTAACAAGAGCCTTGAATCAAATAGATTGAAAGTTCTGCAGGAAACAAAACACTTCTTGGAATCACTGTGGATTGAAATTCCATGTGTAAAGGGGAAAAGGATAGTGATAGGAGTGTACTACCGTCCGCCTGGCCAAGATGAACAGTCGGATGCAGAAATGTTAAAGGAAATTAGGGATGCAAACAAACTGGGCAACACAATAATAATGGGTGATTTCAATTACCCTGATATTGACTGGGTAAATGTAACATTGGGGCACGCTAGAGAGGTAAAATTTCTTGATGAAATCAAGGACAGCTTTATGGAGCAGCTGGTACAGGAGCCGACGAGAGAAGGAAAAATTTTAGACCTCGTCCTTAGTGGAGCGCATGATCTGGTGCGAGAGGTAATGGTGCTGGGGCCACTTGATAACAGTGATCATAATATGATCGGATTTGATATTAGCTTTGAAGTAAGTATACATAGAAAATCAAATACGTTAGCATTTAACTTTAAAAAAGGAGACGATGATAAAATAAGAACGGTGGAAAAAAAACTTGAGGAGCAGCTGCAAGGGTCAAAAATTTACATCAGGCGTGGATGCTGTTCAAAAACACCATCCGGGAAGCCCAGGCCAAATATATTCCGCATATTAAAAAAGGAGGACAGAAGACCAAACAACAGCCTGCGTGTTTAAAAAGTGAGGTGAGGAAGCTATTAGAGCTAAAAGAAAATCCTTCAGAAAATGGAAGAAGGAACCGACTGAAAATAACAAGAAACAGCATAAGGAATGTCGAGTCAAATGCAAAGCCCTGATAAGGAAGGCTAAGAGGGACTTCGAAAAAAAGATTGTGCTGGAGGCAAAAACACATAGTAAAAAAACTTTTATGTATATTAAAAGCAGGAAGCCGGCAAAAGAATCAGTTGGATTGCTAGATGACCGAGGAGTAAAAGGGGCGATCAGGGAAGACAAAGCCGTAGCGGAGAGATTAAATGAATTCTTTGCTTCGGTCTTCACCGAGGAAGATTTGGGTGGGATACAGGTGCCAGAGGAGACCTGAGAAATTATAGACCGGTGAGTCTGACGTTCGTGCCTGGCAAAATGGTAGAGACTATTATTAATAACAAAATTACAGAGCATATTCAAAAGCATGGATTAATGAGACAAAGTCAACATGGATTTAGTGAAGGGAAATCTTGCCTCACCAATGTACTACATTTCTTTGAAGGGGTGAACAAACATGTGGATAAAGGTGAGCCAGTTGATATTGTGTATCTGGATTTAAAAGATGGAAAACAGAGTAGGGTTAAATGGTCAGTATTCTCAATGGAGAAGGGTAGTTAGTGGGGTTCCCCAGGGGTTTGTGCTGGGACCGCTGCTTTTTTAACATATTTATAAATGACCTAGAGATGGGAGTAACTAGTGAGGTAATTAAATTTGTTGATGACACAAAGTTATTCGAAGTCGTTAAATCGCGGGAGGATTGTGAAAAATTACAACAGGACCATACGAGACTAGGAGACTGGGGGTCTAAATGGCAGATGATGTTTAATGTGAGCAAGTGCAAAGTGATGCATGTGGGGAAGAGGAACCCGAATTATAGCTACGTCATGCAAGGTTCCACGTTAAGAGTCACAGACCAAGAAAGGATCTAGGTGTCGTCGTTGATGATACGTTCAAACCTTCTGCTCAGTGTGCTGCTACGACTAAAAAAGCAAATAGAATGTTAGGTATTATTAGGAAAGGAATGGAAAACCAAAATGAGTATGTTATAATGCCTTTGTATCGCTCCATGGTGCGACCGCATCTCAAATATTGTGTTCAATTCTGGTCGCCGCATCTCAAAAAAGATATAGTGGAATTAGAAAAGATGCAGAGAAGGGCGATGAAAATGATAAAGGGGATGGGATGACTTCCCTATGAGGAAAGGTTAAAGCGGCTAGGGCTCTTCAGCTTGGAGAAAAGGCGGCTGAGGGGAGATATGATAGAGGTCTATAAAATAATGAGGGGAGTTGAACGGGTAGATGTGAAGCGTCTGTTTACACTTTCCAAAAATACCAGGACTAGGGGGCATGCGATGAAGCTACAATGTAGTAAATTTAAAATGAATCGGAGAAAATGTTTCTTCACTCAGCGTGTAATTAAACTCTGGAATTTGTTGCTAGAGAATGTGGTAAAGGCGGTTAGCTTAGCATAGTTTAAAAAAGGTTTGGACGGCTTCCTAAAGGAAAAGTCCATAGACCATTATTAAATGGAATTGGGGAAAATCCACTATTTCTGGGATAAGCAGTATAAAATGTTTTGTACTTTTTTGTGGATCTTGCCAGGTCCACAATTTCGGGAATAACTTGTATAAAATGTTTGTACGTTTGGGAAGCTTGCCAGGTGCCCTTGGCCTGGATTAGCCGCTGTCGTGGACAGGATGCTGGGCTCGATGGACCCTTGGTCTTTTCCCAGTGTGGCATTACTTATGTACTTATTTTTTGTGTATCATAATACCTTGTGGAAACTTAAATTTTTAATGACATTTTCTCCAATGATGCCTTACTGGGATTCCAAAAATATCACCAACTTTATTTTTTAAATAAAGAATCTTGATTAGTTTCAATATGTAACTGTGAGTACATCTTTGAAATAATCTCTCTATGGGCCAGATGCACTAAACTTTAATGACTCTTTTACAACCCTTTAACGAACAAGTTTTAAACCTTGACATGCATTAAAGGCCTTCTTCCGAAGACGACAGCAGCTAACGAAAACGGAATGCAGATGAGCAAATTGTTTAGAAACCCTATTGGAATGAGATGCATCAAAGTTTACCGCTTGCCCTAACGCAGGAAAACCACCGGAAAGCTAACGAGAGGTCTATACCTCTCGTTAGGGATGCCCGGCTTCCAAACTGTAATGTTAAAAAAAAAAATCGTGAGGGAGGAGGCAAAAACGCTCGTCAGGACCGTCATTTATGAGCGTCCTTGCCCCCCCCCCCCCCCCCCCCGAGGTCACCGCTGCTCCCCCTGCATTAAAAAGCACAACTTTATCAGCCCCGGCCCTCCTCCCTCCCTCCCTTTCTCCTTTCTTTCTCCCACAGCTCTGCCTCCCGCCATCCTCGGCCCCCCCTCCCAAGTTCGCCGCTGCTCCCCGCTTCCCCCTGCAGCATAAAAATCCAAACTTTAGCAGCCCCGGCCCCCTCCCTTCCTCTCTTCCTTTTTTTCGCCCACAGCCCCGCCCCCCTCCACCTTACCGGGCCCGCGCAGCACCTCTCACCTACGTAGGTTACTTACGTCAGATGGGGGCGGGCCCAGGTCAGGGCAGGAGAGACGTCCTGAAGACTCGCGGCAATCAGATGTTCTTCTTGCCCGTGCAGCGCCTTCACACAGAGGTGAGAGGCGGAGGGGGGGCCCGTGGGGGGGGGGGCGGAGGATGGCGGGAGGCGGAGCTGTGGGCGAAAGAAAGGAAGAGAGGAAGGGAGGGGGCCGGGGCTGCTAAAGTTTGGATTTCTATGCTGCAGGGGGAAGCGGGGAGCAGCGGTGACCTCCCGAAACACACGTGTTTGCGTTTTGGTTTTTTTTCTGGTTGTTGTTTTGACGTTTGTGGCATGCGCAGAGCAGCCAGCATAACGCTTGACTGCTCTGCGCATGCTTTAGGGGCCAATTACCGACGGGGATTACACCAGTTTAATGCATTGTACTTTACAATACCGCACCGAACACATGCGACTTGTTTTTTTGGTGCATTCTTCGTTTTTTTCAAATTTGTTAGGGACTTTTACGTTTTAGATTTTTTTTTACGTTTGGTTGATGCATCTGGCCCTATGTGTCTTTTTCCAAATGTGCATACAGATTTGTTAGGGATCTAACAAATTCTGCCTTGTGATGCAGAAAAATTTCTAACTGTAAAAAAGAAAAAAGGGGTGCATATACTACCAAACATTTGATTTTTGATTGATGGCACCCTCAAATTATTATGCTTTTTCTGAAATGTTGACGTCCTTAACTGCTGTTTCCTTAATTCCATATTTTAAGTGTGATTCCTTGATCTGTGAACAAAGTTCTTGAAAGTGGAGCATACAACTCAAAATATTATTTTAGTGCTTGAGTGTTTTGACTCAGAATAACATTATCAATGAGGCTGGTATAACCTAAACAAAACAGCTGTGTATATTATCTTATAATCAATATTATATACACACAGATTTTATGTGAACCACACCCAAGTCACCTAGCTCTTAAGTACGAGTCCACTGACTGAGGGTTAATAACATTGTTCACACTATAGGGCCAAGCCCTAGGTTTTGACATCCCTGCCTTCAGTTTATCTAGAAATAGACTGAAATAATCTATTTGCATTTAGATGTAGTCTTTTTGTGTGCAGATGTAGAGGAAAACCATCTTGAAGAGCATTCAGGGATGCAGCACCTGACGAGCGATTCAGACAGTGAAGTTTATTGTGATTCTATGGAGCAGTTTGGACAAGAGGAGGTAACAAAATGATTTGTAAATATTTTCCTTGTATAATATAAGGGGAAGAGAACACAGAAGGCACACCATCTGGCTTTATTCTTTCCTTTAATACAAGGATAATTCTGTTTATAAATCTTGAATCATGATTAATGAATCCACTCAAGACACTTTAAAATCCCACTTCAAATCTGTAAATCACTTTTTACTTACTCAGGTAAAATGAGTCAGTTCTAGAACAGTGCTACCATTTAGGTGCCATAAGAACACAGGTAGTGAGCCTGTTCTATAAGGACACTTACAGAAGTATCCTTATAGAAGGCTAACTTAACCCAGCATGAGCATACCTAAATGTAGGCACTAACATTTATGATGGGTCTAAGGCTTACATTTATTTATTTATTATCTCATTTGTACCCCACATTTTCCCAACAGCGTCAGGCTCAATGTGGCTTACAGCGCACCGCATAGGCAGATGGCAATGCAGCAAAATTAAGCTAATACAACAGAAAACATACACAAGTACTATTGGGGAGGATGGGGAAGAGATGGAAGGAGCAGGGAAACCAAGAAAGAGGAGGGAAGGGTGGGTGCGTCCAAGATTGTCACTAGGTTGATGTGTATCAAGTAGAGTCCTTGGGATAAGCTTTTCCAAATAACAGGGTCTTAAGTGATTTCCTGAAATTTAGATGGTTGTGGATGGTTTCCATAGTTTTTGGTAAAGAGTTCCATAGTTGCGAGCTGATGAAGGAGAAAGATGAGGCATACGTGGATTTGTACTTAAGTCCGGTGCAGTTTGGGTAATGAAGGTTTAGATACGAACGGGATAGTCTCAATGCATTCCTGGGTGGTAGGGTGATTAGATTAAGCATGTAGCTAGGGACTTCATCATATAGAATTTTGTGAACTAGGGAGCAGATTTTAAAGATGATTCGTTCCTTGACAGGAAGCCAATGTAATTTCTTTCGGAGCTGTTTGGCACTTTCAAATTTGGATTTTCCATAAATTAATCTGGCCGCTGTGTTTTGGACCGTCTGTAGTTTCTTAATTAGTTGTTCTTTACATCCAGCGTAAACTCCGTTACAATAATCCAAGTGGCATAAAACGATGGACTGTATTAGGTGACGAAATACCTCTCTCCGGAAGAAAGTTTTTATTAGTTTTAGCTTCCATAGCGAGAAGAACATTTTCTTTGTGGTGGAGTTTATTTGACTTTCGAGCGAAAGGTTGCGGTCAAGAGTGACTCCCAATATTTTGAGGCTTTCTAAGATGGGAAGGTTAAGGCTGGGGGTGATTAAGGTTGAAGGTCTGTACTTGTTGTGTTGAGATGAAAGTATGAGACAGTGCGTTTTGTCAGGATTTAGCTTTAGTTGGAAAGATGTTGCCCAAAAGTACATCGTATTTAGACAGTGGTTGATTTCTTTAGTGATCTCGTTCAAATCATTTCTGAAGGGTATATAAATTGTAACATCATCAGCATATATGTGCGGGTTTAGTCCTAACTTACTTAAGTTAATTTTAGTGCATAGATGTGATGTTTATACATAAAACTTACAGTATTCTGTAAGTATCCCACATGAATGACAGCCCCACCTATGTCCTGCCCATGCCACTCTCCTTGCAGGTTGAGTGCATAAATGTAGAATCACATTTAGGTATGTTGCTGCCATTTACTTGGGTAAGTGTACATGGACAGCAGTATTCTATAAATTAAAATGTGCAGAAGGCACTTAAATTAGGCAACCTGTTATATAGTATGAGGGGCTTACAGGGTTACTAACCCACCAGATTCTTGATCTGCTTGTAAACATTTGCTTCATGTGCCCGGTATTTTGTTTTTTTTTAACAGAGACTTGGTTATTTGAAGAATGATCCAATTTTAAGAGAAATATGCCCACCCCATCCCCCCAGGCTATAAAATTCTTTATTTGCCAAGAGATGATAAACATGGGGGAGGCATTGCAATGACTTTTAAGGATTCGGCCTTCATTAGAAATAATGGCTTGTGAGAATTCTGATCCTTCCTTAATGAATAAGATCTTTTTTTATTTTATTCTCCTCCAGGAAAGTGGCTTGACATTGAGTATAGCACTATATATGGGGCTTCTCTTACAAAGCTGCACTAGCAATTCCTGCACGAGATCTGTTTTTTATTTTATCCTCCTGGAAAGTGGCTTGAGACTGAGAAAACATTTTACGATTTTATAGCATTATATATTGGTCTCCTTTTACAAAGCTGCACTATCTGTTTGTTTTGGGGGTCTCTTTGTTTGTTTTTTTTATTATCCGTACGATTTTATAACATTATACATCGGGCTACTTTTACAAAGCTGCTCTAGCAATTTCCACACGGCAAATGCAATGAAGTCCATAGGAATTGAATGGGCTTTGTCGCATTTGCCACACCAGAATCACTAGTGTGGCTTTCTAAAAGGAGCCTGTTATAAATTCAGACTGTTTGTTAGGAGATATAAATTTGCAGCTAGAAAATGTTGATCCTAAGGTAAAAGATCTGTTGTGATTTTTAGATTCATTAGGACAGTCTTACCCAACCTTCTCGAGTTCACATGGGAAGGGCCATCAATTAGACTTGATTTATTTTAGAAAAGAGCCCAAAGGGGGGGGGGGCACATTTTGGCCTGCCTGCCTCCCTGCTGCTGTCTTCCCTCCGCCACCTCTGCCACCCCCCCCAGCCGCCGCTGGAAGGTACCACCGCTGCCTCCCCGCTGCTGCCACAAGTACCCAACCCCCACCAGCTAAAGCGTCTGTCCCGCGCTGGTCTTACATTACTGGGGCCCTGTCCTGTTTTTCAGCGCCGTGCATGCTCATTTTAATGAAACTGACGGGGTCGTTGTTGGCAGGGAGTGCTTCAAGGTGGCAGCATTCACTGATAACCTATTAGTTCTGCTTACTGATCTGCGGAATTCCGCTGGGTGCACTTTTGGAGGCTTTCGGAGAATTCATTGATTTTGCGGGTTTTCTATTAAATCTAGACAAATCGGAGGCTCTGGCTACCTCACCAGATGGCAAGCTTTCCTGGCCTGGGACGTTTTCCCTGTGATGGGCAGATCGGTTTTTCAAGTATCTGGGGGGTTTTCTTACGCCTGATGTGGCTGATCTGTACCTCCTTAATGTGACTCAGATGATGCTTAAAAAGATTAGCTCAAGTTATCTGCAGCAGGGCCCATTTTATTCCTATGGACCCTTCTGCAGATAAAGCGAGCTAATCTTTAGTAAAGACCCCCTTAGTCATCAGGTTTTTTTTGTTTTTGTTTTTTCCAGTTTCATGATTATTCGGCTAGTCGATGTTCTACTGCTGCACCAGAAAAGCAATTACTTTACTATTTGTGTTTTCTGGCCCAGAAATGTATACTCCAATGGTGGAGTAACATCCCACTGACTATGACACAGTGTTTGAGTGTGGTTTGTTCGATGATGGTTCTTAAAAGGCATAGAGCGTGTTGGCAAGATGCTGGCTGCTGTACCTACATGTACAATCTGATTGGCCTTCCTATCAGGAATTGTTCTAGATCTTCTCGAACTTATCTTAACTTACACCTTCCCAACTGTAAAGGAATCAAATACAAAACATACTATGCATCCAATTTCTCCGTTATAGGCAGCAAGCTCTGGAATACCGTACCACGATCGATTCGTATAGTCAATAATCATCTACCCTTCTGGAAACTACTTAAAACTCACCTTTTCAAGCAAGCCTACTCGTATGACTTGACTTAAATTAGAAATCCATCTGCGATACCTGGATCTGATTACTTAGCAGAACTTAATATGTTGTTTTGTTTTTTCCTTTTGAATTCATCCCTCTCCGAACCATTATCATATATTCTTTCTTTTTCACAATACTTTACCCAACTTACACCCTCTTCTGCTCCCGACCTGTACCACCTTCCTCCCTTATCCTTTCTTAGTCCACCTCTTTATATATTATATTCAAATGTTTTATCCATTTTGTGCTATCTTGTAAATTTGTTTTTTATGTAAGCCGCATTGAGCCTGCTACAGGTGGGAAAGCGTGAGTTATAAATGTTACAATACAATACTAAGTTTTTAAAAAAGGGAGCCAATTTGGAATAGTGCGTCACATGGGGCACGCAGCTGGATTCTCAATTATTAGCTCAGAAGGTCTCTTGTATTTGTTTGTCGGGTATGGTTCTGGCTTAAGGACATCGCAAAAATCGGACCCATTATTGGGATACTCTTGATAGAGGGAGGGATTAGAGTGGGTTAAGGGGAAGGGATAGAGTTAATAATGGAAACTGAACATATTTAGTTTTCCAATCTCGTTGATATAAGACTTGCTGTTATCTTTTAGACTGTTCTTGGATTTTGACTTCTGCTGTCCTGTCTTTGTAATTTTCAGTTTTTAATAATAATTTTTTAAAAATTGAACCCTCTAGGAACAGAAATACCTCCTGTACCTGAATGTACACCACTTCAATAGCCTTCAGGATTACTGGTGTATATTCAGGTACAGTAAGTATTTTTCTCACCCCGGAGGGATAATGATTATTTTTTGTTAAAGGCGTGGAGGTAGGATATAAACCTTGGTTGTTCCTTGGTTCTCAGTCTACCGCACTAATCATTTGGCAGCTTCTCAGACTTGCATTCAGCTCTTAAGATTGTCCATAATATGTGAAGCTCTCATAGACCCTGGTATCCCTTGCCAATTTCACATTGAAAGGAGAAGGAGGGGAACAACAACCACCAGGGGATTAGAGAGGTGTCATGCATTAATCCTTCCAGTGGACAGCTGCTCAATCAGAGCAACTTTCTGTAATCTGGATGTGCCAACGTCCATCTTTTTAGACTTGGACATTCCTTAGCCTTCTGGGATCGGAGTTGAATATCCGTATTTTAGGACCTCTTTAGTCCCACTCAAAACTTGTCCAGATGATGCCCCCTTGCCATATGAATGTACTACAGTGTTAGACATCCATATCCTGCCTTTGTAAAATTAGAATTTGGACATCCATGCAATATGTATGTCTAAATACCAGTTTTCAAACGTCCAAAATAAGAATAGAGCTTTTAAAATAACCACCATAGCGTGTCTGGTGTCCTGGCTTTCAGAAGAGATTCAACAAGGCCATAACGTTGTATTTTTTTTTTTTAATGGAAGAGGTTTGTTATTTGGTGTGCTGGAAATGTCCTAGATCCTTTTTTATTTGATACAATAATATATACCGTATTTTTCGGACTATAAGACACACTTTTTTCCCCCAAAATTTGGGAGGAAAATGGGGGGTGCGTCTTATAGTCCAAAGGTAGATTTGGCCGCCCGCCCTCCGAGTTCGGGATCGCCCTCCCCCGGCCCTGTCACCACTTCTTCCTACTCACATCACGCAATCTTCCCAGGTGGTCTAGTGACGTCGGGGCAGGAAAGAGCCCCCTCTTTCCTGCCCAGCGCACTGCTCTCCATCCTCCTGTATGCAGCCTGACGGTCTCGGCAAGATTCAAAATGGCCGCCGAGAATTGAAGTCTCGGCGGCCATTTTGAATCTCGCCGAGACCGTCAGGCTGCATACAAGGACGATGGAGAGCAGCGCGCTGGGCAGGAAAGAGGGGGGCTCTTTCCTGCCCCGACGTCACTAGACCACCAGGGAAGATCGCGTGACGTGAGTAGGGAGAAGTGGTGACAGGGCCGGGGGGAGGGCGATCCCGAACTCGGAGGGAGGGATTCGGACAAGACGCACCGGAGCAGCTAGGTTTTATAGGAGGGAAAAAGGAAAAAAAAAATTTTCCTATTTCCCTCCTCTAAAACCTAGGTGCGTCTTATGGTCCAGTGCGTCTTATAGTCCGAAAAATACGGTACTCATAATTGCTGCCACAGAAAAAATATGTTGCCTGTTGCAGTTCCATTAGTTATATTCCCCCCTTTTTTTTTTTTCTCTTGAAGATAGACAGTAGCTAGGGAATCACATGTTGTGAGGTCTTGCTATCATGCTTGTCCAATTTTTCCTTTCAACCTGCCTCTCCCTACTCTGCTCTCTGACAGACAAGGGTTGGAAAGAATTCCATGAGCCATGCTCCACATGCTTTCTTCACTTAGTTGAGGGGCAGTCTTTACTAGCAAGGTAACAAGCTGATGGCTTTACTTTGATTTTATATCGGTGAACACAAAGGGGATGCAAGACTTTTTGCATTTGTAATAGAAAGATATTTCCTTTGATTGGTAGTTCTTGGTCAGTGGGCACAAGATAACTTAGAAAAATGTATCTCATATTCATATTCTTTAGATTAACTAAATGTTTCTTATTTTAGTCTTCAGAAATCTTCATATTAAGCCAGAGACCTGTACAGCATTCTTCACGTTTCTTATCAGAAGATCATAGTGGACTTTTGGATGTCATTTTTACTGAAAATACTGGGGATACGATAAATATTGTTGAAGGGAAGGGGGTGATCAAAGCTGGAGGAGAAGATGGCAAAACAAGTGGCAGAGGACCTCAGAAAGAAAAAATGAGTGGTGAGAGAATGGAATTCTCTGGACCCCGAAGAGGACGAGGTAGGTATCCCTTGCCATTTCTTAATAAATACCTGTTTGGGCAGCATAGGCTAAAATGGGATATCTTACTACCTTCATTTTTGTGAATGATGTGGCCCAAGTTCTGGCAATGGAAATTTGAGGTAAATATTATTCTTATGTAAATCCTTCAGTGGATAAGGAGAACCCACAAGCAAGCAAGCTTCAGTGCTAAAATGAGCCCAAAATTCTAATTTGGCCATGCTTTGGTTTTGCCTCCTCCCCCATTGTGAAGACAGTTTGACCACTCTCTGTGCCCTCCCTGATCACAAGCTGCACCCTCCCCAGGCCTACCTTAGAAGCCCTGGTGGTGTAATGGCCTCTGAAGTAGGTGCAATCCTCAGTCAAAATGGCTGCTGCATGAGGTCACGGCAGCCATTTTGAGAGCACTCCTGTGGTATGTTGGTTCAAGTCTCAAATTGACTGCCATGACCTCTCATGGAGCCAGCATGGCAGGAGTGACTGGGGATCGCTCTTGCCCCGAAGAGGCCACTAGACCACCAGGGCTTCTAAGGAAGGCTCAGGGAGGGTCCACTGATGGTGGGAGGGCAGAGTTTGTGGTCAAGGAGGGGGGACCTGCTCGCTGATGGGAGGGAGGAAGGGTGACTCCAGGGGACCCAACTTATGCAGGCACGGGAGGGGGGCACTTTGGTTATGGTTTCAGCTGAAACCAAGCAGCAAACTTTAGCTGCCCTTTCAGTTTCGGTCACTCTCTGGTACATATTGTCACGTTCCCTACTGTGACCTGTGGCATCTCCACGGGCAGCACGATGTTCCCGCCACCAAAACTGGCACTGCGCATCGGGGTTCCTTGGGTGGCGCGTTCACTTTCCCTTCCTCCCTGCACTTCCGCGCCGTCTTCTTTCCCCTTTGTTTCCATGGAGCACTTGTTGCGGTCCCGAATGCTCCGTCCCGCCTCCTGCCCTGCTGGCATTGGGTGTCCCCGTGGCCCACCTCTTTGGCTCCTCCTCTCTTGCTGCTCCTATCCTTTTGGCTGCTCCCTTTCCTGTTTCTCCCTCCTGCTGCTCTGCTCCTATTGGGCAGCCTGTTATTCTTTCCTCCTTCTCCCTGCCCTATGGCAGCTCTCCCTCTCTCAGCTGGCTGTTGATGACGTTAGACGCCAGCACTATTTCAGCTGATCCTCATTTCTCCCTGTTGCTTCGGCTTCTACTCCAGTAGGTGGTTTTAAGCTCTGTTCTGTGGTCTTTCCTATTTACCCTTGTCTCTGAACTCGGCCTGTTGACCCTGCGTGGACTTTGACTACTCTCTGTGCCTGCTGCCTGCCTACTGACCCAGCGTCTGCCTTGACTACTCTATGTGCCTGCTGCCTGCCTACTGACCCAGTGTCTTCCTTGACCTCTCTTTGTGCCTGCCGCGTGCCTCTTGCCCTCTGGGTTTCTACCTCGCTCCTGATCCTTACCATCTCCTCCTCTCGGCTCCTGTTTTTCCTGGCCCCTGCTCCCATAAGTCCTGCCGGCTGCCTGTACCTAGGGGCTCAACCTCTGGGGAGCGGCGGTCATTGCAGGTGAAGTCTCAGGGTTGCCCGACCGCCAAGTCCGGACCTGGGGTCGCCTCCTCTTCAGGGCACATCAGGGTTCTACTCAGCACAAGGACTCGCGAGTCTGACACATATTGACCCGCTGGCAAAAGCAATGTGAATAACCTATGATCATCTGTCTTATAATATGAAGGTAGATAGTACTGCAATGCATTGTTACATCTATGGATTTGATTTTGAAGATCTATAGATTTTTTTTTAAATACGCACTAGTGCTAGTGGTATTTTTTTTCTTATAATTTAATATCCACCTGAAAAAGGTATGTTTGGCTGCACTGGTTCCAGGTTTGTTTATGTCAGATGAGAAGTTGCTGTGATGTATGATGTAGATAGAAGGCTAAGGTTCCTTTATTGAACTATTTCTGCAACTCTGCAGTGTGGCTTTATAAAGAATGCAGGAAATACAATGGATTGGTAAAGAGAGAGTTCTGAGACTACCTTTTGGAAGACACTTTGGACAGGTTTGAAACACTGTTCTTCCCAAATAGGAATTTGTCCATGTTGTGAGTAATAGACAAGAATATGAATTTAATTCATTCTCTTAACTGATGTAATGGTAGATAGGGAGATGGTTTTCCAAAAGATACTCTCTAATGTTGTTTTGCTGACTGGTTCAGAAGGAGCTGTCATAAATTATACCAGAACAATATTAAGGGTCATGCTAGTGACAGAGCTCAAAATGGAGGTCTTATATTCATTAAACGTTTCATGAAATGAGTTACTAAGGCAGTGGTTCCCAAACATTCTCGGTTCAAGGCACCCTTAGTGTGTCAGTAATTTTTTCACGGCACCCCTAAGTCAAAAGAAATATAACATGGCATAACAGTTCTTATTTAAGTAGTTAGGTCCAAACAATATTAAATTGAAAGAAAAATATTTTATTCTTAAATAACCATAATTACTTATAAATGGGATTTGTGTGCCTTCTCAAACCTCACCCCATCTACCTTACATCAGCTCTCCATCTCCTTCCACCTCATCCAACTTTTTCTCCAAACCTCCCCCATGGCACACGCCATCCTATGTGCAAATTTTACATTGCACAGAATTCCCCCAGGAGAAATAACAGTACTAGAACACAAAATATAAAGAACAAAATTCCATTTTAGTTTTGTTGGATCTTTTTACAGCATGGCCAAGGGGAAAAAATACTGTTCTATATCTAATCTAAATTTAAATAAAACGAAGCATTTTATTGGTTTTAATTTAAGACAGTTCTGTTTTTGTGGGGGGTTTTTTGCATTTGGGGGGGGGGGGCGGTTTAGGCCATGTAAAAATTTGTATTCCAACAACAACTCTAATATTCCTATCTAGATTCAAACAACAGAGCCAAACACTGTGTTGAAGGGGTTTTTTAGTTTTAGTTTTTTTTTTTTTTTAACCTGGCTGGGCTGGCCTGGGCTGGTCTGGGCTGTAGAAGAGCTCCACTGGGCTCACAGGGGGCCAGGCAGTACTCCAGGCTCCAGAGGCTTTTTGGCAGGTGGGTACTGATTGCTTCTCTCAGTGCTGGGCTGGGGTCTGCACTATACATGACCGCAGGGGCAGGCCTGAAAGCTACAGCTGCAGTGTTGCACTACAAAATCACTCTCTGATTCTATATGTTCTTGGGATTAAACCTAGGTGACCTAATCTTGCTGATTTGTGCAACTAGAGTACTTCTTGGTCGAGGAGAGTTGTGGGGATGTCAGTGGATGGACACATCTTCATTATGGATGCAGCTGCTGGATACTGGTTTGGATATGAGTTGACCCTAAGAAGTCTTTTTGAGTGACATACAGTGTTGATGCTTATTTGGAGCTGGACCATAGGTGCAGGGCTGTGCAGATCGGAGGTCAAAGAATCTGGAATGGCTACACAAAGAGCGTTGTTCATGTTCTTGCCATATGGGGCTCTACTGTTAGGTGGAGGTACCCATTATATAAATACCTGGGTTAGAGCCCAATGACGTTTGCTGTTGAATTTTTTTTTTAATTATATATGTAGTTCATGCTTTGATTCTGTTCTATATGTCTGAAGTTTAATTGAACCCCTGGGCTGTTGGGACGCAGTGATGCCCGGATTGCTGACGCAGCTGTTGCACATGATGATGAAATATACTTTGTTATGGTAGTGTGCTGTGCTGGTGCCTGTGCCACACCTTGTGAGTACTGATAGTTGTGATTGAAAGGAGCATTGCAGGGGTGGGATTTTTTTGTTTGTTTCTCTCTCTCTCTCATATATGGTGTTCATGCTTTGATTCTGCTCTACATGTTTAAAATGTAATTGAATCCTTGTGTTGTTGGGACACAGTGATGTCCGGATTGCTGACACAGTTGCTGCACATGATGACGAAATATACTTTGCTATGCAGGTTCCTGTGTCACACCGTATGAGCACTGACTGCTGTGATTGGATGGAGCATTGTATGGGTGCTTTTTTTTTTTTTCAAGATGTTTCAGGGTTCTATAATACTTTCCAAGGGGCAAATTTAGGTTTCAATTTAAATGCTGGTTCGAATTGTTATCCTATAAAGGAGGATGGGTTTGGGCATTCGGGGTGGGGGGGGGGGGGTTCTCACACGGGGCTTGTCCAAGAGTTGATTGGACTTCTTTGATTTATGGGGTCAGATGGGTTTGGGAAAGGGGAGTGGGGGGTTAGTGTTTTGTGGGGGGGGGGTTGTAAGGGGGAGGGATTGCTATGATGGGGTTGGTTATGGATGCAGGTTTTCTTTGGGATTTTTGTTTTTGATAGTGTGTGTTGGGAAGTGGTGTGTGCTGATCTAGAGAGTGATTTCGGGTCAACTGATTCCCTTTTCTTCTGGGTTGATCGGGGGGTTGCTGGCTGGGACAGCCGCCCAAGAATAAGGTTAATAGTTGAATTTCTGAAGGTGTTTCTGCTGGTTTATAATAAGTGATGCTGGTTAAACTGGTATCATGAAGTGTGAATGGAGTCTCCTCACCCATTAAGAGGCAGAAGATCCTGCAGGCCTTGAATCAACAGAAAGCTGATATTGCGTTTTTGCAAGAGACCCACTTGTCTTCATCAGAGCATTCTAAGTTTAAGTGTTGGTGGGTTGGACAGGTGGAAGAGGCCCCAGCTCTGGGTCGTAAGGCTGGTCTGCTGGTTCTCTTCTGGAAAGGCTTGGACCTGGTGACACATCAAACATGGAGAGACCCCAAGGGCAGATTTTTGTTAGTGAAGGCTTCGGTAAATAAAAAAAACTATTATTGCTTTGTAATGTATACGGGCCTAATGTCTATGACCATAATTGGGTGAAATCCATAATACGTAAAGTTGCTGGAGTTGTAGATATACCCATCGTTATGGGAGGGGATTTCAATATGGTTCATGACCCTGCCACGGACAGATCTAAAGGCCCTGGAGGGGAGGTGGGTTCGATATCAAAGGGAATCCCGCTGCTATGTTCCAGTCTAAAGTTACTGGACGTTTGGAGAACCTTGAATCCAGTGGATAGAGACTATACTCATTTATTGAGGGCACATGGCTCACAATCTCGGATCGATTATTGGCTCGTGTCTTCGGAGTTGTTTTCCTCAGTAGTTTCAGCTGGAATTGGAGCGTACAGTGTCTCAGATCACACGTGCATTTGGTGTTTGGTAGATCTGAAAGGTCCCGATGGTGCTCCGTATGTTTGGCACTTCTCTCCTAATTTTATTGGGACCCGGCCTTCCGAGAATTTTTGATACAAAAATGGTTGGACTACCAGCTTCATAATGACGGTTACAAAGATCAACCAATTCCTGTAAATGGTTTGATGACTAATGCAGTAATTTGTCTGATATGCATCATGGGGGGTTAAAGCTATTGTATACTGTTCTGACTGGTTGTTTTGTACGTTGTGTCATCAATAAAAATTGTTGAAAAATAAAGGTAAGGCAGTATTCAGATCAGTAGTGGGCAGGAAAGCTTCTAGGAAATTGTGCAAGAGTAGGGATGCATCCATCTGCTGCAGTATGCAGGATCTGTTTTTACTTGTTTTCAGTGGCCCTACAGCATAAGCTGAATCAGCTGCTTGAGATGCATCCAGGTGCACAGAGCATAAGGTCAAACTGCTTGGATGTTATTTTTCACCTTTGGCCTTCTTGCTGTGCTTACCAGCAGTATGTGTGCTCTGGTCTGCAGCAGAGCCTGTTGGTACTTAAAGCTGGGGTGGGGAGTGATTTCAATGTGGTCTTGCTAATAATTTGGACATCCTGGGGAAAATTGGGTCTGTTGTAATGATGGTCATTTTTAGAGGAACCTTACTTGGCAATATATTAAACATGTTGCTATAATCCTCTTCAGCCATTATTTTGTAATGTTAAGAAACTGTATCTATATCTCAGCTCACAGAAAAACAGAACTAACAGACAAAAAAACAACCAGAGAGGACTGCATAGCACTTGCTAGGATCTATGGAGAATGTTCTGTAGTAGTGTTCTGTCAGAGTAACTATATATGAGCAGCTAGCTGCATGATTATGCTGTCTGGGGAGAACTCTCATCACGGTAAGCAACTCTACTTTTTCATATTGGGCCTGTAGACAATGTCATTGGATTAGTGCAAAGATAAAAAGGGAGAAATAGTATACATTTTTAGAATATGTTGCAACTTTTGCTCCTTAGTAGTGACATTAGGAATGGAAGGGTACTGTAACTACTGAAATTGACACTTTTTTTTTTTTTCCCGAATCTAGTGAGTCGTATGCAGCCTATGGGTGTGGGTTCTCGTGGTGGAGAGATGGGTAGTGGTGGTGATGGTGAACGTGGAGGCTCTGAGAGAGGACCAAAGGATAGCCTGAATGAACAGATCGCCATTGTACTCGTGCGGCTTCAGGAAGACATGCAGAGTGTTCTTCAGCGACTGCACACACTGGAGGCCCTGGCTGCCTCTCAAGTAAATGCCTTTTTTTTTTTTTTAATCTTGTATTCCACAGTTTTTCCAAGCAAGTTTAATGCAGGGTACATAATAATTTTGAACATTTAAACAAATGACTAAAAATATGGTAAATGACATCTGTGGCAGGACAATAGTATTAACTATTTCGTTTATCTACCCTAGTGATTCTGTTAATCCTTTCCTTTATACCATTCATTGTAACTACAATTTATGTTTTAAATACAGGCTATTAATAATATAATAATCCAGTTTAGATCATTCTTAATCCTCTTCAATTTAGAGATAGAGAACTTTATATATATATATGAATGAGCAATTTTTAACCATCAAAATTACTTCAAATAATTCAATAAATATATATTTTATCTTGAACCTCAGTGATGTCAGTCGCCTTTCTTATGTATAAGGTCAACTTAACGACATCTAGTTCTTCATAGGTTCTTCATAGAACATTTAGTTCTTCATAAGTTCTTCTTCTTGTTAAATCTAACCAGTATTGTTTTATAACTTATCAACCATTATTAAATACAGGCTAACCATTCATTGTAACTACAATTTATGTTTTAAATACAGGCGTTAATCCTGTTTTGTCTCCAACTTTACCCATTGCTGACACTTCTTTGAGCTGTATTGAGTTGCTTTGTTTTGTTCATAGTTTTGATATTTGAAACCATTGATAGATGTGTTCGTACCCTTTGTCAGAGTTATGACTCTGGAAGCATCCTAGAGTATGAATAAATGAAGCAGATTTGCAGTCTTGTTTCTGAACGTTCACATGCAGACAGCAGACTCAGCAGGGCCATGGAGCAATTATTTGGTTTTCCTTCCTTCAGCTTATTGTCCATCCTTCTAAGCAAGCTCAGAGTGGTTTACAGAATTTAACAAAGAAATAAAAAAAGGAAAACACAAAACAAGATGGCAGCCATCTCAGATGTCTCATTAGAAGTTCCTTCTAATTTTGAGAGTTTACTTTACCTTAGGTCTTATTTTCTTCTTTGCTGATATGCTGAAGCATAAAGGGAAGACCTTGGCTCTTCCACCTGCGATGCAGCTTCTGCTTACTCTGGTCAGTTTATGATGTGGAGCTTTGCCAAGCCCTGCTGCTGGGACGAACCTGAAGTTCTGAGATCGAGTCAAGATTACCTTTATTGTTTCTCTCCTTTCTAGTCAAGATTACCTTTATTGTTTCTCTCCTTTCTAGGTGTCACGATTGTGACTGTTTTTCATGCCTGCACTCACCTTGCCCCCGGGTGACCAGGGCCTGTGGTTGCTGTGGACTGTGTTTTCCCTGTTTCTCAGACATCTTCCAGGTTCCATTCTGGTCCTGATGTTCTAGCACTCCAGACTTGCCCTGAGGTTTCTGCTGCCAAGCCTCACCTGTGACATCAGTAATTGCCTTGATTAAGCACCTGAGAACTTTCAGGCTTTGCCTTTGCAACAGAGGTCTTCAGATGTGCTTTCGTCTGTGAGTGCTTGTTGCAGTTCTAGCTCTGCTAGTTCTTGTTCTGTGTGTCTTAAAGCTTCAGTTCCTTACTGTTTGTATCTAGCTGCTCTGTGTGTTTTAAAGCTCCAGTTCCTTACTGTTTGTATCTAGCTGCTCTGTGTGTCTTTAAGCCTTTCTTCCTTACTGCTGTATCTGCCCTGTGTGTCCTTTAGCTTCTGTTCCTTACTGTCTTTAGCTTTAGTTCCCTGCCTGCTTGTGCATCCTGCTTGTGTCTGCCTTGCTTGAAAGTCCTGAATCCAGTCCAGCCAAGCCAAGTCTGTTCCAGCTTTTGGTTCCAGTCCAGCCAAGTCTGTTCCAGCATCTGGTTCCAGTCCAGTCCAGCCAAGTCTGTTCCAGCTTTTGGTTCCAGCCAAGCCAAGTCTGTTCCAACTTTTGGTTCCAGTCCGGCTAAGCCAAGGCTGTTGTCGCAGTTTGGGTGGTTTTCCTGCTGTTGCCGGTCTCTGGCAGCAGCCCAAGGGCTCACTACTCCAGATCACCCCCAGTGGCGTGACACTAGGCAAGCATTAGCTTGGGCCTCTTCCCCTGTGGAAGCAGAATGACCTGTTATGTCCAACATAGCTACTGTCCTCATACACATCTGGCAGGTACTTGATGAGCCTGGGCATCTTTCCTCAGTAGCTTCTGAGCTCCTACGCCTATGACAAGGAGAGCTATCTATGAGTCTATATGCCATTCAATTCCAGATCCTGGTCTCTGAACTGCAATGGAATCAGGAGTCCCAGGTGGCTATCTTTTGGCATGGCCTGGAGGAGCCACATTAAGGATGAACTGGTGGGACAGAATCTCCCTACCAGTTTGGGTGACCTGATTTTCCCTATGCATCAAGGTGGACATCCATTTTCAAGAGAGGGCTAAGGAATGTGGAGATAAATGCTGCTCTACATGGTCATCACCCCAGTTTCAGGATCACACAGATTCTCAGATGCTAGCTTCTCCTGCCACCCTGGAAGAAGAGGTTCCCGTGCAGATAGGACATTCTAGACTTTCAGAGGAAGAGAAAAAGTGTCAGAGGTCAAATATCTGTCTATATTGTGCAGACCTGGGACATTATGCTAAACATTGTCCCAGGAAACTGGTAACATTTCCAGACCTAGGAGTTGTGGTGGTGATGTCCCTTGGTCCTTCCCAAGGAGTTCTGACCTTCCTCTGTACTCTCCCTGTTACCCTTCTATGGGACAATAAATAGATCGTAGTCCAAGCTTTTCTTGATTCTGGCACAGCAGAGAACCCTTTGGATGAATGACTGATATGCCAGTATGACATTTCTGTGAATCCCCTCAGAGAACCCCTTTGCGTTTCCTCGGTCTACAGAGACCCACTGCCAGAGCATCTGCAGGCTATTATTCAACCTATTTCTCTACAAGTGGGTTCTCAGCATCAAGAGATGATAGACCAATCCGAGGAGTACATTAAACTCTATCAGGTCATTTTGGGGCTTCTCCGGTTGCTGAAACATGAACCTGTATTACTTCCTCCCGTTTCTTAGCCCTCACAGGAAGGGGGGAAGCATAGGAAAATAATAATAAGAAAGAGAACTTAGACTCCATTAGGCGCAGCCAGTAAATTACCTTTATTATTTATTTATTTATTTATTTATTTATTTATTTATGGCATTTATATCCCACATTATTCTCACCCATGGGCAGGCTCAATGTGGCGTACAATAGTCTAGTAAACAACATTAATACAAAATACAGTAATTAGTGTCAGAGAAGAGAAAGAGGAACAGCAGGAGGGAGAGGGAGAGAGGGGAAGGTGACAAGTTGTCAATAAGGCTGCCGTGGTTCAGAAGGATGTAGTATCTCACAGAGCCAAAAATACAAAATAGTTCGGTTCTCTCCCTGGACCAGGTTGCCAATCAGCAGTGCACATCCTGAAAGACAAGGTCTGCTCAGCTAATACTGCCCCGGACATCACATATATACTGTTACAAGTTACATTTTCCCAGAAATCATGTGATTTCCCATAAACCAGAACCATTAGGTAGCCTTATACCATATATGGATTGGTCATGTATTCTATCAGTCTCTCCTGATGTATTTGCACGTGAACAGTCGGTGGCCATTGGTTAATTACGTATGATTTCTGTGTCAGTTCTGCGTGCACAGCCAGAACAGTACCCTTGTGTCCTCTCTCTGTCTATCTCCCTTAGCCCTCACACTGTGTCCTCAGCCTGTCAGCAACTGCCAAGGTTACATCCACCTTATATGAAAAACATACTCAGCTGCAAACTAAATGTTATGAAGTGTCAGTTCTCAGCGCCTGAGAAAGCAATGATTGTTACAATAGATGCTGAGCTAGTAGGGTAACATGTGAGAACCAAACTGAGCAGAGTACAGGCCTTAGGCCTAGCCCTTAGGAACAGGCCTAAGCAAAGGAAAGCATATAGAAACCTCATATTTTACTGGCACTCTGGAAACATTCTAGCCTGGGGTCCAGCCTGTTCTCAGTCTTGCTTTGTCTGTTCAACCTCAGCTAACCTCGACCAAGATGGATTCACCTCAGGGCAAGCCTTCCATCTTAGAATCCTGACCCAACTTGGACCCTGCAAAGATTCTTGCTGTCTCCTAGATCATTGTACCCCCAGAGAGAACTCCGGACCCCAAGTGGTCAAGGAAGCGGACCTTGCTCAGCACATGCAACTTCAAATGTACATGATTCACAAGATGTTCTAGACGTCAGAAGGTTAAGGAGGATAATACGTGGAAACCTACTATCAGTGTTCATGCTGCCCATTCCTTGAGCCTTCCCAGTAGGCATTCTCCTGATAGTATTCAGAGTTTCTGATGGGGTAATTTCTGCTTCCAACATCTCCCTTACTGTAATTGGGATTTGAGGTAAACTGGCTTGCTATAAATATTTATAGATTCTTGTTTTATTGCCTTATCTGTACTATATAACCTATAAAATTTCATAAACTGGGCTTGTATGTCTCTTTCCTTATGTAGAAGTTTCCCTTTCTCATTTTTAATCTGTAATTTGCCTCTGCTTTTTGTCTCCTCTTCAGTTTCTTAGCCAGTAACGCCCCTGATTTATAGGTTTGATCTGTAATCTATAATCAATATTATCAATATAAAGCTGTTTCAATTTCACTTGAAGTTGCTCTAGCTAATAATAATTGTCCTTAGCTTCTGGGGTTTTTTTAAAGTTTTTTTATTTATCATTTTACTTAATTACATTCACATTTATCACGTAAGGAAAAACAGAAATTAATATAAGGAAAAAGAAAAAAACATTTTCTCTCAATAATATATATAATTGTCCACAATTGGGGGATCCAAGATCAGGAAAACAATCTCAAAGAAAATAAGAAAAACACCAAGTGGTTAATCTTACAAATTCATATTTTCTGAGGGAGGAAGGTTAATCGGTAATTGCAGTGGTCTATTAGATTGTAAGCTCTTTGAGCAGGGACTGTCTCTCTTTGTTAAATTGTACAGCGCTGCGTAACCCTAGTAGCGCTCTAGAAATGTTAAGTAGTAGTAACTAAAGGAAATTGCTGCAGAGGGTTCTTCATCTGTTCTTTTAACTCCACAAACTCTTGTAATTTCTTGAGTTCAACAAATAAGTAATAAGGAAATAAAACACTTACAAGGGAATCGCTCTAGGAAGGTCCCACCTAGGGCAATGATTCTTGGCTTAAAAGCTAAGAGTTCACACCTCCTAGTCTGCGATTCCCTTGATATATCAGGAAATATATTTATCTTTGAACCCAAAAAACTATCAGCCATGTATCGGAAATACAATTTCAAAACATTGTTCCTATCTAAATCAAAGGCAAAAGTCACTAGTAATGTAACTCTCTATATAGGGTATTTTAGGAAGATTGATCATTCTCAGGTTATTTTTCCTTAATTGGTTCTCCAGAAGTTCCACTTTTTTACAAGAAACATGACTGTCCTTCATTACCAGATTAACTGATTTTCGTAGAGAAACCATTTCCGTAATCAAAGTCTCTATTTTTATATCTTGGACTTCCACTTTGTTAGATAAGTATTGATATAATCACATATTTATTCCTGAAAAATGTTTGACATCTGAAGAAGAGAATTATTCACACTCTGCAGCACTTCCCATAGTGCGTCCATTATGACATTTTTTGGCTTCACCAGGTCCAATTTCTCCACAGAAACCGCTCCAGATATCTTCGGGGGGAAGAGCTCGCTCTCCAGTCCCCCAGTTGGTTTATTATCCGGAGTCAATGCTGCACCAGGACCTCCTCGGATCGCGTGAGAATCCTAACCCACTTCGGGCATTTCCACTGTCGACCTTCATAGCGAAGCGTTACTGTTTCCGGGTCTTGGAGAGGTCATGCCAACAGGGGGACTCAAAGTCACTTCCTCTCCACTGAGATTCGGCGATAAAGCCTTGCTGTTCCCCGAAGCAGGAACCGATACCCCCGACGTTATGACCCCGAATCTCTCCAAAGTAGACTGAGAAGTGGTGGGAACCCCAGCCGTGTTCGAGGAGGGCAACACCACGGCTTTGCTTTTTTCTTCCCCATTCTCTGGGGAGCGCGCCTACTTCTTAAGGTATTCTGGTGTAAAGCAGGAACTCAACTAACGTACGTCCTCCCTCAACGCCATCTTGGATCCTCCAGGTTGGGACACTCTGTCTGGTTTCTCCTTAGAAGCCTGTCTGATATGGGTAACCCTTCAGCATAGCCCTCAAAGTCATTGAAACACGGAAGCCCCTCCACCACTTACAAGGTGGTGTCCCTTCGGAGAGGTTAGCTTCTGTTTTTATGTAGTGCCTCTACTTCCCTTTTCTTATTCTGCAGTAACCACTCCCTGTCCACCCTTTTATTGCTTTTTAATAGCCCCTCATTTAATAAATATCCCTTATAAAATAATTTGTCCCTCCTAAACTGCCTCATCTCCCATCTCTCCTGTACCATTTAATTCTAGATAGCATTTGATGTTCTCTATGGACAAGCAGGCTGTTGTATTCTCACATGTGGGTGACGTCATCCAACGGAACCCAGTGACGATGCTGACTTTCGAGTTATAGAAATTTCTAGCAGCGTCCCACCGCATATGCACTGATGCCTTCCTGCCCGACATGCAAGCTCAGGTCCCTCAGTCTCCATTTTTCTACAGAGTTCGGAGGACGCATCTCTGTGATCTCAGTGCGCTTCATGTTGTCAGTTTTGCAGTGTTTCTTCATTTTAAGTATTTCATTATTACTTTCCTCTTTTCTTTCAAATTCCTCTGGCTTCAAGTTTCCTTTCATTTTTGCATATACTTGGCCCATTTTAGGCTGGAGCACTGACCTCAGTTTGGCCTCTGCCCCTTTTTTGGTTCAAAATTGAGGAGTTTAATTTGGTTTCAATTCTTTTTTGATGTCTCAGAAGACCCCAGTGGCTTCCAGAGCTGTGCCTAATGTCACTGGGTGATTTCAGTAACAGGGCATCAGGTGTCTTGGGCCTAACCATGAGCCTGACTCTTGTTCTCTTTGTTTTAAAAATGCAGTTGAGGACTCGGAGGGCGTGGCTGGCCTAACAGGACAAATGTTTTGGCTCCTCGAAGACCTGTGCCTCAACCTTGATGGCTGTGAAGGTTTCTACAACCATTGGGAGTGCACCAGCATCGAAAAAGTCTCCACCTGTCTCAACATCGGGTGCTCAGAGTCTGCCTGGGACCAGTCAGCATTGGACTCAACACTGAGGGCATGTATGGATTCAATGTAATATCAGCACCAAAGGACCATGATGCTGAGCATTGGGAAAAGCCAAAGAAGGACCAGCATCGGTCCTCTTCAACACATGGGGAAATGGCATCTCTGATACCCAAGAAGCACCAGTACTGAAAAAAGCATTGGCACCAAGAGGAGCACTCCCACTCTTTGGAAGAGGTGCTGGTGCGTAATCCTCATAGCAGCCAGGTCCTCACTTCCGGTTTAACACCAACCACATCTCAGACTGCCATCTTACTGGCTCCACTGCCTTTGCCAATGAGTAGTTCTGAGACATGCTCAGGGAGGAGCTGGCACAGATGCTGCAGCAACAGGCCACTCAGGCATTGAGAGTGCTTGCACCAGCATCGGGGTCAGCCCCAAATTCATCCTGAGACTCCTATGTCTGTGCAGACATCTTTAACACCGGCACCTTGATGTTGGCATCAACCTCAATGCATATGGTTCCACTCTCGACAGCGGAGGAAGCTTCCCCGAAGTTGGCGACTAGGACGGCACCTCAGCTCTCTTTGAGGTGAGGACAGGATTCCTCTGAAACAAGGCAGACACATTCACCCAGTCTGCTTGGAGTATGAGGAAGAGTCTGATTGGGACTGCTCATGGGACTCAGGAAGATCCGCACTACTTCTCAGAGGAGTCATCATGTGGTGTTCCCTCTGATTCCCTCCCCACCTCAAGAGAGACAAGCATCTCCCCCTTAGGGTCTCTTACATCGGATTTGTCAGATGGCTTTGGTCATCCCATTTAAGTTGAAAATGGAGGAAGAGCCCAGCGTGGAGATGTTGGCTGTCCTGGACTGTCTAAAGAAGGGATCACAGTACCATTGCACCCTATCCTTAAGGATGCAGTGATGAGGAACTAGGAATCTCCCCTCTCAGTGCAGGTGGTGCCAAAAAAAGTGGATACGCAGTATCATATCCAAAAGGCTCCCAGATGCAAAGAGGGTCCAGTTGCTTTCACCACTCTGGTGGTCGAATCCACCCTCCAATGAGCTTAGGAGCTCCAGGACTCATGCCTCTGTATCCCCAGGTCGAGCGACCAGGACACTGGATTTGTTTGGGAGGAAAACATTTCAGGCCTCGATGCTCATTCTAGATCCTCCAATTTTTTCCATACATCCAGTGTCTCTTTAACCATGAAATCAGCTTTCTGCTATATTTCTGTGATAGCCTCCTCACAGACCTCCATCTGTGCTGCCAGTTCTTCATGGCAAGCACCAAGGTTGCTAATGTCCTACTTTATTTCAGCTAAGGCCAACTTGATTTCTGACTAAATCAATTTCATTTCGCCCTTTAGTTCTCGCATTAGCCTCCATCATTATCTCTCTGTGGGGCCACAGTAGAGCTTTTGGCTCCATCAGCTTCATACTCGCTGCTTTCTCTTCAGCTGCCACTATTTTGCTTACAGCTCCCGATGACACTCGCCCATTGTTTTTCCAGTTGTTTATTTATAATTCTTCAGCTTCCTCTGATTTAGCAGCCAAAGTAACTGAAAACAGGGGGACCCTTCTGCAGTGCACAAAAATGATTTTATAGCATTATTTACCAACTGGCCCTAATGTTCTATCACTTCCTCCTAGCTCATTTTTTCCCTCTCTCCTCCCCCTTTCATGGGGCTTATTACAGAGGAGAGATCCATGGTCATGGGAGAGCAGTGAGATCTAAAGAGAAAACTTGGGCTCAAGCCTTAAAAAGATGATTTAGTTCCAGGCCTCTTGTAGCAAAGAACTTTGGTGAGATTTGGCTAGTAGGCATCCGTCTCCAACGAGCTGAAATTGAGAAATGTTTGTTTGATAGATATAGATATGTATAGAGATGTCTATATCTTTTTTTTTGTTTTTTTTTTTTGTTTTAATTAAACCAGGGATTCTCAACACAGTCCCCAGGAATACTCTCAGCTAGTCAGGATTTTAGGTTAACCACAATGAATATGCATGAGAGAAATATGCATGCAGTACCTCCATTGTATACAGATCTGTCTCATGCATATTCATTGTGGATAACCTAAAAACCTGACTGGCTAAGTGCAAGGTCCACTGGGTTAAACTAATCTAATATATTTGGAAATAAACACGAGTTACATGATTTGTTTTAAAGGTATAATGCCCCTTTAAGTGATAATTTTAAACAGGAGCCTTATGAAAAAAATATCCAGAGTGTAAATATTTTTATAATGGCAACCAAAAAATTCCATATTCAGTGATGGAGGTTGAAAACGTTGCAAGCTGAATATAGAAATATGTTTTTCCATATTAAAAACATGTACAGTTAGGATATCTTTTCACATCTGCCTATTTCAAGTAAGCTGTTTCTTTTCCCAGCTTAAGTAGAGGAGTGTGGTAGCCGTGTTAGTCCACTCTTAAGGTTATCAAATAGAAATCAAACAAAATAAACATGGAAAAGAAAATAAGTTGATACCTTTTTTTTTATTGGACATAACTTAATACATTTCTTGATTAGCTTTCGAAGGTTGCCCTTCGTCAGATTGGAAATAAGCAAATGTGCTACCTGACAGTGTATATAAGTGAAAACATTCAAGCATTACTATGACAGTCTGACAGGGTGGGAGGATGGGGGTGGGTCGGAGGTATGCATGGGACATCAAAGCATATCATTGATATTCTAACAGGATGGGTGTGGATAGGTGAGGGGTGGGGTGATCAACAGAGACATACAGCTTTATGGTTTATATGGGCTAGGAACCCCAAATCCTTGTTAAGTCCTTTCTGTTGGGTGTTAAAATATTCAATCATTCTGACTTCAAGGTCTTACGTTCTTGTATGGTTTTAAAGTACCTTTCAGGATTCTCACTGTGAAGTCACTGGTACAGTGTCCTGGTCCTGTAAAATGCTGACCAACAGGTGTGGGAGCCCTACTGGCACCAGTATTGTTCAATGTGATGTCTATGTAAATTGAATCTTGTCTTAAGCATCTGGCCTGTTTCTCCCAATATAGCATCCTTCGTTACATTTTTTACACTGGAATGATATATACCACATTGGAAGATGAGCAAGTGAAAGATCCCTTTATGTTGAATATCTTTCCATTGTGGATAACTGTGGGGTCCTGTGAAATATTTTGGCATAGTTTGCAACTGGATAAATTACAGGGACGTGTGCCCTTCTGTTCTTTTCAGTCTGTGATGGAAGTTTACTTCTGATTAGCTTGTGTTTTAAGTTTTCCCAGCTTGAAATCAATATTCAGTTGCATTGGTACTAAGCTTGATTTCATCCCTTTGTCTCTAGTAAAGGGAGTTATTATTGCTTTCATTCCCTAACTAACCAAATCCCCCCTCAAAGGGCATTCTCCTGCTAGTTCCTGTTCCCAGCAGGATATCTGACATATCCCTATGCACTTGCCATTCCAATATATGTTCAGCTGGACTGTTAGAGAATACTGGGTTACAATCTGACAACACTAGTCCTCCAGATTTTGCTCCCATAAAGAAACTTCTTGGCTTGCAGTGTGATTTCATGTCCCAGACAGATCTGTTTATGTTCACTTATTTCTTCAGGTCGTTCCTGGTGTTTCTGTAGACAACATTTGATACAATGAATAGCCTCAGGCATCACCTTCAGTTTACTATTGCTATCCATCCACACAGATGTGACTCTCCATCTCTTCACATCCACCCCTACTTTCCGAAAAAAAAGGGGGTAGTTATTTTTATACAATTTGGTTACGTCTCTTACGTTCACTCCCAATATCTAATAACCCCCTAATGTTCCCCTCAACTGTTCTCTAGATATGCCCTTAGGTTCAATAAGTGCTACTATATTGTCAAAGTTTACCTTGACCCTGCTACTCCTGTGCAGCTCCTCTATCAGGATTTGCAGAAATTACCACCAACACCCTTCTGGTCACGATGGATGTAAAATCACTATACAGCAACATTCCACATGCGGATGGCATAGCTGCCTGTGGGAGACTCCTAAAAAACATCCATACTGGACCATCAATATTCACCAGAAACTATTACAAAATTAATCAAATGTATTTTAACTCCAACTACTTCCGCTTTAACAATGATATCTATCTACAAATAATGGGCACTGCAATGGCACCAGGACAGCGCCCCAATATGCCAACCTTTTATGGATGAGCTGGAAGAGACATTTCTGAATACATGCCAGACCAAACCTCTAAAGTACTACCTGTACATCGATGACATTTTTATGATTTGGACGGAAGGGAGAAACTCTGAAACAATTTTACTATTCCTTCACTACATACCATCCTACATCAGATTCAAAATTGACTACTCCCCAGAAAAAGTCAATTTTTTGGACACTACAGTCTCAATCAGTGATGGCTGTATACAAACATCTATATACAAGAAACCCACAGACAGATGCAGCTATCTCCACAACTCCAGCTTCCATCCTTCACATACAAAAAGATCCATTATTTACAGCCAAGCCACAAGATACCACCGTATCTGCTCGGACCCAGGGGATAGAGACAGACACCTTGAAACCCTGACTGCATCCTTCAAACAGAAAGGCTAAACCCCAAAATAATCTCCAAGAATATTGCCTCCTCCTCTAAAACACCCAGGGAAAATCTGCTACAGTACAAAGAAAAAAAAAAGCCACAGACAGAATCCCCTTGTAGTGAAATACAACCCAGAGCTGGAGAAACTGAGGAAAATCATAAGAGACCTACAGCCTCTACTCCAGGAAGATGAATTATTGAAAGAGATATTCCCATCCCCACCAGTGCTGGCCTTCCGACAGCGACCCAACTTAAAACACAAGCTAATCAGAACTAAACTCCCAACACAGACTGAAAAGGAAAAGAAGGGCACATTTCCCTGTAATATCCAGCTGCAAGCTATGCCAAAACATTTCACAGGACCCCACAGTCATTCACAAAGGAAAAATATTCAACATAAAGGAATCTTTCACATGCTTATCTTCCAATGTGGTATATATCATTCAGTGTAAAAAATGTAACGAAGGATGCTATATTGGAGAAACAGGCCAGATGCTTAAGACAAGATTTAATCTGCACAGACATCATATAAAGATAGCCGGTGCCAGTCAGGTTCCCACCCCGGTGGGCCAGCACTTTACAAGACCAGAAAACTGCACCAGTGATTTCATAGTAAGAATCCTGAAAGGTAACTTTAAAACAATACAGGAACGTAAGACCTTTGAAGTAAGAATGATTGAATATTTTGACACCCAACAGACAGGACTTAACAAGGATCTGGGTTTTCTAGCCCATTATAAACCATAAAATTGTATTTCTCTGTTTATCACCCTCCTCTCACCTACCCACACCCATCCTGTTAGAATATCAATGAAATGCTTTGATGTCCCCATGCATACCTCCTACCCACCCCCACCCTGTCAGACTGTCAAAGTAATGCTTGGATGTTTCACTTACTATCTGCTACCACATTTGCTTATTTCCGATCTGACGAAGAAGGGCAACCTTCAAATGTTAATCATGAAATGTATTAAGTTATGTCCAATAAAAAAGGTATCATCTTATTTTCTTTTCCATGTTTTATTTTGTTTGATTTCTATTGATAACCTTAAGAGTGGACTAACACGGCTACCACACCTCTGTACTTTAGTAATGCTCAAAAGCACGTATCTGTAAACGCTATCATTTTTGTTACTGTTCATTCTAATTGCCTCTACCAGCAACTTTATTTGGAGCAAATAACCCCTGCCTAGTCCCTCTCCCAAGGGGAAGAACTTCAAATGTCCCCCATTGACTTTTATACATGCTTCCAGTTTTTTATAGCAATTTAATTCACTGAATACAATTATTCCCTAAATCCATTTGCTGCAGTGTCCCTGCATGAATTCATAGCTTAAGCTCTAATGCCTTTTTGGCATCAATTCTTAATAGCATGTATAGGTGTACTTTGTTCTCAAATAGCGAGTGGTTCTACTGCTGATTCATTGATTTGCTAACATTTTCCCATGGAAGAACTACAAACTGTCCTATCCTTGCCTTCTCTGTGGATCACAGAGATCCCAGCCTGCACTGGGGCAATGGTGTGCCCTTCAAGAGATTGAACAGTCATACCACACATCTGACTACCTCACCCTGATAAGTCTTGTAAAATCAAGCTGTGAACCTTTATAGTACCAAGGATTCATCTCCTGGCAGACCCTTAATGATCCATTGTTTTTTTTTTTTTTTTTTGATTTATAGAAGTCTTTATTGAACATTGTTAATCAAACACAACCAATAACCATCTTTACTTAATACAAGTAGATTATACAATCTCACCACCAGGCCAGGTCATTTTAGTCAATGTAACAGACAAACCAGCAGACAAAGTAACAATGTCATATTAGGAGCTCTGTATACTTCAAACTTTTAGTAACATTTTCTTTTCAGTACTAAAACCCTTAAACCCCCACCCCCTTCTTTTCCAGATACCCTCCCTCCCTAACAAACAAAAGGACAACCCCCCCCCCCCTCGTAACCATACTATTTATTCTTTCAGTGCCTAGTCCTGACACTAGATGCAATCTCTTTAGAAAAGTTTTCCCAAATGGATTGCCATCTACTCATCTGTTGTTTCCGTTCAGCCCGCAACCTCTCCATCTCACATATATATCTCAGCTTAGCAATCCATTTAGTTAGTGAAGGAACCCCTGCCTGCTTCCAGTGGGCTGCTATAACCACCCTCGCAGCCCCCACTGTCTGCTGTACCAATATTTGTTGATGTGGTTTTAATCCTGGCGGCTTAGCAGTGAACAAAAATAACCCAGAAGACCAAGGGACCTCACAACCCACCCACTTCTGCAGCCTTCTTTGAACTGATTTCCAAAATGCACGAATTTTTACACAGCTCCACCACACGTGCCCCATAGTTCCCCGCTGACCGCATCCTCTCCAACACAACCCCGAGGTGCTAGGGAATATTTGTTGGATACGGTCCGGTGTGAGGTACCACCTAAACAGTACCTTCACTGCGTTTTCTTTGAGTGGCACGTGTGTAGACACACCTGCCGCCGCTCGCTCTATTCTCTCCCACTCGGTCTCCCCCAGGGTCACTCCCAGCTCCTTTTCCCATTTCGTCCTATGCAGAGTATAACCAGGAGCCTGTGCTATAATATTTCGATATAGGTATCCAATCAGGCCCCGTGAAACTACAACTTTACTACATATCTCCTCCAAATTCAGCCGCTTTCTTTGTAATTCTTGCCTAACAGCCTTTGTGTTAAAGAAATGGTGGACCTGACAATATGCAAAACTATCCCCCTCCGCAACAGAATATCTCTGCTGCAAGATCGTGAACGGTAGCATGGAATCATTTTCAATTAATTGACCCCAAGTTCTCAATCCCTCACTGTACCACCTAGTAAAAGGCCCCATGATACTCCCAGGCAGAAACAGAGGATTAAATGCTATGGGTGCCATCTGAGTCAATACACAGTGTCCCCCAGGAAATAGACTGTCCCAGTAATGGAAAGTGACACATATGGACGGGCACACTTCCTGTCCCAGAGCCCGAAAGGCCCCGGGCAACCACATAAGCGCCCCCAGCGGCCTGGACCCCAGTGAGTGCTGCTCCAAAGATATCCATTGTCTGTCAGGATATTCATGAAACCATTCGATAGCGGCCTTCCCCTGAGCAGCCCGGTAGTACCAATTGAGATTCGGAACACCCAGCCCTCCCTTTTTCTTACTTTGATAAAGAAGCTGACGCGCTAAACGTGGACGCTTGCCTGCCCAGACGAATCGCACTATAGAGTCTTGTAAAGAGGCAAGAAATCGTCTGGGCATCAACACAGGCAGCGCTTGAAATAAATATAACAGCCTGGGCAGCACGTTCATTTTAACTACTGCTATCCTACCAAACCAGGAAAACTCTTGAGCCCCCCATCTTTCCAGGTCTGCCTTTATGGTATTACCCAACCCCTTGTAGTTAGCCACAAATAACTCAGAGAGGTCCGATGTTATATTTACCCCTAAATATTTAATCCGCTTAGTAGCCCATCTAAAGGAAAACGTTGCCTTCAGGGAATCCACTTCCTCCGCCAAGAGCGTAACATTAAGGGCCTCGGACTTTGTCATATTGACTTTAAACCCCGACACAGCAGCATATTCTTCTATAAGACGCATAAGAATAGGGAAAGTAGTCAACGGGCGAGAAACGTAAAGCAAGATGTCATCTGCAAAAAGGGCCAACTTATGCAAGGTATCGGCTATTCGCACCCCTGAGATGCCCGGTTACAGCCGCATCTTTGAAGCAAATGGCTCCATGACCGGGGCAAACAGGAGCGGTGACAAGGGGCATCCTTGCCTAGTCCCCCTATGTAACATAAACAACTCTGAGTTACTCCCATTGACTCGTATACATGCCTTAGGAGCATCGTAAAATGCCTGGATCCACCTCCTAAATTGATGTCCAAACCCCATTACCTCCAACATTTTATACATGAATGGCCAGTGGACTCTATCGAAAGCCTTCTCAGCGTCCAAACTAAGAAGGCACAAAGGTTTCCGGCTTCTCTTTGCCAAAAACATAAGATCTAATGTACGCCTAATATTATCCATAGCTTTACGATGAGCCACGAATCCCACCTGGTCTGGGTGAATGAGTGTCGGCAGCACTGGCGCAAGTCTATTCGCCAGCACCTTTGCCAGTATTTTGACATCTGCATTCAGAACCGAGATGGGCCTATAAGAACCACACTCGGCTGGGTCTTTCTCTGGTTTAGGCAACACCGCGATCCAGGCTTCCATCATAGATGAGGGTAACTTCTCCCCACCTCCTACTTGGTTGAAGAGGTCAGCTAGTAATGGCGCCAATTCAGGGGCAAACTTTTATAAAATTCGTTAGGGAGTCCATCCAACCCTGGAGATTTGCCAGATGGCAAACCTTTAATAGCCTCTTGCACCTCAATTGGAGTGACTGGCTCATCTAACAGTTCCCGATGCCTTTGAGCGAGGGAGGAAAGCTCACCATCTGCCAAATATGAGTCAATAGATTCCAAAGAAGGGGCAATCTCCTGGGCATATAATGCTTTATAATATTCCATAAAGCGTTTACGGATCTGCACTGATGTTGATAACATTGTGCCTCTATCATCACGCACTTGCTTCACCGTACGATCCACCTTTTGTCTACGTAGCTTTATAGCAAGAAGACGGCCTGCCTTATTGGAGAATTCATAGGCTCCCACCCTGCGCCTATCCTGCACCCAGCCAAGTTGTTCCGATATATAGAGTCCAGCATCATCCGCTCTTCTCGCAGCTGTTGTAAAACCTGAGGGGACCTCTGCGCCTTATGCTGCCCCTCAAGTTGTTGTATACACTCCAGACAGCGTGCTATTTGTAACCTACGCACTTTAGAACGCTTACTGGCGATTTTTAAGAAATAACCCCTTGATACCGCCTTCATGGCGTCCCATACTATGGCGTGCGAGGGTACAGAGTCTATATTAAGCTCCAAGTACTCCTTCAACATTTCTCGATAGCCCACCCCCACCTCTGACTCTGCAATAGGCTAGTGTTCAAGGCCCATCTCCTATCTTTGATTTCAGCCCGTATACTTGGCAAGGATACCCACACTGGAGCATGATCTGAAATAGTCGCACTGCCCAACCCCGCGGTCGGCCCCCTTTCTGCCAACACATCCACAAATATATAGTCTATACGCGAATATGAATCATGAACACCCGAATGAAATGTATAGTCCCTCTCCACCATATGTGTCAGTCTCCATAGGTCCAAGGTTCCCAAGGAATGTACCAAAGAGTCAAGAGCTAATGTCTCTTTTTTCCCCCTTCAGATTTGGCATTTCCAGAACGATCCAAGATGGGATTCATAACTGCATTAAAGTCACCCCCAGTATTAGAGAGCCCTTTACAAACCCTGCCAATGAGTTCTTTACCTTAGCAAAAAACTCTACCTGCCCACTGTTGGGAGCATACACAGAAGCTATCGTCAAGTCCACCTGCTGAATTTGAACATGCATGAAGATAAAACGCCCTCCCGGATCTTTCTTAACTTGTAATACCTGCGCCCCCACCGATGAGTGTATCATGATCGCCACTCCACATGTTTTTGAAGCTGCCATGGAAGCACAATAGACCCCAGGGTAACCCGAGCAGGACAGAAGCCTTTCATACTTGCGGTTGAGGTGTGTCTCTTGCAAGAGAACCACGTGCGGCTGGAGCTGCTGCAACTCTTTATATAGCTTTTGCCGCTTTTGAGGCATATTTAGGCCCTTCACATTATAAGATAATACCTTTAAGTCCATACTCATCATCTATTGTGACTAGTACTTGCATCCTGAGTATGTTGCATTAATTCACCAATCCCAGCAACTATGTTTCCCGTAACCAGCATCAGACCTACCCCTTGCACCCTACATCTTCTATCCCGCTCCCACCTCTGTTCTCTCTTCCTTGTCCCCCTCCCTCCGCCCCCCCTCCAATAGAGGACCCCATGAACCCCTCCCCCCTCCCTGCCCTCCCCCCCCTTCCTCCCCCCCTGCCATCCACCCACCAGTCAGTGTCAGCTGACACTGAATGGGATTACAGAGAAAGCAAGCTACAGACCCGAAAAGCCACCCTTCACCCCCCCCCCCGCAACAATCACACCCCAACTTTGATATACCTTTAGCAAATTCTACCAATTCACCCACTACCCATCCATCATATCAAATTATTTACCATCTGAGCATAAACCAGCGTCCAAACTGAAGAGCATGTCCCAAAGCATTGAGCTGAGTTTTACAGCAGACTCGTGCTAAACACCTCAGTCACGTTACTTAGGGGCCTTCTGCCCAACTCTCTTCCATTTCTGTAATTTTGCTTTCGTGGACGACGCCATCTCTGTTGGCGGAGTCGCCACGCTAGTCAGACCCGCTTCGTGAAGGCTCTTCCATGCGTCCGCTACCCGGCGAAACCGGAACTGTTTACCTTTTAGTTCAAAACATACCGCAAAAGGGAAACTCCAGCGGTATGCAACCTTCTCCTTCTGCAGAATCTCCAGGACCGGCTTCATTGCCCTTCTCTGAGCCAAAGTATATAACGATAAATCCTGGAAGACAGTTACTCGCGAATCTTTGTATTCCACTGTGTTATTTTGGCGAGCCCGTTGCCAGACTGGGTCCTTGAAGGTGTACGACGCGAAGCGCACCACTACGTCTCGTGGCCGGTTTCCCACTGCTTTGCCCAGAGAGCGGTGCGCTCGCTCGATCATCATTTCGGCAGAAGCACAGGTCTCACCCAGAATTTGTTCGCACAAGGTGCGTATGACAACCGGGACGTCCTCTCCGCCGCTGCTCTCCGGTACCCCACGAAATCTCAGGTTTTGTCGACGACCCTGATTTTCGAGGTCGTCCATTTTATATTGTAAATCCTCGGCTTGCTCTGATAACTGAGAAATGCGCGATTCCATCGCCGCACTTGTTTCAGCCTGCTCTTCCGTTCGTTCCTCCAGGGCCTCCAAGCGGCCACCTAGCTCCCGTAAGTCAAGGCTGATGGCGTCCACATGTTCCAGGATCTCCAGACGGGAAGCCTTAATTTCTTCCCGTATCGCTTCTAGGCATCTGGTTAAATCTTTAGAGTTAGATTTCTTTTTTTGTGTTAAGCTTCGTTCCACTTGAGAGGACGCTGTATCTGAATCGACGACGATCTCCGTGGTCCGGGGACGTATGGCGGGACAGGCCCTTCGCCAACTGCCGAGTGGAATGCCTCTCCCCCTCTCGATGCTGCTGCCCCGATAATTTGCTCATCGTGGTCAGCAAAGCTCACTCTCTTCTGCCAATTGAAGAAACGGCAATATTAGGGTGGATGGGCACGGATAGTGGCTCGATGGTGCGGGAAAGTGCAGGAGCTAGATGTTCAGGCAGCCATCTAGCCTCGTGACGTCACTTCCTCCCCATTGTTTTTTTTATTTTTTTTTTAAATATGTTTTAAATATATTACGGGTTGTTTGATTTTTTGGTTGAATGATTTATGTCCCTTGTATGAATGGATTGTTTGTCTGCTTTCCTATAATTTTATGGAGTTCTTGTAGCTAGTATTTTTTGTTTGTTTGTTTTATATAATTTATTATATTTATTGTGAACCGTTCTAACTTGCTTTGCAAATAGTGACGGTATAAAAAAAGTAGCAAAATGATAAAGGCTGGAATCTGCTCATTCAACAGCTGTGTTTTATCTGGTGGTATGGATACTGTATTATATTTACCATATTAGGCAATGACCAGAGTCCCTAGAAAAAGCAAGTTATGCTGGGAAAGGTTGAAGAAAAAAAAGGGCACAGAAGATGAGCAGTAAGATGGATTGGCACAATCACAATGATGAGTGCTCCATTAAAAAGCCTCCTCACACAAATAGAAGACAGGAGAAAGTCAATCTGTACGGTAGACGGGAGTCAGCTTTGACTTGATGGCAATTTCCATATATATGCAAATATAAACCAAGATTTTATTGGCCACAAAAAGACATAAAAAATTGAATCTTGGTTTATATTGAGGCCTACCTTTCCTCCCCCATGGCACCCAGTATTCCTCCTGTTCCCTCAGGTGTCTATCCTCCGCCCGCACCCCCCCCCCCCCCTCAAGCCTACAGAACAGCTCTAGTAGTCCAGTGGCAAGCTGGGGCAGGAGTGATCCCCGCACGCTCCTACTCAGTCAGTCAGTAAAAATGGTTCCCACGAGTTCCAGCAGCAGACATTTATATTTGAGTAATCAGTTCAAACAATGGATATTCTAACACCTGCTCTTTCCAATCACCTCCCTTACTGGTATATAGTTTCTCATAAAATTGTCTGAATTATTTCCAAAGCTTGGAGTCCTTATAAAGCAAAGTACTGTACTTCCCTCCCTTCTTGAGTTTTGGATTGTAGATTGAAAGCTTCAATCTTGGCACCAATATCCTGCTCGCTTTATTAGCAGATTCATAGTATTTCTGCGTGACCCTCATTCCTAGAAGACATTAATTGTAATTTAATATCTCACTATATTTTATCTTTGCTTTTTTTCAGTTTATTTTTAAAGTCATTGTGTCCCTCTATAGATTCTCATTCCAATTTACAGATCCTCTCAAGATCTTCCCATTTCTTTGTCCACATTCTAGAGGCAATTCTATAACAGGATGCCACAATGTAGGTGCATACTTTCCACAGGCAGTGGAACACTTAAGTGTTCTTATGGAAGACTAGCATATGATGGCATTGTTGTGCCTAAATGCAAGTGCATGCATTTAAGACAGGTTAGCATAAATGTGATATTTACATGCATAAATTACATTTTTCTATAAACTAAGCGTGTAAATGTCAGCCCTGACAATGCCCCCCCCCCCCCCTGTGAACACCCCCTTGTATTTACACACTACATAAGAACATAAGAGTAGCCATACTGGGTCAGACCAATGATCTGTCTAGCCCACTATCCTGTTTCGAACAGTGGCCCAAGCCAGTTCACAAGTACCTGAGAGAAACCCAAATTGTGGCAACATTTCATGCTACCAGTCCCAGGGCAAGCAGTTGCTTCCCTATGTCTGTCTCAATAGCAGACTATGGACTTTTCCTCCAGGAACTTGTCCAAACCTTTTTTAAACTCAGATATTCTAACCGCTGTTACTACATCCTCCAGCAAAGAGTTCCAGAGCTTAACTGTTCGCTGAGTGAAACAATATTTTCTCCTATTATTATTTCCATGTAACTTTCTTTACTTTTGGATGTGTAAAAAATCGATTTACTTCTACTTGTTCTACACCACACAGGATTTTGACCTCAATCATATCTCTCCTTATCCATCTCTTTTTCCAAGCTGAAGAGCCCTAACCGCTTTAGCCTTTCCTCATATGAGAGGCGTTCCATCCCCTTTATCAGTTTGGTTGCTCTTTGAACCTTTTCTAATTCCGCTATATCTTTTTTTGAGATACGGTGACCAGAACTCAACGTGATATAGCGATACAGAGGCATTATGGTATTTTTGGTCCTATTCACCATCCCTTTCCTAATAGTTCCTAGCATCCTGTTTGCTTTTTTGGCCACCACCGCACACTGAACAGAAGATTTCAGCATAGTATCTACACCGACACCTAGATCTTTTTCTTGGTTGCTGACACCCAAGGTGGACCCTAGCATCAAGTAACTATGATTTGGATTATTCTTTCCAATATGCATCATCTTACATTTGGCCACATTAAATTTCATCTGCCATTTGGATGCCCAGTTTTCCAACTTCCTAAGGTCTTCCTGCAATATTTCAGTCCGCACATGTTTTTAACAACCTTGAATAGTTTGTGTCATCTGCAAATGTAATCATCTCACTCGTTCAAATTTCCATATCATTTATAAATGTTAAATAGCACCGGTCCCAGTACTGATCCCATGTGGCATGCCATTGTTCACCCTTCTCCATTGAGAAAAATGACCATTTAATCCTATTCTCTGTTTTTGTCCAATAACCAATTCCTAATCCACACCAGAACATTGCCTCCTATCCTTGGTTGGCATCTCTAGATGAGACTAGGAACTTTTGTTTCTCCGTGGCTGGAGGGGTAACCAGACGGGAATAAGGCTGCCTTCTGTTGTCTCTGATCCAAAAGAGGCAAAGGCGAAACAATTTGTAGTCCACCATAACCCTTCGATGTGGCAAAGGAAAGTTTATGAACATACACAAACCCACACAACCAAATTGTGGCAGGTGCCTGCATTAAGGTGTGATTTTTACGTATAAAATTAATAAAATATAACTTTAAAATGTAACAAATACAAATTAAGTTTCCTTGTTTCATTTAGGTGAAGCCATACAAATAAAAAAAAAACCATGAATGCCGTAAAAGGCTATTCCAAAATATCTTTTTAGTTAATACTATCAATACACTTGCATGATACAGCTTCATGATCGAAATACATAGTGCTTTTTTTTAGGAAAAAAAGATACCAGTACTCATTATGGGCGGGGTCACCATCTATGGCTCCATCCCTATGGTAGCCACACCCCTTATACCAGCCATTGTGCATATAAACAGGTATCATTGAAAACTATACCAGTATAGGAGAAAAAAATAACTTGTGATTTTTTTTCCATTATAAATAATTTCTGTAAGCTGTTACAGCTCCAGTATACCCAGTGCAAAATAAGACAGCAGATGTAAATTCTCAAATTGGACATATTCCAAACACTAAAATGAAAATAAAATGATTTCTGCCTTTGTTGTCTGGCGACTTTGTCTGTTCCCTTAACTCCGTTTCCAGGGCTTCCTTTCCATTTATTTCTTTACTTTCCTCCTTTCTTCTTCATTTCTTGTCCTACATCCATAGGTAAAAGCTGGGTCCTCCATGGACTTGACTGGAGGAGGTATAGAGTGTATCCAGCTTTTGCCTATTTTCTCCATCCATGTGCAGTTTTTCTCCTCTTTTCCCTTTCCCTCATCTCAGTCACTATGCATCTCCTTCCTCTTTCTTCCCTCGCATCCATCCATGTCCAGAATTTCTCCTCTCTCCTCCCCTCCATCCATGTTCATCTCGCTTCCTTTCTCTCTCCTCCTCTCCATCCATGTCCGGCATTTCAACTCTCTCCCCTCCCCTCCATCCGTGTCCAGAATTTCTCCTCTCTCCCCTAAATCCGTGTGCATCTCCTCTGTCTTCCCTTCCCTCCATCCATGTCGATCATTTCCCCTCTGCCTTCCCCTCCATCCATGTGCATGTCCTTCCTGACTTCCCTCGTCTCCATCCACGTCCAGCATTTCTCCTGCCCTCCCCTCCATCCATCTATCCATGTCCAGCAACTCTCCTCTCCTCTCCTCCCATCCATGTCCAGTGATTCTCCTTTGCCCCTATCCTCCCCTCCCATCCATGTCCAGAGATACTCCTCTCTCCCTTGTCCGCTTCTCCCATCCTCGTCCAGCGATTCTCCTCTGCCCTCCCCTAACCATCCATGTCCAGTGATTTCTCCTCTCTCCCCTATCCTCCCCTCCCATTCATGTCCAGTGACTCGCACCAGCCTCCACCTGCCCCCCTCTTCCGCCCCCAAGTTCCAGTTCCAACCCCAGCCCCACCTACCCAGCTTCCCAATAGCCCTCCTTTCCGTTCCTGCGCCGCCCTTCGTTTAAATCTTTTATTTTACCTCAAGTCGCAGCGGTGGCAGCAGTGAAAGCAGCAGGCTTGCCTCCAGCCTTTCCTTCCCTTATAGTGCCCCACCTTCTTCTGATGTATTTCCTGTTTCCGCAGGGGTGGGACACTGTCTGAGAGGGAAGGGAAGGCTGGAGGTGAGCCTGCTGTTTAAAGATTTAAACGCAGGATGGCAGCAGGAATGGAAAGGAGGGCTATAGGGAAGCTGATGGTGGGCAGATGAGCCAGTCCTGGGAAAAAAAGGTGCCAGTACACCATACTAGCATGTACTGGCACAAAAAAAGCACTGGACATACATAGATCCAACATAGATATTACCAAACTCTTAACAGTTGGTAGAAAAATGATTGTGTGTATTTTGCTTTATCAATCTCTTGAATTAATCCTACACGTAATCAGATTTTATATCTCTTATATGTTATGTGTTATCTATCCTTAATCAGTACAGTACTATATAAAATGTGAAGCTTATGTATTATGATTCATTACAATACTATATAAAGTGTAAAGGTTTAATACTGGAATAAAATTTGTATACTAATTCAAGAGAATTATCTCAATATATCGATATGTTATCTTTCTTCTGAATCAATTAACACATACTGATGTGTCAATTTAAACAGATATTCAAATATCTTAGGGCCCTGTTTACTAAGGTGCACTAGTGTTATTATCACGCTCTAACACTAGAGACACCCATATGTTCCTATGGGTGTCTCTAGCGTTAGCATGGCTTAGTAAACTGGGACCGTAATGTTCTCTATTGTGATCTTAGAGATGGCAACTGCACCAAGTGGAGTCGCTGGTGGACATCACTGTAATTTTAATCATTCCACAAAGGAAATACTTTTTGTATTCATATTGAATTATTGAAAATCATTCAAACGATATGCAACAGAAAATAAAAATGGTTCAACTAAGTGATTTAAAAAAATAAAAAAGTGGGGGAGAGGATATACATGGGGGGAGAGGGAGTAAATCTGACTTTCTTGGGGGGCTCAAGGTGAAACTGCGGTGCCAGGGGTATGACGGGGGTGTGGCAGGTGTTCTCTTTTTTTTTTTTTTTTTTTTTTTATAATGGCAAATATGGTAACCCTATATTTATGACAGGTTACGGGTTGTGACCCAAAGTATGCCTGTGGCTGTCACAGTGTGTCAACAACTCTGGCTGTAGCATTGGGCAGCAGATGCAGTGTCAAAGTCACATCTAGTTAAACTGCCCTTTCAATGCAAGTGTCTCTCTGGAGAAGATCATAGTAGCTTGGTGAAAGAACTGGGGGGAACTGAGCCACAGCAGTTGCCAGAGGATAAGCCAAAAGCCTTTGGTCATCCATCTTCAGGAGACTGCTGATTTAAAGAGACAGCAGATGGTCAGAAGTCCCATTCTCAGGTACACCAATCTTCCTTTTGTGCAGAAAGGAAGTCGTCCTTTCAGTTAGCTAGAGCGCCCAGTGCCTCCCATTCTTCTCTTCCTCTGATGGGAGAATGTCTTCAGGTGTTTCAGGAGGTGTGTGCCAAAATCACATCAGAACAGTGGGTTCTGGATAGTCTTACTGACAGTTACAAGTTGGAGTTCTCCTGCCCGGGTGCTCCTCTCATCTTTGAAGTCTCCTTGTTGTAAGGGAACCAAGGAGGTCGAGGTTCAGGTCTCTGTAGATTCCTTGCTGGCACTCCGGGCCATTGTTCTAGTTACCCAGGCCAAACAGGGAAAGGCAGATACTTCATTGTCCCAAAGAAGGATGGCACCTTTTGTCACGTCTTAGATCTAAAAGGTCTAAACTGCTGCCTTTGAGTGTCCCACTTTGATATGGAAACACTAAGAGCAGTCATAGCCTCAGCTCGTGGGAGAATTTCTTACCGCATTTGATCTCAAGGAGTCGTAGTTGCATATATCCATATGGCTGCGGCTTCAGCGGTTTCTACATTTTGCGGCACTAGGCCATCACTTACAGTTCAGGGCTTTGACTTTGGTCTCACCATGAAACCAAGAACATTTACTAAGGTTGTGGTGGTGACAGCCTTCCTTTTGTCCCAGGGAATCAGAGTTCACCTGTATCTCAACCACTGGCTCATTTGTGTGTTGTCCCATTTGGACAGCGTGGTAGCAACAGACAGAGTTGTCCATCCGCGTGGCAGTTGGGTTGGATGATAAATTTGAGAAGAGCAGACTAACTCCATCGCAGACACTGGAGTATCTGGGCATTCTATTCAACACAGCAAGGGAGAGGATCTTCCTCATGGAACACAGGAGGTTGAAGCTGGTTAAACAGATTTGCCGTCTCCTTGGTGAAGGCAGGCTCAGGGTCTAGGACTACATCCAGGTTCTGGGGCTACGACAGTAATGATAGATGTGGTGCCATGAGTAAGGGCTCATATGCTGCCTTTGCAGGAGACTCTTCTCAGCCGCTGGTCTCCCGTATCACAGAAGTAGGACATCCATCTTCCTTGGACACTGGTTGCCAGAAGGAGTATGCAGTGGTGGTTGTTACCCAAGAATTTGACCATTTGAGCTCCCTTTCCAATAACACAATGGGAGGTGGTGACAATGGACGCCAGCAAGTCGGGTTGAGGAACTCATTACAAGTTCCATCTGGCACAGGACACCTGGACAGAACAGAAGTCTCAGTGGTTGAAAAAATTGCTTGGAGCTCAAGGCAATGAGGAATGCCTTATGCAACTTCACTCCCTTTCTGGCAGGGGCCCTGTCCAAGTTTTCTCCAATAATGCGACTTTGGTGATTTGTATCAACAAGCAAGGCAAGACCTGCAGCTGTCCGATAGCAGTGGAGGCAACCTCCCTTATGAGTTGGGCGGAGAAAAATCTTCTCTGTGTGTCAGCAGCTCACATCGCTGGGTCCTTAAATGTTGAGGTAAACTTTCTCAGCAGGCCTTCCTTGGACCCAGGTGAATGGGAAATATCCAGCCAGGGTTTTCAGCTGATAGTGGACTAATGGGGTTTTCTGCTTCTGGACTTGATGGCGATGAAAAAGAATGCCAAAGTGCCCAAGATATTCAGCTATCGGAAAGAACCGGGATTGATGCCTACTGCATCCCTGGCCAGAGACATATCTTCACTCCTTGGCCCATGGTAGGCTGTGTGTTGAAAAGGATCACATTGCACCGGGGTCGAGTAATTCTCATAACCCCGGATTGGGCATGGAGGCCCTGGTGTGTGGACCTGATTCATCTACTAGACAGGGATCCTCTCCGTCTTCCACAGGTTCACGGCCTACTGAAGCAAGGTCCAGTGCTTATGGAGGATCTATGCCCCTTTGGTCTTACAGCTTGGCCGTTGAAAAGGTTATTCTGATTCGGTCATTGCTACCTTGCTTCAGGGTTGGAAATGTGAGGGTGTGAAGGATGTTCAAAGGCTGGTGTTATGAGCACAGACTTTCTCCCTTCTCTGTTCAGATTGCACACATCCTATAGCATTTCTCCAAGTAGATCTTCAGAAAAGATTGGCATTGGGTTCTCTAAAAGTTCAGGTCTTGGCTTTGGCCTGTTTCAGCGGCCTGTTACAGCAGACATCTCTTGCAGCTCACTCAGATATTGTTCATTTCTTGTGGAGAGCAGGCTCCTCAGAAGTCTCCTTTTGAGACACTCTAGAAGGTTTCCTTGAAAGATCATATTCTAAAGACAGCTTTCTAGGTGGCTGTTGTGTAGGCACGTAGGGTTTCGGAGCTTCAGGCTCTTCTTGGGATCCATTTCTCCATTTTTGGAGGTGGGGGTCTACCTGTGCACAGTTCCTTCCGAACGAAAATGGTATCTGCATTTCATCTCAACCAATTTGTGGAGCTTCTGTCCTTTCGCAGAGTGCTTAGAGTCCTCATTAGATATCTGGAAGTCATGAATGAGCTTCACAAATCGGACAGGCTGTGTTTTTTGGTAAGCAGAGGCTTGGCCGCATGGCTTCCAAGCCCACAATTGCTAGATGACTGAAGAAGATTGTGTCAGCTTATTTGCTTTCGGGGAAGCTGGCTCCTCAGGCCTTGCAGGTTCAATCTACAAGGCATAGAGCAACATCCTGGGCAGAGACTACCTTACTGTCTCCAGCAGATATTTGCAAGGTGGTGATGTAGTCAACGCTGCATTCCTTTGCTAAGCACTACAGGGTAGATGGTGCGGCACATTTGGAAGCCAGATTTGGGTCTTCAGTCCTCAGAGTGGCAGCACCAGGATCCCACCCACTCTAGAGATTGCGTTTAAACATCTACATGTTATGGAATAGTGTGACGTTACATAATGGAAGGAGAAATTAGGTCTTACCTGTCCTTCCCACTATTCCAGAGGCCCACCTGAGGTTTCTGAGATGTTTAGTTGTGTAAAGTAATGGGTCAAATAATGACTGTCGCCTTGTTCTCTTACAGATGTCCAGAGATGAGAGAGGTCCACATGTGTTTGCTCATCTGGTTAGTGTTAGGTTAGCAAGTTGTTTAAGGTTGTTGTGTTTATTCTGAGTTTCTCCTTACTACTTGTCTACATAAATACTGAGGAGCTGGACTGGAGGCCAAGAGAGAGAGATGGCTTAGTTTTCAGTTCTCTATCTCCACTTGCTGGTGGTTGGACACAACTATCCCACAGGTTCTAGAACAGTGGGAAGGACTAATGGAAAGAAAATTCAGGTAAGACCTAATTTCTTCTTTCAATACTATAGTCAGAGAGAAGGTAAGGAATTAAGGGGTCATTTTTTAAGGTGTACTAACAATTAGCTCACACTAAATGCTAATAAGTCCATTTTATACATATGGGCTTCTTAGTATTTAGCGTGCATTAATCCCTTAGCACACTGTAGTATAAGAACCCCAAAGTATATCTTTTGCCATTTATGCATATATTTGTTTTTATTACATTTTTTTGTTTACATCAGTATTTTTAAAAACACTGTTACTGTGTGGTGTGCCCTTCAAACTATTCCAGGAACAGACAAGGGTCCAAAGTACATCATAGTGCTTTCACCTCAATTGACTTTAGTAATAACATTATAGTAAATATCTAGGTGTAAGATTAGAAAGAAAACATTTTGAATCTCACACATTCTTGTTGGTAACTCAGAGTATAGAAGTGTCCCATTTTAAACACTACTGCCATAGTTCGTTTCATTAATTTTAACAATTTGAGAGTACAATGTGAATTTAGGCATCAACCCATGGCATAAGCAATACCTTCCCTATATATTTATTTTTCCAAATATTTTCATTACATCTATATGCCTTCCAAATTATTAATGAAGTGTATTTATTTATTTTCCTGTTTAGACACAAGTTGTCTTTTTTTTTTGTCATTTCTTGATAAGCCTTCTGTTCTTCCAGTTGGTATGTCAGATTTATAGTATGTGTTTTAATTGATTCAATTAGGTCAAAGATAACATACATAGGCATTTTGAAATAATTCTCTTGAATTAGAATACACATTTTTATTGCAATAGCAAAGCTTTACATGTTATAAATATTGTTATGAATTATAATACATACTTTTATTTGAATACATAAGCTTCATATTTTTATGTAATACTGTACTGATTAAGGATAGACAAGACACATGGAGTTTACTAAGCCGCTAATGCAGCTGGCTGGCTGTCCGCTAGTGCCGACAAAGCCCATTCACTTTGAACTGTGTCAGCAATGCCACGCAGAAGCCGCTAGCACGGCTTAGTAAACAGATCCCATAATATGTAAGTGATATAAAATTTGATTACATATAGGTTTAATTCAAGAAATTGTGAGCTTTGCCCACTTTCTCAATCGTTTTCCACCAACTTCTAGTTTGGTAATTTATATATTGGATCTATATGTTTCTATCATACAGCTTATTGACAAGTATATTGATAGTAGTAATGATTACAGAAGATGTTTTTGGAATTTTATGTACAAATAGATTTTAATTTTCATATGCATATTTGGTTTCCAGTACATTCTTCATGTTCATCATTTCACAATGGCATTTGTTTTTCAACAGCATGGCTTAATCTAAGTTTCCTTGTTTTAATTAATTTGTATTTGTTACATTTTAAGTTATGTTTGCATTAATTTTATTTGCAGACATCACCCTCCTGATTCAAGCATCTGCTGAAACATGGCCATGTTAGGTTTGTGTGCATTCAATAAACTTCCTTTGCCATTCCAGTGGATTATAATCATCTTTCTTCATCCTCATTAACCCATTCTCTCTCTGGTCCTGAGCATGTATCACCTGTATTATGTGCCCATGTGCAGCCACTGTGTGCTGCTTGAACCTCGGGGGCAGTACACGGTCCATCATTTTAATGGGTAAATATTTTGCTATATAATACAATGCCTAGTATAAGCACCTTGTGATTGCATTAGTAAGGAATATTTGATTTTGGATATCAGGATCATAGATCACATGTTTTTGCTTTAATTGTTCACAATTTTCAAACTTTGCATTATATTTTATAGGCAAGATCAATAATGCTTCAATCAACTTATCCACCTTCCTCATCTGCCAGTAGGGTAAGATTGCAATCTGCTTACTAAGGAGGACATTTAAGATAAGACTAGATATGTCTATGAGATTAGTACATTACTTTAGGGCTCCTTGTATTAAGCTACGGTAATAAATGGCCTTAACGCACCCTTGTGCAGATCATTCCCATGCGCTAAGGCCATTTTATTATGGGTCTGTAAAAACCCCAGTTTTCTATTTATTAATATCTGTGTACCAATGTTGCCATTAGCATGCGGCCATTTTTAAAGATTACTATGGGAGCATTTAAATACACCTATTTTGTAGGCAGTAAGGGCTCCCACATTACCTGTGCGCTAACCAGTTAGCATGCAATAATGTAGTAGGTGTGCTAATTGGTTAGTGCAGGAATGCCCGCTCTCTGCTCATGACATGCCCTCTCAAAAAAATTAAAAAAATATTTTACCGCACACAAATTTCAAAACTAATGAATGATGCTTTTAGCTTGTCCAACATTAGGCCATTTTGTTTTCTGTATTAGGCGCACGTTAATGCCTAATACTGCCTAGTAAAAATGACCTTGTGTAAGGTACCTCAACATGTACTCAGTTAAAAAATTAAATAAAATTTAAAACAAAATAGAAAACAAAATACTGACTTATACAGAATGTATGCTGAGTGTAGTAAATAGTTAATTTGGAATGTGAATCACTTCCATCAAAGTATTAATACCACAGCTATCTCAGTGCTTGTGAGAATATCCAGCAAGCAAAATCAGATGTAGAAATCTTGTAATGTAGCTAGTAGGCAGGGAGAGTTGAGAGTCCAAGTCAAAATAAAGATAAGGCATCTTGTTTATAAAAAGTTCAGTGTCTGGATCTGTAATTATCTATATATATAAAAGGCACCACTGAAGCCTCCAGCCGGAAGTGTGAAGCGCCAGAGATATCCGGTTTCCCCATGAGTGAAGGAAAACAGCACAGCACGAAATCCCAGGAAACAGTGAAGGACTCAGAGGGGGGAGGGGAGAGAGATGCCCTCACTCTCTCTGTAACAAAACACAGAACAGCAGGAAACAACACTGAAGGACTGGACTCGGAGGGGGGGAGGGGAGAGGGCAGAGGGCAGGGACACACACACTCCCACATGCACACTCTGAAGAAAACCTTGCTAGCCCCCGTTTCATTTGCATCAGAAACGGGGTTGTTTTTTTTTTTACTAGTATTGATAAATAGAATTTTGACTTAGTAGAATACACTAACGCCTTCATTTTATTGTGTTGATTAGAGACCATCTTGGTGGCCCTTTGAGATATGTCCATGTACCCTGACGTTAGCTGTGTTATGGCCATTTGTTACCCAGTGGTTGGTGCACATATATTTTCAACGAAAGCGAAGGTAAAGTCTTTTTATGTATATACAGCTGAAATATGTCACATATGGAACTGTGAAATATTTTTCTCCAATGGGCTCTACTTTCTACCCCAGCTGCTTAGTAGTAAGGATGAATCTCATCTGACTTCCAACTTCACTTGAAAATTCAGTAGCCTTTGTAGTGTATTTTTAATTAGGGTAATTAAGAATATGAACCTCATGTATTCACTTCCTTTTTTGTAGTTATCATTAAGCAATATACAGCATAATATTTTATTTCAAAAGAAAAGCAAACAGAAATTTCTTTAAATGTGTTGACCTTTTTTTTTAAATTATTTTTTACTCTCACAGAAAACCAAACTGAGAAATTGCACTGTTTATGGTTATGAAGACCCTGAAGATAAAGCACTGGAAGATCCTGTGAGGCTGTTCATGAATCAGCAGTGGTTACTTTTGCTGCTTGTAATTACTATTTTAATAATTAGCTTATATGGACTAATATTGCTGATCCTTGAATGAGTATTAGCTACTGGGGTTGCAGTTAGAATACAATATATATACCACCCCTGAACAATAGGAATGGTTTTTAAATTAAGCAATTTTAGAATGCAACTTTCCCAGTTAGCATTCCACCAAGACCTGTTTTAAGTTCATTGTATATCTCAGAAATGAAGTTACTAGTTTCATGAGAGACACATTGAAAGTATGGCATGGAAAGTTTTGTAATAGAGAATCTCTTAATTTTGAGATTAATTTGATAAAGGTGATCTCAAAAATGATTTATGCAGCTTACTTTGCAGTTTTGCAGAAAATTCAGGACTGCCTGCTGCATGACTTGGGGCCAAAAGTTATGCATTTAGGAGGAGAAGAGCTGAGGTTACCCAACTAATGCTGATATTCAGTGGTCTACTATTTACTACTACTATTTAGCATTTCTATAGCGCTACAAGGAATATTAACCTCGATGCTGATATCAGATTTTATTTCATGTTTATTTTGCTCAAAAGTAAGGCAGACTATAAAACTGCACATGCTGCTGCTCATGAGGATTCAAGTAGGATGTCACTTGCGATATTACAGACTGTTGTTTTAAAACAAATTTTATGTAGATTAAATTAGTGTTAATAGTGAAGAAATGTCCATTTGTACTCTTTTTCTATTTGCATAACTCTCCACCCCAAACACATGTGCGCACAATTGTTTTTAATATTTAGCAAATCGAGACAACAAGGAAATATTTTTATCTACTTCTCTGAAATGAATTCCACTACATACGGAACTGAATAGTGATATTTGCTTATTAACACCCTTAGCTACATAAACTGCAATATACTATTAGAGGCAGATCTGAATTTTGGAGTTAGGATGCAGAAACACAGCTAAGTATCCTTAACTCCTTGCACAATAAGAGCATTTAACTGTTGGGAAAGGGAACAGTGATTGAAGACCTAAAGCATGAACTACAGTGTGGTGCTTAAGAATTCAAGATAGCTTCCAACTGCAAACGAGAAGGTGGGGGTGACTAGTGCAGCAAAAGTGTGCAAATGTAAGCACAGTGTTGGTGCAGTGTCTACATACGATGCAACAACGGGTTTTGTGCAAAAGAGAACCCTGCGCAAAGCCTTGTGTTAGACACCAGCACACAGCGTATTAAAATCAATGGTAATGAAGTTATTTGCTACACCACCTCTAAGACAAGAAGTGAAGACTTTAAAGCTGAGCATAACTCATGGGTTTACTACCAAGTCTGAGGAGTTGTAGAAGGTAAGCATCTGTGAGGATTTAAAACCTGTGCCTTTTAGTGTGAGTATATGGGACCCACCAACTTTTTTCATTGCCTCCTTGCAGAGTATGGTTAAAAAAAAAAGGGGGGGGGGCAGCAGTTCTGCACAAAAGGCAACCATAGTTGCATGCAAGTCTGAGCAGAAAAAGAAATTGGTTTCAGTATGCTTCTGTACAAATGCTGAAATGCTATTCTGCACATAACTATCACCATTGCAAACTTTTATGTACAGAATTGCATTCCAGCAAAGAACCTTATACAATTTAGGGAGAGGACATGACATGTGCATAAGCGTATTACCATCACTGCCATTTGTCCAGCTTGCCTGCTAAATATATGCCTCCTGAA